>NC_071552.1:5753777-6090444 GCF_026979565.1 Vidua chalybeata | reverse complement strand
CAAGCTAACAGACCTTAAAGATCTTTTCTTTACCCTCCTCTTCTCCTCCCTGACGCCTTCGAAACTTGAAAGATGAGAAAATCTGTGTAGGACCATCTGTATGGGGAGGGGGGCAGCAATTCCTTTGGGAAGCTTTTCCTGCTGCCCCTCCACTGCCGGCTGGGGACACATTGGTCACACAAGGATTTGGTTTCCCCAGGCTGCATCATCCTCTGGTCCCTCTCACAGCAAGATCCAGGCCTGGGCTGAGTGACCCCACGGGGGAAAGGTAGGGGGGGTGAGGAAGAGGAGTGCCAGGAGAGGACAGAGCAGGGTTTGGAGCCGCGGTTTTGGAAGGACAAGTGATGTGTCGGTGGTGATTTGATGTGATGGTTGGCTGCAGGAGGCCCCTCTCAGCTCCCAGCAATGTCTTTGCAGCTCATTAAGTGTCTCCTGCTGCTGTTCCTCAGCCTGAAATGGCTTTAGTGGCTTTGCATGTTCCAGTGACACTGCCATTATCTCCCAATAACACACACATTCATTATGAAGCCAGATTGTTCATTTACACCTTGAAATGATAACACTGTTGCTCACTTAACAAATCCAACCCCAGCGTGCTCTGAAGAGGCTCATTGGGGCATTTTTGGTTTTCCCTACTGACTGTTGTTTCTTAAGCTGCCCTGGTGACAGGCAGGCGGAAATGTCATGGGCAAAAAAGTGCCCGAGGCTCTCATGCCAGGAGGGTCCCTGCTCTTGGGGAGGTGGATTTGCCATCAGGGAGAGGAATCAGCTGTCAGGTCCCCCAGGTGTGAAGGGAAGGGTCCCCACTGAGATGGAGCATCAGATCAGAGCCAACTCCCTCAGGGTCCTTGGAGTTGGTGGGAAAGCACCCAGGGAATTCCACTGATGTGTCCCAACCTTGGCACTGGGGGAAGAAGCCCTTGTTCTGGATCTTGGCATCAGCAGCTGTGGGTTGGTTGTGCCACCTTTGGCTCCATGAGGAGCTCCCTGCCAGGCTCATCCTGTTCTGTGCCATGTTCTAGGCGGGAGCAGGGCTGAAATCTCACATAGTACTTCCCATGGCCTGAGGGCAAACAGCTTCAGCCCTTTATTGCTTTAGACCCAGCCTGAATGCAGGAAAACCTCCAAGTCCTACAGCAGACTCCACCTAACCAGATCCTTTATTCCTCTTCTTTTTTTTCTTTTTCTTCCTCTGACTAAAAACGTCTGCACTTTCTCCAATTTACCAGGTAAAAACGTGGAGCATTCCTCCCTGAGAACGTGTAAAACAACATTCTCCAGTTTCCCTGTGCCAGTGGTGGTTCTCCTCCCAGCTGAACGTCCTCTGCGTTCCCTTCTCCATCCTTGGCGCCCTCGGGGAATTCATGGGTTATCAGCAGGAGTTCAGACTTCCAGGTTAGGGATAGTGAGGGAATATGGATGTGCCAGTGGATGTTACCAAAGGGAAGCTGCTGCCTGGACCCCCAGCCCTCCCGATTCCCGCGTGGCTCCTGCTGGAGCACCAGATGGGGCTTAATCGGGAGGGCCGCGGCGCCGCAGGGTTGTTATTAAGAGACATCCAGTTCTGGATGAGAGAAGATTATCCAGGGTTTATTTCCAGCTGATAACACTCTGCCCTTCCATAACACCTTTTATCTGAGGATCTCTGAGCTCTTCAGAGACTCAGTTAATTAAGGCTCACGTTGCCCCCTGGAGCCGCGGGTGAGACCCGGGCGAGGAGCGCTGGAGCTGCAATTAGGAGGGATCGGCTCGGGCAGGCAGATAAGGCACATGATCTCCTGCCTCGTCTTTGCCGTCTTATTTGCATGTTTATCTTCCCTGTGCAGTTGAGAACAGTGAACCCGGAGGTTGCACTGCCTGCCCAAAGTTCTCATAAAGTGCTGCACCGGACTGAAAACGTGTGGATCCCCTTTTGCAGCTCCAGAACGAGCTGGATGCAGAGATTTGTCAGTGGTGCGCGATGCTGGCTTTGTCCTCCAAGTCTTCCTTTTCTCCTTTCCCACTGCTGGCTCTCCATGGGCTCCACGCCTTGGTTCTGCTCGAGTTTCCTCCCTGCAAACCCAACCTCCAAGTCTTCCTTTGCTGGAAAATAACAACAAAACCCCTTGCAGACCTCAAAAAAATGAGCTTTTACTGCCTCTCCCCACAGGGCCAGATTCCTCAATAGTGATTTCTCTGGAGAATAGCTGGGCCTGAGGTTTCCTTCCCCTCCTCTTTTCTTTTCTTTACTTTCCCCTAACTAAAAATCAGGAAGCTTTAAAATCCTCTTTGAAGTAACACTGTATGAAGAGGATTTATCCTTGTCCACTTAAATATTCATGACAGCTCGCATTTCTGTTCAAAAAGACACTTGTTTATTTAGATAAGATTTAATTTATTCATAATTTACCTAAATTTGCAGGAGCGTGCATGTACATTTTAGCTTATAAGTAGCGTAATACATAAAACATTATTGAGGCATGCAAATTACACAAATACAGCATTGGAAACTGCCTGCTTGTTTTAGGCAGATAACTAATTTCTTACCCTGAGTAGAGACACAAACACAATTGCCTGGGCTTGTTGCCTGGGATTTGGCGACTCTGAATTATGCTTCTCTTAATGCAAGAGGCGCAGCTTTAGAGCAGGGCCGTGGCAAAGCCCACTTTTCTTGGACTGTGAACCGTAGTAATGCCAAAGCCCTTTGCTGGAGGTTTTTTTTTTTGTTTCTAGTCCTCTCTCTGGGGACTCAATTTGGGTTTGTGTGAAATCTCAAGGTTCCTCTTTGTTTCCTTGGGATGGGGTTAGAATTTCTAGCAGAATTTCTAGCAGGGCATTGTCTCACCAGTGCCTGGGGGGTGATGGAGGGAGCAGGTATCCCTGTTCCACACCATCCTCTGGCAGTGTGGGATCTGCTTTTCCTGTGATGGACCTTGTTTGAGTCAACAGTGGAGCCCCTTGATCCTAATTAATCCCTGCAGGGTGATACGGCCACTTGTTGCTTTCCTCAGGTCAGAGCAACAAATGGCCCAAAAGTTCCTTGTAGCCCCCAAAGTTCCCATTTTCTACTAGCTTCCAGTTAATAATTGCACAAATTAGCAACCACACAATGTGCCAGGCTGGGGAAAGCAGGCTGAGCTTCCTCCCAAATCTCCAGCCCCCTGTGCCACAGGACAGCGGCACAAGGGCTGAGGCTGGAGGTGCAGCAGGGATTTTTGGGCTCTGGATGTGGCAGCTGCGTAACAGGCACTGACTTAGCAGCATCACTGCTCTCAGCACCGTTAGAAATTGTTCCTAACAGGAGCAATTCTGGTCAGGAATGAGATGTTTGCAGCTGTATATATGGAATATAGGGTTTGTGTCTGTGAAGCCTGTAGGAGATCTCTCAAAGACGGGAATATTGGGCAGATCCCGCTGGCTAGGGCCGTGTTACCCACACGGTAATTAAGGCTCTGTGACACCTCCCACCTGACTCTGCTTTCCCTTGCCTTGTCTGTGCCAGGCTGCAACTGTTTGGGCTGGAATTCCCAGGGCCAGATGTCCTCCGTGGCTTCACAGGCTTTGTTTGTTTGTTCTGCAGGGATGGACGAGGAGGGATGGGGACAGCAGGGCTGGTTGGTGCTTTTGCTTTTTCCTAGCTGAAATCAGAGCCAACATTTTCTGTCATTTCCCAGACTGAGTTTAATGGGGAAAATACATTTTCTCTGGGTTTGCCTGCTGCAAAAATCACTAATGAGTATCTCCAGAGCCTGAGCGCTTCAGGACAGGGACAGGTTTTTTGGTGGATCATGAAAATGCCTTATTTTAATCTTGGAAAAGCCATTGCACCTTGGGGAAAAAAAATCTCTGCCTGGCATTGGGAACAACCTTGAGTGTGCAGGTGGATAGGGAGGGTAGAAACTGCTGGGGGAATCCCCCAGGAAGTAGTTTGTGGTGGCACTGTCCCCTGTGTTATTTGTCCTCAAGGCTGCCAGGTAAACCAGAGCAGGCCCAGCCCTATTTCCATGTTCCTGCTGGGTCATGCAGCGAGGAGAAGGAGGTGGCTCTGCTGCATTTGCTTTATTAAAGAATTTAATTACAGGGGCTTAATTACATAGTCACAGCATATTTGGATTTCCAGCAGGTCATGCCCTCACTGGGTGGACAGAACTCACCAAAGGAGCTGAGCTGGTTGTGGTGAGCTCCAGGAAAAAACCTGTTTCAGAGTAATGGGAAGCAAAATAAGAGCTAAGAAGAAATGCTGGTATTAAACCCTGGCTGATGAAAGGAGCTCTGCCTGTTGTGTGGGCTGGAGATCCTGGGATGAAATGGTGCAATTCTTTAGTGGCCTTAACGTGGCAATGCTTAATTTAGTCAGAAATGGTGTTATCCGACCACGGTCTTCCAATTGCTGCATCCCTGTCTGCAGAGAGGCTTCACAGGAGGATCAGAGGTGTTTTTATATAGCCACTATCCCCCTTTTGTCCTTTTTTCACCTGGCCTTGGCTGGAGTTCCTGCATAGGCTGTGCTTTGAAGTGAGAATTTTATGATGGAGTGGGCAGACTCCAAATTCTGACTTTGTTGGGACCTGTTGGAGCTGTAGAAATGCAGCAGATTCTACAAGTGGTGCTTGGCTGGTGGGAATCATGGAATCCCAGAATGCTTTGGGTGGGAAGGGACCTTAAAGCCTATCCAGTGCCACCCCCTGGCCTTGGGCACTGCCAGGGATCCAGGGGCAGCCACAGCTGCTCTGGACGCCCTGTGCCAGGGCCTCACCACCCCCACAGGGAAAAATTCCTTCTCAATATTTAAATTTTTCCTCTTTTAGTTTATTTCAGCTTATAGTAATTTTAGTTTTTATTAATGCCATACAGGTGAAGAAAAACAGTCCTCAAAAACCTGTGCTTGAGAAAATGTTGGCCTTCCCCATGATTTTGGAGGGAGCTGAGGTGAGGGAGTTTGTGTTTAGGAGTGGGATGTGTGAAGAGTGTCAGAGCAAAAACTTCAGATTTCAAATCATATCACTAAAATAGCTCATAATTATGTGAGCTTGACCACCTCGATGCCTGCCCTGTGCAGAAGGGGGAGATGGAGTGTTTGGCTATTCCTGAGCACACATTAATTAAGGGAAGAGATGAATATTTACTGACCAGCAGCGAGCAGGGTGTATCGGAAAAGAACACGGCATCGATCGGAGTGAAAAATAAATAAATAATAGAAACGTCCCCCCCAACACCACCTGTAGATGTATTATGGAGAAAATATTGAACTGGGCTCTCCTGGCTCCCATGCAATTGATGCAATTTATTTTCAATTTGTCAAACGTGGCATTGGAGCAGCAATTGGTTTTGGTGATTTATTAGGAATTTTCTAACCAGGGCACTCTGTCATTGGAGTTACTTCACTTCTGTTCAAGTAGATTTTTGTCTTTCTGCAAGCTCAAGCTCTGAAGCCAAAAAGGTGAGTTTTTCTACATTCCCCTCCCTTTTTTTTTTTTTTAACCAAAAGGGAAAACTGAAAGAAACTCAGCCAAAAAAAGGGAAATGGGGGAAAAGTAGCAGAATTGACATATTTTAAACATCATGACAGGATGGGCTGCTTAAATTGCCTCTGTGAATTGATTTAAAAGCTGTTGGAAGGCATCTCTATTTCATTAAGTGTCTTTCTCCTTCATTTCAGTCACTGGAGTCATTGCCTCTTATTATCTTCCAGGTTCGTGATATCCATCCACATGGTTATTTTGGTTATTACTATCTGTATACAGAAAATGTAAGAGGCAATTTTGGGACAGAAGCAGCTTGGGAGGGATGTGGGGATAGTAAAATAAATAATTTGATTTCTGTGTGACACCCATGATTCAAAGCCATCAGGATTACGGGAGTGTTTGTGCTGGGTGTGCATTTTGGTCAGAACCTGGGAGGAAAGTGTGAGGGTTTCTGGTATCAAATCTGGATCTGGTTATGAAGTGTTTTCCCACACTGAATAACCAATAATGAACCCACAGCAAGTTTCCTCCTGGGAATTAGGCACTGCAGTGTGCTCATGGTATTTTTCAACCCTTCTGGCTGTGATGGTATCAGGAGTTTGGTGAGTTTCGAATGTATTTTCATTTACCTTCCTCTGCGAGGTGGATCTTGGGGAGCAGGAGGACCCTTTCCTTATCCGTGGGGACATTGACGATCCTGTCCCTCAGGGAACATCAATGCTCCCTTCATTTAACAGCTGAAAAGGTGCATGAGGTACCTTCTGAGGCTGCTGGATGTTACCAAGGTCTGTGGGGAAAAGAAAAGAGGAAATCTTTTGGGCTGTCCTTCCCTAAGCTTTTCTTTTCAGACCTAAACAACACAGTGAGCTCCAGATTATTTTCAAAAATGCTGGAGATTCCAGTCTGTTTTCCCAGAGCTCTGCAGAGTCATTAGCTGCTTACAGCACTTAAAAGAAAAATGTGGTGCTTTGGAGACTTCGCTTCTGTTTGCTGTCTTTACCACCAACTAATTGGTTGGATAACGAGCAAATATTTTTCCTCTGTTCCTCAGTTTCCAAGCTTTTTGACTTGCAAGCAGGAAGAGCAGAAGCTGCTGGTAGTTGGCAGGCAGTGAGAGGGGAAGAGCTGTGGGGAGGCTGCCGGAGCCACGCTCGGGATGGGATTGCAGGGATTGCCTGGATCCAGCTGTCCCCACGGTTTGTGCCTCTTCTGCTGAGCTTTTACATCCACAGGTCTGCTCTGACTCATCCTTAAAGCAGGTGGGGAAGGGAAGGGGTGAACCTGCAGGGCAGGGTGACCAATAGTTCCCATTTGGGGGCAACAAAGCATCCAGGAGCCTTGATAGTGTGAAAAACACATTCACTCTCCTGGGAAAATTTAGAAAGTGTAATAAAGGACCATAGGAGACAAAGACCATGGAGCAAAGATGTTACAATCACTCAGCCAAGAGCACACCTGCTAGTTTGGAAACACCCTTTATACCATTTCCATTGTATCAGCTTGTGACATATTCATAAACAATTATGCATAGTAAACTTTTCCCCAAAGCAGTTTACATGTTCCAAGAATTGTTCAGCATGGCTCCTTCTCAGTTCTACCTTTTTAGACCATGCCCATTCCTTGGCTGTGGTTTTAGTCCTTTTTTATCACCTCCAGTTTTTGGGCCTTGGTCCACACTGCCTTCAGCCAGTGAGTGCTGATGGGTGGCAGATCTGTACAGGTGTCCTCATCCTGTGTCCATTGGGTGTTATGCCATCCCAGCAGGCATTTTAACACAAGCACACTGATATCAGCTGTTTCACTGCTATGTCTGAGCTTAGTTAACAACAGAAATAAAACCTGTATCTTTATAACAAAGTTACTTGAACACCACACATATAAAATCCATGTTAATATTTGCAAAAAAGCCAATATTATAATGTGTATCTATAAAAATAGGAGGACTTGAATGATCCTAAGATCAGGGTAACTGTGGCAAAGAGAAACAGCTCTTGGCTGCAGGAGCCAGCATTACCTCGATTTAAAGGCAGTGTTTGTGACTTTAAATGGAATTCTCTGGGTTTGATTCAGCCCTGACCAAGAGCCGTGTGTGCTGCTGGAGGCCGTGTCCGTCGCTCACAGTGAGGTTCCCCAGTGCTCTGAGCACAGTGAGGTGTAGAGGCAGCAGCCATGGAGAGCAGGGACATCCTGAGTGACATCCTGAGTGCCCGAGGGAGCAGAGAGCTGGCCTGGCAGGGGAGAGCTCATCCCCAGCACGGGGACACTCCTGCAGTGAACAGCAAAGCTTTCCAAGACAGTGACTGGGCATGGCTTGCAAAGTGTTCCCAGACTGGAACCTTCACCCAGATCCCGGGACCGGGAAGAGGCATCCTCGCCCTGGGCTCTTGCTGGGGATGCACCACCCTGCCCAGCACCCAGGAGCATCAGGTGCCAGGGTTCCATCCTCTGCTGCTGCTGCTGAAGTGAAGCTGAGTTAGTCTGAGTTGGGGAAGGGTCTCAAGGGGCTACTCGAGGAGTAGCTGAGGAAACTTGGCTTGTTCAGCTGGGGGAGACTGAAGTCAGACATCACCAGGGGCTGCAGCTCCTCCCAAGGGCAGCTCCCATCTCTGCCCTGGGACAGGGACAGGAGCCAGGGCACGGCTGGAGCTGGGCCAGGGCAGGTCAGGCTGGAGATCAGGAAAGGTTCTTCCCCCAGAGGGTGCTGGCACTGCCCAGGCTCCCCAGGGAATGGGCACGGCCCCGAGGCTGCCAGAGCTCCAGGAGCCTTTGGACAGCACTGCCAGGGATGCCCTGGCAGGGTGGAGCTGTTGGGGGTCTATGCAGGGCCAGGGGTTGGACTGGATGATCCTGGTGGGTCCTTCCAGCTCAGGATATTCTGTGAACCCTCCTGGCTGCCTGAAAGTTTTGCTCTGACTCCCTCCTGCCCTCTGAGTATCATGAATGTGTGTTCCCAGAAGTACAAAGCCACCTTGGCAGGAGGCTCAGGCTGAGCCTCAATCTCACCTGCCCTGTCGGAACCCAAGGTGTCCCTCAGACACTCTTGGATGTTCCGGGTCCAGGGCAGAAGCCTCTGAGACCCTGGCAGGCAGCCAGGAACCCCTGTGGTTTTGAGTTTGACCCATGGAACAATTTACCAACCTTGCAGGAAGAACAAGAAATCACAAAAGTTTAGATATTATAATAGAAGTAGTCACAAAGCGAAAGGTAGGATTTTTGAGTGCTGTACAGGGGGGTTTTAGGCCTTGTACAGAGGGGTCTGAGTTTTGTACATGGGGGTCAGAGGTTCTAAGATGGAGAGATTTGGGCGTGCCCTGTCCTCCTTCTTTCTTCTTCCTATTCCCCATGTTCTTGGTGGTGTTGGCACTCACAGATTGGTTCAGAGTAGAAAGTCACTGTTCAACATAGGTAATAGGCATTGGGGAAAAACTATAAACATCTAATACGTAATGTGTGATATAAAAGACGGCACCAGCCCCTCGAGGGACAGAAACAGAAGAGAAGACGGAGGGAGACGGAGAGAGACGCAGAGGGAGAAGGAGCCAGGGAGAATGTCAGGGAGTCTGTGTGCCTTGAGATAACGTGCAATAAACTGCCTTGAGACCACACGACTGAAGACTACTGAGTCTTTCTTTGAAGGCACGGGTTAGAGGAGAGACTTTACCACCACCCAGAGTCACCCCAATCTGGGGGAAGGCTCCGACACTGCCCCTCACACCAGGTTTTGGGAATGGCAAAGGGAGAATGTTCTGTACTGCTTTGGCTTTTTCCTATCTCCATCTGAGCTGTTTATTCTGTGTCTCTGCATGAAGGCAACACCAAACCCTGGGAATTTGCAGGACCAGTCTGATGCTCTGGGACTGCAGAGCTCATGGCTTGAGGAGAGCCAGGTGCTGCCTGTGGCATCTCTCAGACTCACCCCTCACTCCCAGGTACCTCCACACCCACCCCCATGGCAGCAGACATGACCCCATTGTCCCAGCACCCATGGAAGGACCCCATTAACACATCTCTTGCAGCACCCAGTTTCCACCATCACTGGGAAATGTCAATGCTGTTTCCTGGAGCACACGCTGGATGATGGCATTTCCCAACATCTGTTTTCATTTCAAATTCACAGGCCTTTGTTTGCACACAACTTTTGGTGCTGGTGCCACCTTACACTTGCAGGGTGGCAAGATGGGAAGTGGGAGTCTCCAGCCCAAACAAAGCACATCCTGAAATTTTATTAATGAAGATTTGCAGCTGCTCCTGGGACTTGGCAACTGCCTGCAAAGGATGATGACAGGATTCATTTGGTGAAACATCCCAGTGATAAATGTCAAGTGGGAGCGATGAGCAAGCCATGGTCAGTTCATGAGTGGGTTTTTTATGTTGGTTGGGAAATAATTTGGTTTCTGGTGGCAGCAGAATGTGTTATTTCTCTTCTCTCTTCCCCACCAACCTCCTAAAGATGCTGCAGGACTGAGCTCGTAAAGGAGCAAGTGTTGCAGCCACTCACCTCGTTTACAAGCCAAGGTTGATCAGCCTTGAAAGGAGAAGGAGCTGGTGAAGCCTGAAAGCTGGGACGTGCTTTGGGAGGAGAGGGAAGGGCTGTGGAGCCTGGCAGGGTGTTTTGCAGGTGAAGCAGCAGTGATAGTTATGGTAGATAATCACCCTGCTCCATCTGGGCTGAAAAATGTGCTAATTGAGGCAGGACTGTTTCCCATGGGAGAAATAATCTCCCTGTTCTCAGGGCTTTACTGTGAGGGTCAGGGGTTCTCTAGGAGATGCTCCGTGCCTCATCCTAGGGCTTGTTTAGCTGAAATACTATCAGCTATTTTCCTTCTATTTTCATCCATTCCTGGCACTTCCCATCTCCAGCTTGTTACAGGGTTGGCAGGGAAAAGAGAATGGGAAAAAAAATGTTTCATTTCCATTTCCAAAACTGTGCCTCGCTCCCCAGGAGCAGCCGCAGAACTGATGATGCTCACGGAGCTGTCTCTGACAGCTCGATGCCAAAGGGAAACCTGGGCTTCCATTTCCAGCCCTGTCCCCCCTGGGCAGAGCTGAGGAGTTCGTGGGGATCAGCAGGGAGAAGGAAAACAATTTGATCACGGGGCCCTGGAGTCAGGCACATGGAGAAACTGGTCTGGTGGGGTTTTTCAGCTTCCATCAGTGTCAAGTTGATTTTATTTTTAGAGCAGTGATGATATTAAAAATAAAAGGAAGGGGGGTGAGTAAAGCACCTACAGGTACATGGGACACAGCCCCCATCAGCTCAGCTGGTCCTTCCTGACCAGCTCAAAGCTTTTTAGAGCTGATTATAGGGGGTTTTACAAGGTGGGTGGGGCCACAGGTGTAATATTTTACTGTGTGTAGTCACACTTATCTATTGGCTCACCAATATCCTGCATTTTGCAGCATTTGGGAGTGGGGGGGAACATTTTGTGCCATGGACAGTGTGTGTAGGGGGAAGGGGGAGCTGTTTCACTCTATCAGTGCATGGGCTTGGTGGCGATCCCCACAGCTGCCAGCGAGGACAATTCCAGTGAGCTGTCACTGCCTGGGACCAGCGTTAGGGATTTCTAAGGAAGATAGAAAAAAAAACTGCAGCAGAGGTGAGGGTCCCCTTCCTCCACTCCTAGGCAGGTGCTGTCCTAACTCTTAATTGCCAAAATCTGCTTTAAGGCCTGGAGCCTGAGGTGTTCATTGTCTGTCCCAAACTGCTCCTCCCTTTCAGCATCAGCTGCCCTCGCTCACCCTCAGCACCCAAACCTTTGCAGGAACTTTGGTTCCTCCAAACCCACCAGGGTCAGGCTCCTGCTGCCACACACACCAAGAGAAGTGAGCTGGTTTTGGGGGAGACACAGCCCCTCTTTACAGGCAGTGAGTGGGGACTGTCTCCAAATGTGTCCCTTGGGTTTTTTAAATGTTTTTCATCTGTGAGAGAAAGGAATACAAACCTGTGGGTGGCACAGCATTGCCTGGAGAAGTTCTGCTCTCTTCTGCTTTCACTCAGTCCCAAATTCTGCCCTGCTAATGATGGTCATATGCACATATGTGAGACTATTATGAATTTATATTTTTTATCATCGTCATTATTACTGTGTTCTGAATTGTCCCAGCAAAGTTGCTCTAAATCAATGCTGGGGGAAGATGAAAGTTCACTGCTTTCTATGCCAGTGAATATGAAAATAGGAGGGGTTTTAGACTTCTCTGGCATTTTCCTTGCCTTCTGAGCAAAAAAGTAGCAGGAAAGCAATAAAATAAGGCTTCCAGTCAGGACTCCAGCTGCCAGGAGAATTATTAGTCTTTTGCAGCCTAGGCTCAGGAAGGGCTTTTTTACATCCCAAGCCAGGCAGGTGAGATGAGACACTGGTGCTCAGTGGTGCAGGGCAGGGCTGCCTTTCACAGGGCAGCTGCAGCCAGCAGTGAAGAAGGCAAACCCTCAGTGATGCCAGCCCCTCCCTGAGCCTCGTGTCAGGAAAAGCAATGTATTTCTGTGATTGTCCTCTCCTTGTTGCAGAGCTCGTGCTGCTCTGGTGCAGACAACGAGGCTGTGCAGTGCAGTCGTGACCCTGTGCTGGCAGAAATGCCAGGGTGGTTTAATGAAGAATCCTGAGCAGGGCATAAAACCCCCCACATTAATGGCTCAGGGCCCAGAGAGGTGAGCTGGTCCTTATGAGAGAATGATGGGTAAAAATTGGCCTGTACAGCTCTTACCCAGCCTCAATTAATGGAGATGATGCTCCACTTGCAATGAACCACTTCTGCTCTGCTCCTCCCCGTGACCTCGCTGGGTTTCATGGCATTGGTGGTGATACAAACATGTGAGTCCTGTGCCAGGAAAGGCCAGGCTCTGGCTGGGAAACAGGAAAGAGGCAGCAGAACCATGGTTTTGTGGTCATCCCAGCCAGTCGACAGCAGTGCTGGGCAGGTAGAGGCTCTTCATTGGAGCCACAGGTGACTTGGGCTGAGCGCAGCAATCAAGAGCTTATTTATCCCAGCTTGGAGTGTCACGCTCTGGTAACCAGGCACTTCTTGTTGCTCATCTTGAAATCCCAATCGAACGCCTTCATTATCACCCAGCAGTGTTTCCTTTGTGGATAACAAGTCATACTGCGAGCATTAATGGAGCGTCGGATGGATTTGTGTTGTGGGATTGTTGTAAGCGCTGATTGAAGTTTTGCCTGTGATTAGGGGACTTAGTCAGGTGTGAGAGAGGGAGTCTCTGCTGCCTCCTAAGATCTGGGTTTGCAGCGCCTCTCTGAGGGGTGTTATAGCAGAATTCACAGAATCACAGAACCACCAGGTTGGAAGAGACCTTCAGGATCATCGAGTCCAACCCAGCCCCAACACCTCAACTAAACCCTGGCACCCAGTGCCACATCCAGGCTTGTTCTAAACACACCCAGGGATGGTGACTCCACCACCTCCCTGGGCAGCCATTCCAGAACTTCATCACTCTTTCTGTAAAAAACTTTTTCCTAATATCCAACCTGTATTTCCCTTGGTGCAGTTGAAGTTATCAGGGTGTTCCTTACAAAGTCAATTTAATGAGTTCCATGCATGAGATGCCAAGGTTGCTTTATCCCATCTGGCACCCATCACTGGCAGCGTGTCACTACCCACACAGGAAACCCTACTCCAGCCACTGCCTGGGGTTTTGGCTGCTGTCTAGAGGGGTTGTGGTGGGGCATTGTCCTCCCTGCAGGATGCAGACCTCGTTCTGCAGAGGTGGACACAGAGGAGGGGCAAAGGTGTGAGCTCATCTTCTCACCCGCTCAAGAACAAGAAAATATTCCAGGGTCATGAGAAATGTTCTTTTCTTGTTGTGTGGAGGAAACAGGACATCAGGTGGGGTAGGAGCTTCTTGTCCAGTAGCTGTGGGAGTTGGGAGGCAACGTTGCTCCACCCCAGCTGAACACTGTGACACTTTTGTTCCTCGAGGAGATCAGTCGTGATTCCTTAATTGGGATGAATGTGGAACTGGGGGAGAGGCTGGTGGCACAAGCTATCAATTTTACCAATGAATAATGACAGGAAGTGGCATCCTCCCTGTCTGGCAGGCTCCCAGCCTCCTCCACTGCACACCTCATTATCCCGTTCCACTGCTTCATCTCCATAACATTCATCCCTAATGATGGTGGAGGGATATTCATATTCTGGAGACTTATTTGATTATTACCAACCCAGCCCTGGCTCCCTCTGGAACGGCAGTGGGGAATATTTCTAAGACATCATGGCTTGCTCAGTCTGGACTGAGGCATACAAGCTGCAGGTGGAGGATGTCCAGGAGGATGTCCTGCCTGGTGTGTGTAATATTTCCAATTCAGCCTTTTCTGGTGTGTGTAATATTTCCAATTCAGCCTTTCCATCAGTGTTTCTGGTCAGATTCCTGTTTCCTTGGTTCCAGGAGAATCTTTAGTAGGAGAAGGGTGCTCACACCTGCCAGGGAGTCATAGAGCTGAGTTGTGGGTTAGGCAGAGAGCTGGGAGGTGCAATAAAATGGGCAAAGCTGGGGGTTGCACTACAAAGGTGTGTCGAGATGAGAAATTCATTAAATTACCCTGCAGGCTGGGCAGAGTGGGCTGTAAAACTGCTCCTCACCTCCCCAGGGAGCTTCACGCAGGATCTCAGCACAGCCCCTGACACTGTGGGGTGTCCTGGTGGATCTCCTTTCTCTCCCCAGACTTTCCCACTGGCTCCCCAGGCCCTGCAGTGGTTCCATCAGTGTGAGCCCCACGGGCTGGCCACCGGCCGCGAGTCCCTGGCCAGCGAGAGGTGCCAATCACAGCTCCCGTGTCCACCAACTCAAGAAACCTCTTTGAAGGCTCCTAACAAGCTCATAAGGATCGATCTGCTTCTCATCAGATCATCTTGGCTGTTCTTAATGAACCTGGGCATTTTCAAGCCTTTCTTCCCCTTAAAAATGAGCTTCCAAATAAATACTCTTCTTCCAGTCGATGGGCAGCTAATTCCCTCTACATTCCCCCAGCATTAAGGTTTGTATTGAAGGAGGCACCCCTCTGGCTTTGTGTTGGTTTTGGAGGGAGGCTTAAGTTAAGCAAATCTTATATTTGGTCTTAAATAAAGATGGATGTAATTACAATTAACTGTCTCACGGAGTGGCAGTTTGAGAAAGCCGGCTCAGCCCTGATATTTCTACCTAAGATTTAGTTGTAAGCCCTCAGAAAACACCCAAATTTTAATTCTCTCCTGGACAGGCTAAACCTTGAATAATAAAAATAAAGTTGGGAAGAGCAGTTCAAGAGGAGCCCTCAGAACAATGAAATTAATGACTTTTTTGTCAAAAAAATATTACCTTAGGCAGCTGGGATAATCCACCCTGCTGTCTGTAGCATCGCCAGGAGAGAGTTGTTAGAGTAATGGGGTCTTTGAGAGATCACTGATGATTCTGGTGTAAATGTCCACCTGCTGCTGGAACTCTCTCTTCCCTGCCTTCCTCGTTTTCAGGGAATCCATAGGGCTGAAGTCCTGCCCTGCCATTGCTTCCCCTCTTTGGTAAATCCCTTGTACACATGTTGCCATCTGGTCCCTAATGCTTCATGTCAGTTTAAGTTCCCCTAAGCTCTTATTGACCATTTCTTGTGTTATCTGCACACTCCCTAATTCCTCTTCTCCTCTCCCCAGGGTTCTGATCCCTGACTTAGGCAAATCCTCATCCTCTTCATTTGTGAACACAGATGGAAAAGTAAATATTGTAAGTGTCGGTGTCAGCTTCTTATCCTCTTCTGCCTCCAATTTCCCTCTGTCAGTCTTATCTGTGTTGGATCCACTTATCTCCTGTGTCTGCATAATGGTCTTTTCCTTCTGTGTTTTTGTAAAAGCTGGAGATTCTCATCGTTAAGTGTCATTTCTCCTTTAATTATATCCCTGTGTGTTTACCTTCCCCAACCCATGCCCCCGCTTCTAACACATCCCCACTTCTAAGCAGGCGAGTTTTCTTTGTACCTGACTTTGATTAAAGATGGGAGCGTCACAAAATCCCATGTTCTGGAAACTCAGCACCTGGGGCTGTTTGAAGCTGAGCTGCATTCTGTGTGGAGCCAGCACTGCTGGCTCTGCTGTGAGCACTCCTGGGGTGGGGCACAAGGGAGGCGTGGGACATCACACAGCCCTGCAGTGATGAACTGAGAGAAATCAAGAGGGGATTTACAGCTGAGTGTCTGGATTTTCCTGTCTGTGAGATGAGGAGAGTGTTTCCTTCAAAGGGTAGGAGTGGTGTGGGTGAAAGCAGGGCAGAGGCAGAGTTGAGCTGCCCTTTCCTTTGTGATTTTTCATGGATGCAGGAGCATTTTGGGACAGACCAGAGCCAAAAGGCACGTGGAGTTTAAGCCAAAACACAAACATCAAACTCCCCAACTGCTTTGGAGTGCATTTCTCCTTGGAGTGTGGGTGCTCCCTGCTTTGTGCTGACATCAGATCCACCCCAAGCCCCAGGATTTGTGGTCTGATCATGGCTGATGTTATAACTTGGATAAATCGATTTATTTTACCTGTAAGTGCCCCACAATAGTGTTTATTACATAACAATTCCTATCAGGAAAGTGTCTCAGTGTATGATTTACAGCAACACTAAACGCCGGGGTAGCAGGAGGGCCCTGCTTTTTGCAAGCTGCAGCAGTTTGTAATTTCAAGATCAATATGATGATGTGTTTTTTGAATTTTAATGAATAAACTACACTGGTGTTTGTTGTTTACCTGCTTTCTGATTTTTTAACAAGTGGCTCTAGTGATAATTACCAAAAATCTGTAGTCACAGAAGGAGGGAGGAGGGCGGGGGGGAACCTGGATCCTTCATAACTCTCCAACTGGGCAATTATCTCCATACTGTATGTGCTGCTTTTCTATAAATGTTGAAATTCAGTAATTACCACTAGAGCCAGCCGTGACATTTCGAAAGCAGATACATAACAAATAGGGATGCCATGGAGTCATTAAAATTCAGATATCAAAACAGCTCTCCCTATTCTTCTTTGCATGAATCCATCTCTTTGTTTCATGAAGAATTCAGTTGCCAATTAAATACCTTTTCTTTCCTTTTCCTTCTTTGTTGTTTTTTTTTTTTTTACTTTTTTCCCCCATTTTCTTTTTTCCTTTTGCAAATGAATTCTAATCTCCATGAAAGGAGCTGAATTGACAGTCGTGACAGTTGGTGCTTTAGGAAAAAACATGGATGGGTTTAGTCCTTCCTGAGGAACCCAGCCAGCACCTCCCCAGCTTTGGAAATGGTGAGGTTGTATCGAAAATCTAGGGAGAGAGGGATGGTTTTGTGAACAATTCCCATTCTCTCCTTATGACACCTTTCTTTCCTGCTCATCCTAAAAGGAAAATCTCCCAAGTTGTCCAATAACTTTGGGGAACCTCTTTTTGCCTGTCCCACCAGAGCTGTGGTTTCATGGCCAACAGGAATAGCTCAATTATCTCCCAAATTGTTATTCCTGCTGCAGTCTCGTAGCAATCCCTGGCATCTGGCAGTCAGAGCTTTTTATTAGCTGTTTTTTCAGTGGTTGGGTTTTTTTTTTTTTTCATTTTTTTAACAATGTTGTCTTGTTTACGGGTTTGACTCTTGGAAGACAGGATGTGATGCCTCCCAATCAGTTGCTAATGAAACGGAGGGATTGACAGGCTGGAATTGATCCTTCCTTTGTAATCTGGGAGCAAGCAGACAGGTCTGTCTGTGAACCTGTCAGGGGTTGTGTGTAAGACAGGTGTGATGAGGAGCCCGGGCGCTGAAAACAAGGAGAACAGCGCCTTCCAAAACCTCACAAGCAGGGAAACCTGAAGGGTTTCAACTCCTCCCTCCCTGAATCTGAGTGCTGCTCATGTGCTCTGCCAGGAATGTCTTTTGGGGACAGCAGGGTGGACTTGTTCAGAGAGGGCTGGCATGTGGAGGGAATCCTGGTCCTTAAGCATGGGAAAGCACCACAAGCTTAAGTGGTCACAGTGTCAGAGTCATGGAATGCTTTGGGTTGAAGGGACATTAAAGCTCACCCAGTTCAACCCCCAGTTCAACACCTCCCACTGTCCCAGGCTGCTCCAAACCCTATCCATCCTGACCTTGGGCACTGCCAGGGATCCAGGGGCAGCCACAGCTGCTCTGGGCACCCTGTGCCAGGGCTGCCCACCCTCCCAGGGAACAATTCCTTCCCAATATCCCATCCTTCCCTGCCCTCTGGCAGTGGGAAGCCCTTCCCCCTTTCCTGCCATTCCAGGCCCTTGTAAAGAATCTCTCTCCATCTTTCTTGTCAGCTCCTTCAGGCACTGGAAGGATGATGAAGGGGCTTGGAGAAGTCAATGCTCCTAAAAACTGAGGTTTTTTGTCTTATATGACTTCACTCCACACTTTCTCTGTAGTTTGCCCACAGCAAAGATCTCCTCACGTCTTGGACAATGCCCTGACCTTTCTATTTCAGGCAAATTATTTATTGCATCCTTCCTCCAGGAAATCATTCCTCTGGGACTGGGAGATCTCCTTTTGCACAGCACTAAAGGAGGAGCTGCAGTAGCTTATACAATTTAAGGAGGCCTCAAGTCCATCCTTTGGTTTTCTAGCTGTGGCCAGATTTGCTTCTCCTCCACCAGCTCCTCTCTGGGAGCAAAGCCTTGGATAAGCCCACTCAGGGGGAGCTTGGCTAAGTTTTACTCTCGAGCTTGGTGCTCATATGTTAAGGTAAATAGGAATAATATTCACTTCAAGGAGAGATGAGGCCCTTGTGTTGACTACATTATCATTTATACGAACAAAAAGAGCTTAAAATGTTAGCATATCCTTTTGAAAACAGAGCTTTGCATCCTATTAAGAGGAAGGAAACACAACCTGCGGCACATTATATTTCCAAGCTCCTGTCAAGAAACACTTACGGCTGTCGCCTGCTTAGGAGCATCCAGCTTGAGGAATAAATTGGGAATAGCTCCCTGAGAGCTGATCCCCCAACAAAGGGACAGGAGACGCCACTCAGTTAAAACCCGACTAAACACAAGGCTTGGATCTGCTTGGGACAGAAGCTCAGGGAGCTTGGGGATTGAGAGCTGCAAATGTTTTCTGGTGTGGAGCCTGGAGAGGAGCACATCTCCCAGCTTGGTTTGGAGGGTGGGGGGGATCTGGGGGAGTGTTGCCATTGAGCAGGATGGGAACAGAAGGACTCCAAGTTAGAAGGCAAAGAGAATGAACTCATTTATTTCAAATGCACCGCTCTATATATAGAGAATGTCGTGCGGATTAATTTCATTGGTCTTAGAGTAAAATCCCACACCATTGATGAGCAGTGAATGATGCATGGTGGCAGAACATATCTATAAACAATGTGAACAACAAGAGAGATTAGAGAATTATTTACATTCTTTCCCACCTGTTTCCCAGGCTCTCACCTAGTTAGAAAAACCCTCTCTTTTTCTCTCTGACTGAACTGAGAATATCCACAGGGGAGATTCCCTCATTTCGTGGCACTGTGGATTTTGGCAGCATGGTTTTTAGCCTGGTTAGAATAGAGAGGAAACACAAACTTAATTTGACCCCTGTGATTTGGAAAAAAAAAACGTTTCAACATCAAAATTGCTTCCTGCTGGTATCAGGTGACTGGGGGATTTCAAGGGAATAAGCTGGAAGTCCTCAGTTCCACATGGAGAGAGTTGTGCAGTATGTAGCACATGGCTCGTGCAGGTGTGTGACACCTGAACTAGCCATTGGGATTGAGCCTCCATTCCCTAAATCTGCTCCCCCATCCCCTCACAAGGCAGTCAGCTCTGCCTGCACCAGTGCAAGCAGTCTTTGTTTTAAGGAAAAACTGGGGGAAAGCCCGAAATCCCAAACAGAAAACCTCCAAAAACCTTTCCCCAGGAAAGGCTTTTGGAGATAAGTTGCTGCTTGGCAATTTGCTAATGAGAAATTGTGGCCCCACCAGAGTCTTTGTAGAGCCAAAATCCACCTGGAGGGGAAGAACCAGGATATTCAGGATATGCTTTGTCAGGCTGCTGAGTCTGGGGCTCGGAGCCTTCTGTAGCTGCATCTTCTGTTGTGGAAGGAAGTCCCTCGTGTGCCCTGACCACGCTGCCATCTCTGCTGAGCTGCACGGGGAGGGTGGATGCTCTTCCCAGGCCAGCTCAGGTGCATTTTTGGGGTGGGAGGGGATGTGCTGGGTCTGCTGAGCTGGAGTTCATTTCCCACAGGAGTCGTCCCAGTGCTGTGCTCCCAGTGGGAGCTGGAAAGGTGTTTATAACACACCTGTGTGTGTTTGGGCACGGCTGGCACAGCCTCAGCGCTCTCTCAACATTCCCCACACCCAGCAGCTGGGGTGAGTAGGATCCCAGGAGGGGACACAGCCAGGCCAGCTGGCCCACGCTGACCAAAGGGACATTCCAGACCCCCAGCTCAGAGCAAAGAGAGAAGGAAGGGACCAGGAACGGGGGGCACTCATTATTTGTATTTGTCTCTCAGAGCAGCCACTCCATGTGCTGAAGCTTCCCAGGAAGTGGCTGAGCATCCCTTGCTGATGGGAAGGAGAGAATAAACCTTTTCTTTCTCTTTGCTTGTGCATGCAGAGTTTGGCTTCTGCTTTAGTAAACTGCCTTATCTCAGCCTGTGAGTTGTTTTCCATCTTGTTTTATCTCCACTGTCCAGCTGGAGAGATGGAGCAGCTCTGTGAGCACCTGGTGTCCAGCCAAAGTCAACCCAACAGAGTGGATTGTGAAATCATAGAATCCAGGAATGGTCTGGCTTGGAAGGGACCTTAAAGATCATCTCTGGCCATGGGCAGGGACACCTTCCACTATCTAGGAGGTTCCAAGCCCAGTCCAACGTGGCCTTGGGCACTGCCAGGGATCCAGGGGCAGCCACAGCTGCTCTGGGCACCCTGTGCCAGGGCCTGCCCACCCTCCCAGGGAACAATTCCTTCCCAATCTCCCATCCATCCCTGCCCTCTGGCAGTGGGAACCATTCCCTGTGTCCTGTCCCTCCATCCCTTGTCCCCAGTCCCTCTCCAGCTCTCCTGCAGCCCCTTTGGGCCCTGTAAGGGGCTCTGAGCTCTCCCCAGAGCCTTTTCTTCTCCAGGCTGAATACTCACAGCTCTCCCAGCCTGTTCCAGTTCCAGTTGTCTCATCCTGAACAAATGTTTCCTTTCAGGCTGGGGCCCCAAACATCCTCATAGAACAACTTTCCTGAGCTGCAAATCCAAACAAAGCTTTTAAAAAACCACCACTTTTATTTCAGCCAAGGCCCCGTGTGTCTCTGCTTGCTGCTGGGCAGGGCCTGGGGATTTCCAGTTGTGGTAGCACTGCAGGGTGTGCTGGCAAGCAGATCCTGGGTGGAGCAGTGGGCATGGACAGGTTCTTGCAGTGTACACAGGGTACAGGATGTGAGGCCAGGAATTGGTTGCAGACTGGGAGCATCTCCGTAGGGATCCGTGTTCCCAGTCCTGGCCGTGGGCACGTGCCCTGGCTGGCTCCATGAGGGACCAGGTGAAATGAAGATGTCTCACTGCCCTTTCTCATCAACACTGATGCATCCAAGATCCCACTGATAGGCAGAGCACTGTTCCCTCACCTGTCCACTTTGATTAATTTGGTGCCTCATTCCTGGGCTCTGTGAATTTGTCTTGGTTCTGCTTTCCCCCTGAGGCAGAAGTTCCTCCCCCTCCTTTTAACCACATTCTGCTACCCAGGCTGCACAGAGAGACCTGCAGGAGATGATGTGCAGAGTCCCTGTGCATTCCAGAGCACAAAATCCAGCTGTGAATCCTCTTCACAAGCCTTCAGAAAGCGCTGCTAACACCAATGCTCTGGTCAGAGAACCGGGAGAAGCGCTGCAGCTTCAGGCACTTCAAACCCGGCGCTATCAGGAGGGCTCTGGGCTCACACAAAGCACCCCCAGCTTTAACACAGAGCAGGGAATAAAAGCTGGAGTCCATTGGAAAGGTTTCCTGTGTGTGCAGGAAGATAATTTATGGTAATGAGGACAGCACCGAGTTGCTGTAAGTTACAAGAACTTATCACTGCTCTCTGCTGTTGCGGCACATTCCCGGGATTTGGTCTCGCCAAAGCAGCGTGAATAGATTTATTTTGCATTGTTAGACTGTCAAGTCACTGCAGAGCAACAACTTCCAAATGATAACTTGTGCAGCATGCAGGAGTTGGGAATTACATGCTTTTAGTCCCCACAAAGAGCCAGGGTGGGCTGACAGCTGCTCGGCGGGAGCCTCTTCCCCATCCTGCTTCCCTTCCCTCTCCGCGCTCAGTGCATATGGTCAGCGCCTCGGCATCAGCTCCCTCTTCCAACCCCATGAGGCTGTTTTTGAGGATTATATCCATTTATTTCTAGTGTCTGAGTGTGCCAGAGCAGCTGAGATGGAAGCATGGAGAAGAGGGAAGCACCTTTTGCTGATCCCTGTGTGCCATTGGCTGGGCTGGGCTGGTTGGGTTTGGAGCAGGGAACAGGCCCAGGCTGGGGGAAGTCTTGGGGTGGGACATCTGGAAATCAGCCCCAGGAGGAGCAGCTGAGGGGACTGGGGTTCTTCAGACTGGAGAAGAGGAGGCTCAGGAGGGACCTTCTGTTCTTCCACAGCTCCCTGACAGGAGGGGACAGCCAGGGGGAGGCCAGGCTCTGCTCCCTGGGAACAGGGACAGGATGAGAGGAAATGGCCTCAGGTTGCACCAAGGGTGGTTCAGGTTAGTTATTAGGAAAAATTTATTCATAGGAAGAGTGGTTAATCACTGGAGCAGGTAAGTGGAGGAGTCATCCCCCCTAGAAGTGTTCAGAAAAACAAGTGATTGTGTCATTTCATGGTATGGTTTAGTGGCCCTGGAATTTATCAAAGGTTGGACTTTATGATCTTGGAGGTCTTTACCAACCCTAATGATTCAATAATTCTGTGATCTCCTCGCCTTGCCAGATGGATCAGGGTCTCACTGCCTGGGCTTTGGCTCCTGCTGCTGTCCCTGGCACTGGCGATTTGAGTTTAATGGCATTGGGGGTGACTTCAGCGTGGAAATCACCAAACTCTGACCCCACAGCCACAGGACTGGGGGAGTGTGGGTGCAGGTGGTGTTTAGGTGGGTGCAGCTGTGGGTGACACCCTGGAAATGTCCCCATCACAGGGTACCCTGAAGCAGGGTGCATGGTCCAGCCTTTACACAAACCCCAAGGGCATGGAGAGCATTCCTGTAGGAGCAGGGGCTCCTCTCAGATGTGGAATAAAAGGGAAAGAGTGACACATGGAGTTATGGAGATGAAACACATAAGGAGCCTGGGAGGAGAGCTCAGACTCACATAATTGCTCTTGAGCTTTCATTTCATCCTGAAAAGTATAAAAAATATATAAATATATAAAAATATATATAAATATATATATATTATATATATATAATATATTTCATCCTGAAAAGTATAAAAATATATAAATATATATAATATATATATGATATATATATTATATATATTATATATAATATAAATAAATAAAAATATATAAAAAATAGCATCTGGTCCTGCTTGGTTATGACTGAGTTGCCTTTTTCCCCTTTTGCTTTGGCTCCTCTGAATATCCACACAAGTTTATTTATTCTTGGTGGGTGCTGTGCACCAGGTGTGGTCTGAACCTTTTTCTGGATTCCTGCAATTATTGGGGAGGGTGTAACTTCACAGAATTGGTGTTGCAGTGCCGCCTGCCTCGTGCTAGGGAGGTACAGGCACCAGCTCGGGAATGCAGAGCACCCTGCAAAGGCCTTCAGGCTGGAATATTTTGCTATTATTTTTTTAATATTCCACTAGAGTTTGAGACTGTATCAAGAAACTTCTTTTGAAAAGGAAATAAACCCATAAATTATAGCATAGTCTTTGCAGAAAGGCAAAAAGAATACAAGATTGTTTAAACGTATTATTTGCTGACCTTGACAGTTTACTTGTAATGTTATTTAAACATTTGGGTTTGCAGGGCGGGGGTTCTTATTTATTTATTTAATAAGCTGCCAGCTTACAAATTGCAAAACTTTCGCGGCTCCTCTTATCTTCTACAGAACCACTGAGATGGCAAAATATATTCTGTGTCTCAACAATTCCGCCTGCATTTGCATGAGGAAATTGGAAAGCGAGTTGTTTTCCCTCGTCTGCATGACAATACCCCGAGCACAGTGCAATTCACCCTTTAATTTGGGATAGTTAGCTTGGGAGAAGAATGGGCCCAGCAATTTGACTCGATTCTGTTGCTGATGTTGTCGCCATAATTAAAATTGATTTATTAGTAAAGGCGACAAAATCTCTGCTTACCTGTTTATTCAGCACCTTGTCAACCTGCAGAGCACAACAGCTGGGGTCACCGAGGTCAAATCTAACTGCAGAGCTGGAGGAGTTTCGCCAAATTGAGTTTTCAGGGAGAGCCTTTAATTAGTGAAACATTTCCAGATGGCTGACGGTGAAAATATCAGACCCAGAATGGGACCAGGACCTCCACTGGCTCTGCAGGAGCATGACCTGGACTCCATCAGGACATCCCTACCTGGATACATGCACAGGTTTTGTGGGATAAAACATTCCAGGGGTGACTTCATCCTTGTTGCATTAATTTGGCAGCAGCAGCACATTTCTGCTGATAAGAGCTCAGGGCAGTTAATAAGTGCTTGATTGCATTGAGGAATCTCTTGAATGCAGGGAAAACGGCTGAAATGGAGCTGGGATGGAAAGCAGCCCCCGTGGTTTGTTAGGATTTTGTGTCAGGCTGGTGTTTCTGAGGATGTTTAATGTTCCACGTGGAGTCTCCAAGCATGAGCTGTGAGCCTTGTGCTCCCAGATTTTAGTGGGATTTTAGTCAAGGGGAAGAGACAACCTCAGGGATGATTTGTCTCAGCTGAAAATGGGCTTTGAGGAGACCTGCCTGCTAAAAGCGCTCATTCCTCTCTTTTGGCTGTAAGAGAAATCTCAGGTGACGAATTCCTCCCTCAGTGTCTGACTCCAGCTATCTGGCCTGCTTGCTCCAAACAACATAAAAGCTTTTTGGTGCTTTCTGAATGTTTTAAGAAGAATTGAATTCCCTGACTTTGGCTGCACGTCACTGGACTAATCCTGGAGCTGGAAGCAATCTGTGGGAGTGAGACAACGCCGTCAGAATTATGAAGCTTTTGAGACAATGAGGAGTGTGTTGGACAACTGGTTTGGTCACAAAGGAGTTTTGAAAGGCAGATTTAGGCCGATGCCAAATAGGCTTTCAAAATCCCCTTATTTACTCTTCAAAATATGCAGAAGGAGAGATTTTATGAGTAATCCTTGTACTTCTTCAAAGCAAAGAAATATTAATATTAGATAGGGACCCACTGACTTTGTAAAAGGATAAATAAGGGCAGAAAGATTGAATGGTTGGAGAGAACTGTGTAGCAAATGAAAATCCATTTCACTTGCCCTCAACAAGCACAGGCCAAGGCTGAAAAAGACTGGAGTTTTGGAATGCTTTAAATAAGGGTCACTGAGGAAGAGCTAGAGGAAATATCTGTTCACATCCTTAATGGCTGCAGTTACCTCGAGTGTGGTTTTTTCCTTGTGTTCAGGTACTGGGGGTGGCATAGATTGAAAGTTATATTTTGAGGGGTTGAAGTTTATGATGTGAATGAGAAAAGATACAGCAGTAAAAAATAAAACACTCCTGCAGTTCTGCTGCTGCAGGACTGAGGCTCATAAAAATACTAATAATCCTTGATAAGAGTTCCCTTAAAATAAGGGATTTCTCCAGCCATAGAGTGCCATCCCTGCCCACAGTGGGGGACTGGAACTGGAGCATCTTTAAAATTATTTCCAACCCAAAGCTCTCTGTGATTGTGTTATACTGCTAACAGGATGACTGTGAGACATCTATTTTCTGCTCCCATGGAAAAAAAAACAACCTTTGGGGACGTCGGGAGTGTTGGGGAGGGGTGAGCACCTCCTCCCCTCCATCCCGTGGAAGTGACCTGGAGCTGGGACCTGCTGCCCACCAGACCCAGCCCAGAAAGGGGAGCTCCCAGTGGAGCTCAGGCGCTGGAAATGCCCAGGATGTAGTGAGCAATGTTTGCCATTTATGATATTTCAGGGGAAACCTGACTTTATAAAGCATTCATGAGCTTGGCTTCCTGGAATGCATTTTTTTTTCCCCTGGTTATTAGGAAATATTCAAATACTGCAAACAAATGTCAGTCTGTAGAATATTCATGAAGTCTCCTGTTCAAGTGGATCCCCCAAGTCGCTGCTGGCTGGAATACATCAACCTAATGCTGATTGCATACATTTAGGGTTGAATAAAGATATTCCACTAAATAAGTGTGGAATGGCTTTTTCAAGTTCTGAGACTCTGGGAATTGAAAAGGCTCACACAGGTCCCGGTGCCAGGGAGCTGCTAATGGAGGTTGTTTTTCTGTGTGCTTGGCCATCATTTGGAATCAAGGGTGGAATTTATCCCCTCTGGCTCTGGCCATCTGAAATTCCTGCCCTAAGGTTTTAGCTGGGCTCCACTCTTTAGTCAAGAATGGCAATTTCAGCCTGAAATTCGACAAAATGACAGCGTTTTGAAACATTGTGAAAACATCATTTAAAAACAAATAAAAAACCCCAAACCCCACCCAGACAAACCCCTTCCTGCAAAGCATTCATTCTTTCATTCAACATACACAAACTGTGCTCTGATGGTTCTTGTTTACTTTTGAAATAGCATTTAATTTCAAATGAAGTACTTGGAAATACTTTCACATACTTTTGTAATACTTCAAAAATACCATTTCATTTCAAAAGAGCACAGGCCTGATACCAAATTGCCAAAATAGGATGTGCCACCGCTTTGAAAATGACTTTGTAAATGGCTTTTTGGCCTGGTCAAGCTGAAAACAGTTTTGGGAAAAAAAAAAATGTTTCAGACAAAATAATGTTACAAGGTAGGAAAACGCTTAGGGGAGAAAAGAAAAGTTTAGGGCTTGGTCTACCCCTAATTTTTCTCTCTCTTCTGGGGTTGGAAAATGTACAGAGAGGTGAGAGACAGTGATAGCCTGGTCCTAAGAGAGCATTAGGAAGGTGGTTTGGTCTGGCCATCAGAGAGGCACTAAAACCCAGTAGCTGGAAGATAAAGCCTGCAAACAAATTCAGGCTAGAAAATAAGCAACACCTTCAACAGGAGCCTAATTAGCTCCTGGCACAGAGTGCCAGGGGTTACCGGAGGTCTTTTGTTGCTGGAGGAGTTTCAGTGCAAAGCAGATGTTCTGCTCACACCCAGGTGTTGCAGTTCAGCCAGGTGCTGGCAGGGGAAGCCCTCGTGGTCTGTTGTTTTCTCAGGTCCCTTCCACCCCAAACCATTCCTGCTGAGCCCAGAGGTGGAAATAACTCATCCCAATGGTCCTGTGCACCTCCAAAACATGTGGGTCCAGTCTCAGGTAGTCCACGAATGCTGCTGCAAAGCACATGGATTGTAAAAGACTTTTGTGATCCCTTCCTGCAGCAGCCTCTTGCTTTTTCATGCCCATCTTTAGCATGCAAGCCACAGGGAGAAATAATTACATTTAATAGAAACGGTGGGTTCCCAATGAAGATGTACGGTGTTGTACACAGCGTGCTCCTAATGAACAGAAATGTCAGGCCAAAAGAAGAGATGAGAAGGATTCAATTCTCCAAGGTGGGTGGTGTGATTACCCTGCCTTTGTGTGAGGCTGTCTGGAGCCACTGCGCTGCAGCTGGAGGCAGGTATTGGAGGAAAGACCAACGAGCTGATCAAAAAGAAGAGAATCCCACAATGCTTTTGAGAGTTGCTAATTAAAGAGTTTCATCTCAGATTGTTTGCTGAGAGGCACGAGGAGGGGCTGGGAGGGGAAATGCCTTTGTTTGGCCACCAGACCTGCAGGTGGAGATGGGCAGGACAAGCTCTCCTGGGGCTCAGGTGAGACCTGAGGGTGGTGAGAAGGCAGGCAGGTCTCTCTTGCTGTACACACCACCTCCCCTTTTTATCACCGTGGCCTCCCTCAGTAGTGAGAGCTCTCTGGAGCCTGCAGTGGGACTGGGGGGAAGCTCTTTGTACTCCCTGTGTTTCCTCCTCCTCCTCCTGGTACTGAAATTCCTCACATAACCACAGCTTATGACCTCGTCCTGCTGAATTTTCATGAGCTGCTTGGCAAGCTGCAGTTCTTCAGCCAGTGCACCTACTCGGAATAAAATCCAAGAGACCTTAAACCTTGCTCTTAATTTTTCACTCCCTGGTAAAATTGCTGCATAAGGATATTTGAAGAAGTCATTGCCCCCTGCGGATATTATCACTTAATCTTTTTTCCTTCTTAATAAAAGCCTGGCACAAAAGTCACTCGCTGAAAACAACCGTGTCCTGTGCTGCCAGTGCCTCACGACAGTATTTTTTAAGATCATAGCTCATAACCACAGGGAGAGGTCTCTGCGGAGGGAGTGAGGAGTAACTTTCTGTTTATAGCCATTTACCTTCAACTGCAATGTATTTAAGAAAGAAAATTGCCACTTAGACTTGCAAAGCAAATTGGCTTGTGCTCAGTAATGGCTTTCTAGTGTCTGTCTAGGAAAGGTCATCCTGGAGACTTCTGCACTGCAGAACTCGGTGCTGGTGGCCGGAGGGACATGGTGTGGCCCCAAGGTGGCATTTTCTCCAGCTGTAAAGACCTCAGCACCACCCCTCTCACATTTTCCAGGTTTCTCCATCCTTTCCAACCTGTCTGGGATGCAAAGCTGTCCTTGGTGTCTCCTTATGGGCACAGGAGCCCCTCAGCATGGAACCCCCAGCATGTGTGAGGCAGAGGTATCGAGCTCTGTGTCCCCCTTGCCTCCATCTCCCCCACTCTGCAGAGGCATCAGCCCCCGTGTCCTGCTGCAAAAAGGGCCCATGTTCCATTTTAATGTTATTAACCATCACCGTGGCAACAAATATAGATGTTGTGTTTGCAGCAGCACTGTTTCACAGGTCCCCGAGGACTCTTTACCCTTGAGTGCATTTAGTTGATAGCGAAACCAAAAAGAACATAAAACAAGCAGGTTGGAAAAGAGGCACTAGCCTTTCTCCGGCTCCCAGTGCAAATTATCAGGTGTGGGAATGCAGCTGACTGTCAGCCTGGGTGTAAATCTCCCCCACTTATCCATCCCCACAAGTGTAAAACAAGCAGCATTTCCAGCTCCTAACAGCCGCTGCTGTGGCAAGTCTGGCACAGCAATTATCTTAATAACTTCAGTAGCAACAGCAGTAATGGGAAATGCAGCTCTGTGTGTGTCTGAGGTATTCTCACCTTTATCAGGGATCAGTCTGGGGCAGCAGCAGGAGAAGGAGAGAGGTTTTGTTACCACTGTGTGAAGCAAAACCATCTCAGGTAATTGTGGTTTGGACTGTGGGCCTCCAAATGCAATCCAGAAATCCCTGCGAGGTGCCAAGTGTCTGGTGTTGGACTCCTTGGAGAAGAGGCTAAAACCTCCCTGAGGGCTGGAAGGCAAGAACAGGAGGGTGATGAGGGTGCTGTGTCCAGTTCTGGCCCCTCAGTTTGGGAAGGACGTTTTGATGCTTGATCATGTCCAGAGAAGGGCAACAAGGTTGGTGAGGGGCTTGGAACACAAACCCTGTGAGGAACAACTGAGGGTGCTGGGGGTGCTCAGCCTGGAGAAAAGGAGACTCAGAGGTGACCTTATCACTCCCTACAGCTCCTGAAAGGTGGCTGTGGCCAGGTGGGGTTGGGCTCTTTCTCCAGGAACTGACAGAACCAGAGGACTCAGTCTCAAGCTGCACCAAGGGAAATTTAGGTTGATATTAGGAAAATGTTTTTTACAGAAAGAGTGATAAAGCTCTGGAATGGCTGCCCAGGGAGGTGGTGGAGTCACTATCTCTGGATGTGTTTAAAACAAGCCTGGATGTGGCACTCGGTGGGTGCCAGGGTTTGGTTGAAGTGTCAGGGCATGGGTTGGACTCGATGATCTTGAAGGTCTCTTCCAACCTGGTGGTTCTGTGATTCTGTGATTCTGTGATCCTGTGATCCTGTGATCCTGTGATTCTGCTCAAACCCAGGCTCTGACAGATGTAATCCGGGAACACGGACCAAGTCACGAGGGCAGTGGCAAGAGCTGGGATTTAACAGGAGTCCTTGTGTCAGCACATTAATGGGACAGGAGAAACTTCCAGTGGTCCAGCAATCCATCTTTGCCTCAGGAGACAGTAGCCTGCCCCTACATATCCCTGCTCTTAAAGCTGCTTTGCATCCCCCCAGCCCTTCCCTGAGCTTTCCTCTCATCCTGCACCATCTACTTGAACCTGATGAAGCAAAAACTGGCATTACCTCATATTTCCATGATTTTCCTTGCAGCGATGCCCTGATTCCATCTGTCCATCTCAGCCCAAATGACAGCCAAAGTACATTTCCTGCAGCATGCACTGGCAAACTGTGGGATAGCCCCTTCCTTCCTCCATCAATCCATCATCCACAACTCCATAAAATGATCTCCCTGGTCTTTGGAGCCCATGGCATCATTAAACTTGAGCACGAGCAGACCCGTGCAGCTGAATTTGGGCTGGAAAAGGGGAGATTCATGAATGATCCCAGAAAAACACTGAGGAAATGTCCTTGTCATCAGCCAGAGGAAGGAGTGTCACAGCAGGGGTTCTGCTAAAGGGATGCCTGGGGCTCATTACAGTGAGAGTGAAACTGGAAGGTCAAAGTGCCATGGCGGGATTTTGGGCTTAAGGGAGAAAAGAAGAAATAAAATGTATTGGAATTGTCTTTTGTCTCGAGAGATTCCAGGCACGGCAGGCTCAGAGGGCAAACTTCTCATAGGAGGCATTTCCTGACCCTCCTGCAGCGGAATCTTAATCGAGATGATGTTTGTTCCCCCTGGCACATCTCACTGTCTGTGATACAGATTTCAAACAAACATCCTGAGGAAACTTCTCCACTTATTGCAGTTCAGCTTTCCTGGGCACTGTCTCGTGGCCTGTGCTGGGGTTTTTTTGGAGGAGAGCACTGCCTTCCCCCTTCCCAGGGCACAGGAATAAAGAACTTGTGCTGCGGAGGGAAGAAGTTTTATATTTTATGTTTTATATTCTCTACCTCCAGAGAGAGGGGGCATTTCCCTTTACCCAGCCTCTTTTTACATCTTGCTTTTCTGTTGCTGTTATTTTAGGTTTTCTCATATTCCTTTTTCCCTTTAACAGTGAAGTCTCATCATCCCTTGTCAAGTTTGGTTGAGATTCACCAAGAATTTCAAAAGTACTTACAAGACACTTGATTGATGGACCAACAAGGCTGTCAAAACAGCTTAAGGAAATGAGGGTGAAACTAAAGATAATAATTAATGAAACGGATAAGGAGAGAGGCTGGAAGGTTTTCCAGCTGCTAGATCCAGTGGGGATCATAAAGGATCTGGCACCTGGAGTAGAGACTGTAGAAAATGAGCTGAGAGGTCTTCTGCTGAGAACTGTGAGGCAGACAAAGTCTGACATTGTTTTTATCATCTGCCAAATACATTTTTTAGGGAAAAAAGGCAGAGTATTCCCCTAGAAGACACTTTGATTGATGTACCTGGAGAGCTGTTATACCTTGGTTTCCTCTGCAAATGGGTCCTGGCTGCTGGCACCTCTTTTCTGTGATGCAGAGGCTGTCAGAGCTCTTAGGAAGGTGACACAGAGGCTGAGGGAGTCCCAAATCCCCCAGGGATTCATGGAATAGTGTGGGAGACTGACAGGTACAATCCTGAGGATGGTTAAAAGCAGAGGTGGTTGGATGTCAGATTCTTTTCTGCCAATTGATTATCTTCTGATCTAGGATGAAGGGCTCTGAGATAGCCAAAGGCAATACAGGCTGTTCCAGCCAATGGATCTAAGGTCTGGGGAGACCCCGGGAGGTGCAGTGGGTGTGAGCAGTGCCCCCTCCAGCCAATCCCTTCCTTGGCTGGCTGAGCATCCCCTGCTCCCTGTGCGAGGGCAGCAAAGGGCTCAGTGTGCCTTGCACAGCTGAACAGGAGCCAGAATGTGTTCTCTGCTCGTGAAAAGATGTGGAGGTGCTGGAGTGAATCCAGAGAGGCCGTGGAGATGCTCTGAGGGCTGCAGCCAGGCTGGGAGAGCTGGGGATGCTCACCTGGAGAAGGCTCCAGGGAGAGCTCAGAGCCCCTTGCAGGGCCTGAAGGGGCTCCAGGAGAGCTGGAGAGGGACTGGGGACAAGGCCTGGAGGGACAGGACACAGGGAATGGCTCCCACTGGTAGGAGACAGGGATATTGGGAAGGAATTCCTCCTGGGAGGGTGGGCAGCCCTGGCACAGGGTGCCCAGAGCAGCTGTGGCTGCTCCTGGATCCCTGGCAGTGCCCAAGGCCAGGCTGGACAGGGCTCAGAGCAGCCTGGGACAGTGGAAGGTGTCTCTGAGGTGGAACTAGGTGGTCTTTAAGGTCCCTTCCCACCCAAACCATTCTGGGATTCTGTGATTTGTGCGTGTCCCAAGGGCTGGGAAGTGAGGACTCTTGTGAGCAAGGAGAGAGGTGAAGCAGCAGAGCTCAGGTGAACATGTGTGGGAGTGAGAGGGACTGAAGGGGATGGCACAGGAAGATGCCCGAAGCAGGACCCTCCTGGTTTGGGGCTCAGCCACGTGGGGGTGTTTTGCTCTGGATGTTTTGGCTTTGCTTTTCCCTGAAACACTGATGAATTCTTTTGGTTTCTGGGAGGCCAGATGGGAATCCCAAACCCTTGGCCAAGTTTTGCAGGAGGAGCCTCCTGCCCTGGCCATGCTGCATAGCCCAGCCTGGTGCTGCCTGATGAGCCTGACAGGGCCTTTACACTCGACACCTGTGTTTATAAATATGGAGGAATTGTCTCAAGCTGGTCAAAACACAATTATTTCATTTTCTTCCCCATTCAGGATTGTTGTTGTTTTGGAATAAATTGCCGCTGCTGATTTACAGGATCAACAAGGACAGCATGAAATGGGCTCAGTGAAGTGATTTTGAATTTCCACTACAATTACTCTTCTCTTCAACCATATGATTCCCTTTTGCTCACATGCACCAGCCAGGGCCGGGTTTGTTTTCTCACTGCTGCCCTGGGAGCTCTGCCCGCCCTCGCTGTGCAGCAGCCCCAGGCTGAGCCTGCACAAACAAACCTGAAGTGCTAAATTGCACTTTATTCAAGGAAGCTGGCAGAGAAGGTGCATCCCCAAATCCCGCTGCACGGGCGCCAAGGGATGGTGATTCTCTGGCTTCAGCAGTGAAGTCAAGAGTAAAGACCCTGGATTTGTTATGCTGGTGGTGTGTGTATCTCCTGAATAAATTCCTCCTCTTCTTGTCCCTCAATTTCTGTCCCAGGAAACCCTGGTTGAGACCTTCTGACTCCACACTGAGCTCCTCACCAAGCCCACGTGCTTCTCTTGGTGATCCAAGGCTTTGCAAGCTCACACAGATAGGTGACACTGTGTGTGTGTCACCATTAAAACTCTCTGTGGCCCAAAGGGCCCCAGGAAGGGGGCTGCAGACTTGGTAGAAATTCATTTCCCAGGGCCCTGTGTGGCCTTCTCCAGCTCATTCAATGTGCCCAGGGTCACGCCTGGAAATGGGCCAAAAATTCCATGTTCAGGTTGGCAAGTGAGGAATCCTCTCATGGGTGTGTGCATCACTCGGAGTAAAGGAGCAGTTTAAGCGAGCAGAGAAAGAACTTGTAGGAATTCAGCTCTTTTTGCTGTTTCTTGGATTAGTGTGCTGTTGGAGAAGGGAGCGAGCGTTGCCTTTAAGCTCTGTTTGTTTCTTTGCATCTCTTACCCCCCTTAAGTCTTTCCTTCTCCTTTACCAATGTCTGCAGGAGCGCTGTAGAATCCCAGAATGGTTTGGGTTGGAAGGAAACTTTAAACTCATCTAATCCCATGCCCTGCCATGGGCAGGGGTACCTTCCACTAGACCAGGCTGCTCCAAGCCCTGTCCAGCCTGGCCCTGAAGCCCAAAGCCCCTCTCCTGAGGCTCCCATGACACTGGGATGTTTGGATGGTGTTGCTAATTCAGGACTCTCATCCCCTCTTGCATTGTTTAATGAAAGGTGTGTGCTGGGGACCCGAAGTTATTAACAAACCCTGAGCTCTGGTAACAGCACGAGCACAAACCCACGCCAGCGATGCTGAGCTCTGAACAGTCTAATAAATGTGAACATCTTGGGTAATGTGATTTATTATTGACAGCATGAATAGCAAAATAATAAAACAATGTAATGATTTCACAAGAAAAGTGAGGGGGTTTTATTATTATTCATACTTGGAAGGGTGTTTATAAGGCAGGAATGAGGTCAGACTTTTAAAGAGAGCTACGGATGCCAGGTCTCAACCTCGTGCATATGAGGAGATGTAATCCCGTTCCTGCAAGTTCATTTGCGTGGGGAATTGGGCTCCCCAGTTTCATTAGCACTAATAGACCCTGCCTGTCTCTGAGTGGCTCTGTGAATATTGCAGTGCTGGGTGAGATGGAGAGCTGAAGCTGCACAGCTTGGCAGGGAAGTCGCTTTTCCACGCCTGGCAAAGGGAGCTGTGGGGGTTGGGAGTGGGGTTTGTTGGTTTAACTCAGGCTAAGAGATGGGACTTGTGGGGGCTGGGCTTGGAAAAGAAGGGTATCCAAAATGCAGTGCTTTTGGTGAGAGGGAAACTGGACACAAAGGGTGATGCAGCCGATCTGGGATGGGGCTGTCGGCAGAACTTCACGCTCTATCCATGGATGGTCCATCAGGACACAGCCTGGCACGGGTGTTGGCAGGGATCCTGAGGGACAGCCTGGCATGGGTGTTATCAGGGCACCGCTACTGGCACTGGCACCCCAACATCTCCTGTTCCTTCCCTACCAGCTAGCCCTGCCATTTTCCAAAGGTTCTGCTGTTTTCCCAGGGATAACAGAACCCATCATCTTCCCTCTGTAGTGCCTGGTGCATGCAGAAACTGAGGGAACAGCTGCAGCTCTGCTGGGGAGGGTTAGGTTGGATATTGGCAAAGGTTCTTCCCCCAGAGGGTGCTGGCACTGCCCAGGCTCCGCAGGGAATGGGCACAGCCCCGAGGCTGCCAGAGCTCCAGGAGTGTTTGGATACTGCTGCCAGGGATGCCCAGGGTGGCACTTTGGGGTGTCTGTGCAGGGCCAGGGATTGGACTGGATGATCCTTGTGGGTCCCTTTCTTACTCAGGTTATTCCATAATTTTGTAATTCCCAAGAAATGTTCCATCTGTCGTTTTATTTAGCATTCTGTTTCTTGCCCCGCACAGCAGCACTTCCCACAGGTGGGATTAAACATCCCTCATTTTCCTCTTTATTTTACATCAGCCCAGCTCCACTCCAAGCCCAATTGGATTTTTCATTACTGTGGCAGGTTATGATTCTTTGGATACTTTTCCTGTAATTTTCATGTTTTCGTTTTAACATTTCTCATGAGATTGAAAGCTTGGGATAAGAGGTGGGAAGCTTTTGCTCAGCACATTAGAGAGAAACCTCTGGAATTTGAATGAGGTGAGGGGTGCCAGGTCTGGTGGCTGTGGAGATGAGGGGAGGTGATGGAGCTGAGCTGGGGAAGCTGCAGCACACGAGGAGCATCCACAAAAACAGCATTTCTTAAGGCCCAGCAGTGCTAAATCTCTGCACCTCTCTGACAGCTTCTACTGCCATCAACATCTCCCATGTTTTTCAGCGAAGTAATTCTTTTAGATGCTTCAAATATAGATAGATTTTTGTGTATAGAGGGTTTTTTTTATTTATATAAATATATATATATCTACTGTCAGCTGGTATTACAAAGAGCATAAAGCACATCTCCAGCTCCTGCATGTGCAGCTTGGCTGGGACCACATCACAGGAATGAGAGGACAAATGAGCCAAACTCCAACATTTCCCCTCAGCAGGGGACACCTGGGGGGTCCTGCTTTTTGAATGGCTCCGGGATGCTGCTGGTAGCTGTGGGATTTCAGGTAGTCCTGGATGCTTTGCTAGGGAATATGTGTAACTGAGCATTTATGGCCCCTTATTTCCCTCTGTATGAGAAAAAAAAAAAAATACACTCTGGGCTTTTTTCTGGAATTACTTTGCCTGGAGACTGCCAGCTTCTCTGCCTGCATCCCTCTGGGAAGCGGGGGGGGTGGAGGGGGGGCTTGTGGAACTCCTTTTTATCAGCAAATTAGATAATGGCAATTATCTTGATGATCTTTAAGGTCCCAGCCCAGCCCATTCTACGGTTCTACAATTTTACTTTTGTGTCATTAAATGCTGGCAATGACTCTCAACTTCCCCCACCTCCTGTGGCAGAGAACATCATTTCACTTGGCTGCAGAGCCCGAGCCACAGAGGGATACGGTGTCAGTCCGCAGGAAATCTCAGCCATGGGACCCAGATATTGCATTTAGATGTAGTTGCTTTCATTAACTCCCTATTTTATAGCACTCATCAGTCTTTCTCCCCTGCCAGAAAGTCTCCAATGTACTGAGGAATATTCAGGCCTCTTTTGGCAAGCGTCAGAGATAAGTGGATAATAAAACACACCTTGAAAATATTCTCCATCCTATTATTAGCCACTTTCTTATTATACTTGCAAAGAAAAAATTCCAGTTATAAAGCAGCGCACTCCTCTATATTGTCGGTCCATCGTGCTCAGACACTCGCAAAGAAAGACTTTCAATAATATTCTCACTATTGTTTGTTGATTGGCTCTATTAATCACTTCTCACAGCCTCAGCTACACATTTCCATGAGCGTGCACAGTTTAAACCCCCCTCTCTCCCCGCAGCCTCCTTTTATGCTCCCATGAAACTTTGAGGATGCCTAAACCCCTGCTTCAGCAGGAATGAGAGGAGACAGATCTGCAAAGCTGCCTGCTCTCCTTTTAGCGAGAACAAAAGCTCCCTGGAATAGCAACTGTTATTTACTCATCTCTCATCAGCAGATTTGACCTAATTTTGCTCTTCCCATGCCTTTGTTTCAAACACCTGGTAGCGGCATCGCCGGCGGATCTGGCTCTTTTACAGCGGCTGGATTTATTTGGTGGGGGAGGCCGGCTCCTGATGGAAAAGCTGAGCCTGGTGGCCTGGATGAGCCTTGCAGAACAGCCCCCAGCATTTCACTTGTGGGGAGCCCCTGAGAGCCTTTCCTTAGCACCCCAACGTGCCCACGGTGGGTGCTGGGCAGCAGTGACTACTCAGCCTCTGGCACAACTCTTCAAGCTCAGTGTGGCTCAGGTGAGGGCACCTGGCTGTCCATCCGCTCCTAAAAATACACCCGGACCCCGATTTGTGGTGATCCCAGCTCAGGTAAGGGCTCAGTGCCCACTGGTGGGCACCCACCAGGTTGTGTTTGCAGCAGCCCCTGGGGCAGGAGCTCTGACTTCACCTCGAAAGCTGCCCCGAGGAGCTCAGCCACAGATTTGTCCTGGCTTTCCATTTAAAATAGCCTCCAGCCCTCCTGTGCCAGCGAGGAGGCAGCGGGAAGGGAGATGCACTGATGAGAAATGTGGGGGCCCGAAATTCATTTTTCAAAGATGGCAGCAAAGCCAGTGATTTATCTGCTGTCACCACAGTCCGAGCAAATCTTTCCCACCAGGTGAGCGATGCAGGAAAGGTAACTCAGCAAACACAAAATACAACGAAGCCCCGTCAGGCTTCCTCACCTAGAGATGACTTTTATTTTGAGTTTTGAATGTAATTAACAGCACTGACTTGAGAAAAATAATGAACTCTCTCCCATGCGGTCTCTGGGATCTCTTAGCCAACTTCCCATGTTCTTTGCCTCATGCATTCCCCATCAGTTTTCCTTCTGTCATCTCTGATTTATTACCTTCAGAGTCGAATCTTCATCCCCAGGGCTCAGCAGCTCTGAACTGGCTAAGAGAGACCTTTGGTGTCATTGGGATAAACCCACTCAGGCAGTGTTACAGTTTTTGGAAGTTTTGAGTCCCTTGAGGCACTCATCCATCCTGTAGCCAACCTTCTCCAGGGCTAGCTGGCTACAAATGTTTCCAGCAGATGTTCTGGCTCTTTTAGGAAAGTTGTGTGCCATGGAAGCCACCTCTCCCTCCCCTCATCCATTTGGGAACCACGGGACATTCCAGCCGGCAATAACCGCGCTTCACCTCCTGTTTGCACGGGGCAGCCACAGCCCTGCCCGCCCACGGCCAGGGACATGGAAACTGTCGCAGTGCAAACTCAGTTGTACTGAACATCAACCCAGTTACAAATAAGAAACCCAGCCCAGTTCCATAAACCAGCCTCTGGGCTCACTGACAGAGGTCTCAACCAATAACAGCTCTCCTGAAATACAAGCAGTTGAGTGGTTCAGCATCTGGAGGGTGTAGAGATTAGACCAATGGCTGTTTAGAGCTGGGAGCTTTGAATTGCCTATAAGAGCAAGCCCTGAACAGTAAAACAGGCTGATGGACACCTGAGGTCTGTCATGTGTTATGTCTCAGACATGCAAACATCACGTGTCACAAAAGGCTGCCCAGGAACCTGGGAAAGCAGCACAGCCAGGGTGCAGAGAGGAGACACTGTCCTTTCAAACCTTTTGTAGGGTTTTAGGTGTTTGTGAAGCCAAGAAAGGAGCTGTACAGCCAGGAAGGGGGATGCTCGTGGAGGCTGGAGAGGGACCCCCCTCCACCATTTGAGTGCACATGTAAATCCTGTGGTGCAGAGGTCCAGCCTTGTGGGAGGCATAATTCTGGTTCGGTGGTTTTGGATCTGCAGGGTTTGTGCTAATGGCAGGCTTGACACAGCCTTTGTCCTCTCTCCCCATGGTCCTTCCAGCAGCATGAAAGTTTTTTGCAAGGCATTCCTGGGAATGCTGTGCCTAGGAGGTGAGGGAGGTGAGCCTGACTGGGAGGAGGTGGCACATCTAATGCACAGTCCCAGCCAGAAGGGAAGTCCAAGGTGTGACTGTGCTCTTGTTGAGTTGTAGGAACTATGGAGAGATCCAAGGTGTTTGGAGGTCATGGCCAGTGTAAAGAGTTTTAGTATTAAAGGTCTTTCTCTGCTGGTCCCTGCTGCCAGAATTAGGGTCTGACATTCAGAAATCCAGGTTAGTGTCTCCTGTTGGCTGCATCTCCTGTGCCCAGGGAGGTCATGGAATCTCTGTCTCTGGAGATATTTAAAACACACCTGGATGTGTTCCTGTGTCACCTGCTCTCTGTGACTCTGCCTCAGCAGGGAGTTGGGCTGGATGACGTCCAGAGATCCCTTCCAGCCCCAACTGTTCTGGGATACTGTGATTCCCAGAGCAAGGCAGACAGACCAGCTGAAAGTCTCACTGGAAAATAAATTATTTAGTGCACCCTCAAATAAAACCAGGGGTCTTTGCTCTCATATTCTTACTGTTTTCTAATAAAGGTGCCAAGAAACTGTTCTGCCTGCGGGGTCACTCCTGGTGCACGGAGATCACTCACTCTCCAGGCAGATTGGGAGGGAGCTGCACAAGCCGGGGCTGCCATCCCTGCTGGGTCATCCCTGGTCAACAGCTTAGCTGGGAAATCAATCAGAAAGCTCAAGATGCTGTCAAATAAGGCTGGTAATTCCCTCTGTTGTACCCAGCACATAATGGGAGTTTTTATACATCCATGTTGGGCTTTTTCAATGAAAATTGAGAAAGTAATCACCTGCCTGTGTATGGCTTGAAGGAAACTTCCAGAAGCTTGGAAGTGCTTGCCAGGGGCTCTGCTCAATTTTTAGATTATTTTAACTACAGTGCTTGTCCCTCAATCTCTTTTTTTTTTTTTTTTTTTTTGTTTCTTGCGGGGAGGGGTGGTTTTGGATGGCTGAGTCGTTCTTGACCTCCTGCCTCGAATTCTCATGGTTTGTTACTGCTCATCGTTAAAGAGCTGCTGTGCTCTACACCAGAATCAATGCAGTTCAGGCCCAGGGAAATGAATCCTGTAGCCAGTCAATTCTAATCACTTTGGGACCCTTCTGAGTGTGAGGAAGTTCTATAAATGAAAGCAGGACAGTGAGATGCATGAGCTCTTTCCAAGTGCCCATGTGTGGATAGTGAGTGCTATTGAAAAGCTTTCACCTGAGGCTTGGCTTCATTATTAAAATTATTTCAGAACTTCCCCAAGACCTCCTTTCTTCCTCCTCAGTGGCAGCACAACCTGGGATGGACTGGGCTGTTCTAATGCCACATATCTGGTTATTCCTTTTGATTACCTCTGCTGAGAGGTGCCTGCAGATGGAGCAGGTCCATGTACACCCTATTTGCCTGGATTTAATGGAAACTTGAGGTCTGATTCTCTCTATTTTCCTTTTTTCCCGCTGTGTTGGGTACAAAGCCTGTGTTGAAGTTTAGGTTCCCAAAGCTGATTTTGGGTCTTTATTGCCCTAATCAGTCAAAAATCTGGAACAATCCTGCAGTTCCCTATTACCTTTGACCCTGCAGTACCCCCTTACCAAAGGGCCTGGAGTGACAGGACAAGAGGGAATGGCTTTAAGATGAGAAAGTGATAGATGGGATTTTGAGAAGAAATGCTTCCCTGTCAGGGTGGTGAGATCCTGGCACAAGCTGCCCAGAGCAGCTGTGGCTGCCCCATCCCTGGAAGTGTCCATGGCCAGGTTGGAGGGGGTTGGAGCAACCTGAAATAGTGGGAGGTGTCCCTGCCCATGGCAGGATTGTGGAATGAGATGTTCTTTAAGGTTCCTTCCAGCCCAAACCATTCTGGGATTCTGTGCTGAACTTTGGGAGGTACCTGCTAATTTATTAATGCTCCACTCACTTTTATTAATGCACCTAATGTGCCACTGACAGAGCCAGGACTTTGGGAGAGGGGATTGTTCTTATCTAAAGGGAAGGTAATATTTTACTGTGAAAAGCAACACAAACCAGCACGAGACTCGCGATAAATCATGTGCTCAACATCACCCGGCTGCGACGGAAATTAATGGGAGTTGCAAGGCAAAATTCCCCATCATCTCGTGCAAATCTCAACTGGAGTTTGTGTTCTCAGCCTCACTGCTGTGTGCAGCCCATGCTCCCACGCTCGTTCTTCATGGAAAAAAAGGCCCTCCAGCAGCCTGTAAAGTTTACGATGAGACGGAAGCAACTGGAGCTAAACTGTGAGCTTTTTGTCACCGCCAAACGCAGCCACTCCGGGGCTCGGCGGGGACCGTTGGCTGTGAGAGAGAAGCAGAGAAAAAGCAGCAGAGACTTCAGTCACTCACAAAATATGCAGAGCTGGTTTGGAGCGAGGCAATAACCTTGGAGTTGCTCTCCCGACTCTAATAACCCAAATGTTCAAGGCACTGGGTTGTAGCTCATCAGGAACGGAGCTCCCCCAGCTCAGCGTGCTCAGCACCACGCCAGAGCACCGGAGTTGGGAAAGGTCCTTAATGAAGCATTAATTCATCCAGCACCGCCTGCCGGACCTGCTGCTCACAGAGGAGGCCACACGGTGTGTCTCTGCTGGAGGAACTTCTCTTGCTTTTTGTTTTCCTTCTCTTCCTTTGCTCTTAGGAAGGTACCATCTTTGCAGGTAACGAATTCAGCGCAGGTGGCAAATCACCAGATCCTGCCATGCCCATGGCTGCTGTAAAAAATTTAAGACGTCAAGTTCTGTGAAACTGCCTGTAATGAACCATCCCCTCGTTACCTGCAAGGAACACGATGTGGGAGGCTTCTCTCCCTCTTCTGGAGTTACCCCACAGCAGCGTTGGAGCTTTTAAAACCTTTTTGATTTCTTCTCTCAGAATGCAGCTTCTGCTCAGATTGTTTAAAACTTGAAGAGAACATATAGGATCTTACTGCCAGAAGCATCACATCTCAAATGCCATGGAGATATTTTCCTATTTATCATATTTTTCTATGGGCTTTTTGAACCCTGGTAGTACAGCAGACAAAGAAAAGGCCAAGCAAAAATGCCTAGAAATACAGTAAGGAGAAGTCATAGAATCATTGAATCCTGGAATAATTTGGCTTGGAAGGGAACTTAAAGCGCATCTAGTCCCACCCCCTGCCATGGGCAGGGACACCTTCCATTAGACCAGATTGCCCCAAATCCCATCCAGCCTGGCCATGAACATATCCAGGGATCCAGGGGCAACCACAGCTTTTCTGGGAAAGTTGTGACAGGGCCTCAGCACTCACAGGGAGGAATTCCTTCTCAATAGCCCATCTAACCCTGCCCTCTGGCACTGGGAAGCCATTCTCCCTTGTCCTCTCACTCCATTCCTTGTCCCCAGTCTCACTCCATTTTTCTTGTCAGTTCCTTCAGGCTCTGGAAGGCCACAGTTCACTCACCCCAAAGTTTCTCCTCTCCAGGTGAGCACCCCCAGCTCTCCCAGCCTGGCTCCAGAGCTGAGGGGCTCCAGCCCTTGGAGCATCTCCGTGGCCTCCTCTGGACTGGCTCCAGCAGCTCCAGCTCCTCCCTGTGCTGGGAGCCCTGAGCTGGAGGCAGCTCTGCAGGTGGGGTCTCACCTGGGGGGGCAGAGGGGCAGAATCCCCCCCTGCCCTGCTGCCCACGCTGGGGATCAGCCCAGCACAGGGGGGTTCTGGGCCAGGACCTGTCCAGCTCTCACCCACCTGCACCCCAAGTGCTCCTCCCAGAGCTGCTCTCCATCCCTTCATCCCCAGCCTGGATTGGTCCTGGGGGTTGCCCTGACCCAGGTGCAGCACCTGCCCTTGACCTTGTTGAACCTCATGAGACTGTCCAGGTCAGGACAAGGTTGGAGGATCCTGGCATCTGCTCTGCTCAGTTTCTGTTACCTAAACCAGTTTGGAGGGAAACCAGTTTTGTCTTTCTGAGGTTTCTTTTCTCATCTCTCCTCTGTAAGGACACTGTGTACATGTGGTGGAGGTCGTTAAGTAAGTGGCAGCATATGGGATTAGGATTTCTCCCTTTAATAATGGTTGAGCTGATAGCAGATTGTGTTCTCTTTTTTTTCCCCTCTCCCACAGAAAATAAGTTGGAGTTTTTTTTTTTAGCATGGGCTTTTCAGCAGGAGCTGTCTGTTTTCCATCAAACATTTGAGCATAGCAAAGAAAGAACATATTGCTAATTTTGGCCAAAATTTGATGGCTCGTTTTTAGACCAAGCATTCCTTACTTTTCAGACCCACCAGCTTGGAGCATAAAAAGGGGATGTAGTGAAATCCTCAGTGCCTCCTTGTGTTCTACTGCACTTTCTCATGGAAGTGACTTTCCCAATGAGCTGTAAACCTCCATTCCTGTTCCCCTCCATGAATTATCCAGTGCTATTCCAGTGCCTCGTGGCAGAGCACAGGCAGTGAAAAGGCACTGTCACCAAACACTCCAGAGCTGTAATTAATAGCTCAACCTGCAGAAAGATCTTAAATTTAGAGCTGCAAACTCCTGTGGTGCTCTGCCTGGAGCAGGGACTTCTCCCTGTGTCTGCTGGGTGACCTGTGCATGCAGCTTGGCTTTTCTTCAGGATACAGATAAGCACTTGTGCCAACTCACAGCCAGAAAATGGCAAGGAATTCCATCCAGACTCAAGGAATATGGGGACTTTAAAAGGAGCAGCCAAGGAATGTGTTGACGTGATTCCAGGGTGGAAGTTAGGAGGATGAGGGGATGCAGGGGTTCAGGACAGCTTTTGCTTTATTCTGCTGGGCAAATGAACTGGTTTTCCTAAGAGCTGGGAAGGGGCCACACTGGGAAGTGCCTGTGGACTCATCAAACACAGCTTTGTTTGGTCAGGAATGTGATGTCACCTGTGCCAGCTTCAGCCTCGGTCCCAGCCCAGCCCATGTCCCTGCAGAGTGGGGAGCTGTCCTTGCTTCTGGCTCTGGCTTTTGCACCATGAGAGCAGCAGGGAGATGAAAGTGGAGGAATGTGGAGCCCAGAGACCCATTCCACTGAAGGAAACAATAAATCCCAGCTCTGGGAGCCTGCTGGAGAACTCCTGGTTTGCTGTCCCCTCCCCGTGCTTTGCACTGGCCCCATCCCCGTTATCTGCTCATCCTGAATTGCACGGGAAACATTCATGTGGGAAAATAATCCTCTCACCAGGCCAGCTGAGAAAAATAGCTATAATTAAAAACAATGATGCACTGGGTTTCGAGCAGTGGTCTTTATTTCCCGTCAGGCTGCCAAAGACCAGGCCAATTAATCTGTTACAGGTGGGGGTTTATTTTAATATCATGTTGAAAGTCAACCAGGCTGTTTGGCTTCGTTTTCCACCATCTGACTTGGTCCTCCTGCCCTCTTGCCTTCATTAGTGGGAGACAGTAAAGAAAATTACAGTCTATCCTACTCAAGGCAGCTGTGCTGGGAGGGTTTTTAGAAAGACAGAAGTAAATACCAGTGACCTGGCAATTACTGGAGCATTGTTTATTCCAGTGCTAAATGCAGAAGCCACAAACCTGTTAAACTGTAGGAACATGGAAACCCATTATAAGGAAGATTAAAGCAGCTAGCCTTTGAAATAAGAGTTTGTTTTGTTTCAAGGTGATGCACACAGGATTGTTTCTTTCTTCCTGATGCTTTTAACTCTCCCCTCTGTGGTATCACATGGAATTCACACAGAGGGATGTGGATGCTCGATTTGTGGAGGGATACTCCCAGACAATTAGCTTAAAATAACCTTCCCTGGCTGCACCCTCAGGTTGGAATACAGTGAACTGATTAATATTACCCGGTTTTACAAAGCAATTCATTAGTGGGCAAACACAGGGTGATGGTGGATCTGGTGGCCAGGAGAGATGGACCGAGGAGCAGTCTGGGTTTGCCTCTTAATTTCCTTCAGCTGTGGGAGCGGGAGGTGAATTTTGGAAAACAATGAAGCGGAATTTATTCTGACTTAAGTACCTTTTTAATGCTCAAATGCATGAATTATCTTCCCGTTAATTGGAGGATTTGAAATATCAGTGAGCATATGCACAGCCTTACCTCGGCTGTTCCCTGGGAAAGGGTAAAGGCAGAAAGGGCCTTGCAGGGAGATGGGGGAAGCAGGGAAGGCTGCAGCTGGGGAGGCTGGGCAGGGCGAGGCTGTGCCATGCCATGGGCAGCAGTGCTGGTGCTCTTGGCCTCACCCAGCACCTCACCAGGCTGGGGACATGCCTGGGAAATGTCACCCCTTCCTCCAGGGCTGAGGTGGGCGAGCAGGGGCTCTGCTGGCTCCTGCAAGCTCTGCAGAGGGAAGCTCTGGCTCCAGCAGTGTAACTGCAAGGAAAGCTCAGCTGCAGGTTTAAGGGAGCTTGTTTCCGAGAGAGAAAAGTGGGGTTTGTCTCACCCATACCTTACCTTTGTGTAAAAGCCTTTCATTCAAGCTCCTGCTAAGGCTTTGTTGCTTTGTCTGCTGGGAGGAAAGGGAGACCTGGATCCCTCCCTGAGCATCCTCCTCACAAAGCCCTGCTCCTCCTCCCTGCCAAAGCAGCTGCTTCCCGTGGCCAGAGCTGATCGTTTCCCTCTGTTCCCTTTGCTGTGGATGTGTAGCACTCCTGCCTTTCCCTGATCAGGAGACAGCCCAGGAGCATTTCCCCATCCACTACGCTTTCATTACTCGATTTATCTGTTCGGTGGCTGCAGTGAGAATTAGTTATTAGCAGTGCCCTAATCCTCAGTAGTTCACTTGATTTGACTGGAGTCAGGGCCAGATTTTAATCTTGGTTGTAGTGGTGTAAATCCTCAGTCAGCTTCAGTGGAGTCGACCCAGACTTTATAACAGTGTGAGCAAGATAAGCGTCCCCTGTGTCCCTTCCTCCACCAAGCCCTTGGAGAGACTAAGCCAATATCTACCCCCATCCTCATAAATCTGTATGAACTTGGCCAGTATTCCCCTAGGGAATGCAAATCAAGATGGGAAATTTCTTCCCCCTTTCCTTTCAACAGGACTATCTCAGGAAAATAGAAATCTAAGTATTAACTCGAGCTGCCAGCCCAGAGGGTCATAAAATCAGGGAAAATGGTTCTGACATGCCCTGTTAACTGGGAGTGCTCCCCAAAAGATAGGAGAAGATGAGGTTGGAGGGGGGAAACAGCTGGCAGTGGTGATAAGGCTCTGCTGGAGCCGGGGGTGTGCAGCTGCACCTACTGCTGCTGAGGCTGGCTGGAGCCAGTTAAAATGCTGATTTAACCAGCAGGAGGGATGCTTAGATGGGCTCTTCATGCAGGAATCTGCCCTGGAACATGATGTGTCATAGGAGAGGTGCAGAGTAGGAGGACACCTCTGGGTGTGGTGGCTGTCAAAGGGAAGTTCTCCCAAGGTATGCTGGAGCCTGGAGTGGGATGGTGATGGAGCAGAGGAATCCAGCAGACAGGCAGGTCTTTGGCTTGGCATTCATCAGTAATAATTTCCCACTCTGGCTCAGCTGCAGTCCCAGAGAAGAGCAGGATGCCTCAGGAGGAGAGCTGGAGGGCAGCTCATGGAGCAGGGAGGGGGAGAGACCACTGACACCCAAGGCTTCCACGGATGGTCCTCCCAGGAGGAGGTTTTAGGACATCAGTCCTAAAATAATACCCCTGACCAGCTCTGTTATCTGGTGCTGCCATCCACATTTGGATTTAGCAACACAGCAGGAATTAGCATGTCCAGGCTAATTGAAACATACCACTGCAAAATACCTTGGCTTGTTTATTAAAGAGCACGTTTCTCCCTGGATCACCAGCTGACAGAGCCCTTGGAAGGTTAAGCTTGCATCCTAGTTCATATTTCCTTACTCCTTATAAATAAATTACTCAATTCATTCAGGCCATGGATTTTTCTGCAGCTGAAGCAGTTTCCCAGAGGAAGTTGTCATGCAGGCTCACAGTTATGGAAATGCCAGAGTTATTTCTGACACCAGTAAATAATAGTTCTCTATGCACTGACACTGTTTTCTTACCTTACCAGGCTGGGGTTCGAGCATGATTTAGATGTTTGCTGCTGATTAGCATTTCTGGGACTGTGGTAAGCAATTTGTGCAGTGTGTTTCAATCTTATTTTATGCACAGGAAGGAGGAAAAAAGTGATTAGTGCTCTTTGGGAAAAAATGTCTGCTAAATTGTTCTGATCAAGGTAAATCAAGACATCACCTGGAATGATCTGGGAGCCAGTCCTCCCCCAGAGCTACTCCCTGTTCACAGGAAAATTAAGACTTTGTAGTTTTGTTTGCTGGGGTTTTGTGCCATTTCTGCCACAGAAAGCTCGTTCTCCTGCAAAATCTCTTTTCCTGAGCTAGGGAAAATAGGATCTAGGCTCTTGCATCAGGAGATGTCAGTGCTTGTAGAGGGCTGAGAAAAGGCTTGGGGAAAGTGCTCGTGCCTCTGCCGTGTTCAGATCCAACATAATCCTGGGCAGAGGAGCTTTGCCTCACTGACACAGGTGAGGAACAGGGCTAACAGGGCTAAAGAGCTTGGGAGCCTGTGCTGTTTGGTTGGTTTCTTTGCAGGGGATGCACTTTTAGGCCAAGTTTTCCATGGCTGTGCATGGGGATGGTTTGATTGAACAGCAAGTGCATCACCAAACCTGTCTGACAGGAGTTCTACACTTTTGCCACAACTGGACTAAGTTTGTCTAAGCAGTGCTTAAGAATCTGCAGCAACTGAGATTGTGCAAAGCTATATTTTTATTTTATTTCTTTTTCAGGAAGCTGTATCTAATGACTTTCTTAACATTTCCTTGCTGCAATTTAAGCTTATTATTTTTTATCCAGTCTTCTGTGAACATGGAAAGGAGCTTTCCTGCCTCCTGCCACCAGTTGTTTCTGTGTTGGAAGATTATTCCTGTGGCTCTCCTCAGTCATCTCTTGTGCAGACAAAACAGCCCCTGGTGGCTCACACAGTCCTTTTTGGGGTGTTTCCTGTCCCTGCTGCCACCTGGACCCTCATCCCACTCCCTTTCATGGGCAGTGCTGCTGCTGTGTTGGAGCTGAGCAGAGTGCAGGGATTCCCCGAGTCTCCTACAGCTCCTGCTGGGCTTTGGGCAGAGGAAAAGCCAAGTGGTCCTGGCAGGGGGAGATACAGGAATTTATTTCCAGCTGGAGCTGGGAAGCATCCCATGCCCAGGAGATGGTTGTGAGATTCCCCAGGAGTTGTCCTGGTGTCCCAAGAGGGACTCATATGGACAGGTAGTGACAGGACAAGGGGAATGGTTTCACACTGACAGGGGCAAGGTTAGGTTGGATTTTGGGAAGAAATTCCTCCCTGGAAGGGTGGGCAGGCCCTGGCACAGGGTGCCCAGAGCAGCTGTGGCTGTGGCTGGATGGGGCTGGGAGCAGCCTGGGACAGTGGAAGGTGTCCCTGCCCATGGCAGGGGGTGGGACTGGAGGAGCTTTAAGGTCTCTCCCACCCCAAACCTTTCCATGATTCTGCGATTCTGTGGCACATCCAGCCCTCTCCTCTCACAGGCATCCCCATCTCAGGGCTGAGTTTGCAGAGGTACCAGGGTTTGGGCTGCAGCTGATTCAGTTCTTTGCTGGCATCACCCAACAGTGCTCTCAAGATGCTCTTCCAGCACTTCACCCTTGTCACAATTCAAACACTCTCATGTTTCCCAGCTGCAATTTATTCCCGTGGCAGGATCAGTCCAGTATTCCCCTAGGGAATGCAAATCAAGATGGGATTTTTTTTCCCCCCTTTCCTTTCAATAGGACTATCTCAGGAAAATATAAATCTAGGTATTAACTTGAGCTGCCAGCCCAGAGGGCCATACCCCATGGGGGTAGCTCACAAGCCCCATTGCCATGCTGAAACTGAAGGACACTGTGGTAATTAATGCCAGGACTTCTGCATCCTAGGGCTGTTTGACCCTGCTGAGACATGGGGATGTAAAATTAACTCAGAGCTCTGGCTTGGGCTCCTCTCTGGCTCCCGGAAGCTCCTCTCCAGCTGGAAAGGAGGGGCTTGGTGATGATTGTTTGAGATCAGAGCTATTCCTACAACCAGGCTCTCCTGTGAACCTCAGCTCCATCCTCTGCCTCCCTCAAAGCACCCCCACCAGCTTTGGTGTTCGTTTTTCAATCCCCCTGCTCTGTCCCTGAGGCAGTGGAGCTGTGGCTGCTGTGGCTCCCTCAGTGCCCGGCACCTCTTTGTAATTATCTCCAACCCAACTGCTCATTTCCAGCAGAACTTTAAACATTGCTCCCTTTTAGGTAGCACAGCTTTTTAATTTCCCTCCCTAACAGAAGCGATTGTTTATGTTGTAAATGCCATATTAGGCCCTGTGAAATGGAGATGGAATTGATTTTCATTTTGGAGATTTCACAGCTTGCCCCAGAACTTTTCCTGTTGGTTGCCGGTGCTCGGGGAGGCACAGGGCTCCGGGAGTCGGCACGTGCACTGTGGGATGTACAGACACCAGAGTCTTCCTCCAAGTGTAGCTCAAGGATTCGTGGAATGGTTGGAGTGGGAAAGGTCCTTAAAACTCATCCAGTCCCACAATGCCATGGGCAGGGACACCTTGCACTGTCCCAGGTTGCTCCAAGCCCTGTCCAACCTGGCCTTGGACATTTTCAGGGATCCAGGGGCAGCCACAGCTGCCCTGGGCACCCTGTGACAGGGCTGCCCACCCTCACAGAGAAGAATTTCTTTCTAATATCCAATCAAAACCCCCACTCTTTCAGTTTGGAGCCATTTCTGTCAGTGCAGCTCCTGATGAGATCCCCCTTCTCACCCTGTTCAGCCCAGGGCTGTTACAGCTTCCAGGACTCAGCCAAGGAGCTGCCTGGTGATTTCTTTTTTCTTGAGAGGGATGCTTGGATCAAACTCTCCCTTGTCAGCTCTGACAATCAGGATGAGGTGGGCCCAAGTCAGCCCATACACATGACATCCAGTCCTTGGCATGTAGCAAGGCCTTGCTCCTGGTTGCTCCATGTTTGTGAGAATTGATGTATTTACCCTATAGTAAACAGGTACCCTATGTACCCTACTATGTATTGGAATAGTAGTAGTATTAGTAATAGTGCCTTGTGTACTTCACTGTGTGCAGCAGATGATGAATAAGACCATCAAGGAAGTATTTACAGTTAAAGAAAGAGGGGGAGATGTGAGAAATGGATTTGTAAAGGATTCTTAAAACCTGACAGATGTACATAGTTTTGTACATCTGTATGCAAACTCTGAGATAAGGTGTGCTGACTTAGGAAGGTCATGGAATAGATATAACGTTGTTGAGAGAGAGATTGAACTAGAAACAAGTTTCAACAAGTTTCAAAATATGGCCTTGCAAGAAGACCAGATATTTTAGAGAATTAGAACTGTGAAAGATTCATTGTAGCAGGTAAAAATATAGGTGATTTGTGTTAGAAATTATTGTGTGGCAACAGCTAATAGGCTGAAAAACATTTATAAGGTATTGTAACTAGGAAATAGGTTGGCTTCTGATAGAATGGCGTTGAGTTTTACATCTCTTATATCTCACCCTTCATCGAGACTGATAATGGAATAGAATCTTTTAAAATGCCTCTCAGTTGCCCCGTCTCTGTAAAAGCTGGGAAAACCGACAATGTTCTAGTGGGGCAAGCCATGGAGATACTTCTTTTTTAGGCAGGCGTGTGATGGAAACTCTGTTTTCCTCACCTGTGCTTGCAGGATCAGGCCAAGCTCTGAGGAAAAGGAAGCTGCGTGTGTCACCTTCCTGTAGAACAGGTGGGATCACCAGTCCCCACTGTCCAGCTCCTGTCACCGAGGCTGGGAACACAACTTGGAGGATCCTTGGGGACGTAAAAATCCCCCATGTAGGGCGCAGAAGGAGCTCTGCTGATTTACAGGGCTGCAGGGATGCAATTCCCTGTCCTCTCTTAGCCCAAGCAGTAGGAGTTGTGGAGGTCAGGAGTGGTTTCTTGGGAGTTGATCCCCAAACTGCATGTGGAAGTTCCTCTCAGCTGCCCCAGCTCCTTCTTTTAACAAAGTGCTTGTGTTTGATCACCCTGATCCCACTGGATCCCAGGCAGGAGCCTCAGTGACATCACAGTAAATCATCCCAGCAACCCAAAGGCTGAAATATGTTTGCATCCCCCATTTATCCAGGAATGCTACAGAAAGGATCAGCTCATAAATAACGAGGCTTGAGCATGGGAAGTCCATAAACACCAGGGCCTGTTGAACCATTTGCTGCCAATAATTCATTATTTTATAGAGGGCAAAGGGAAAAAAATGCACGATTGTCCTATCACCTTAAAAAATAAATTAAAAGAAGCTGTAGAATAATCTATCCTCTTCCCAAAATGCATTTTTGGAGCAGACTTCCTCAATTCCCATGTAAATACAAACTCCCCTCTGGCACTGGAGCCGGATCCGCCAATGTGAGCGCAGAAGGGAGGCAGAAGGATCCGAGTAAGTGGCATGAAGACAATTTGCTTGGACCGGGGAGGAAGATGCACTCTGACAAGGATAGATGGAATGAGGTTGTTGCCAGAGAAAATCTCAAGGAATTGTGAGCCAAGTTGGGGGGAGCCTTGGATGCAGCAAGCATGCAAATCTCCTTGTGTTTTTTGGTTTTGAAGTAGTAGCAGAGCAGGGGAGGGGAGGGAGGGGGCTAGAAAAATCCAAAGAAGCTTTGTCAAGTCTGACATTCCTTTTGCATCCAAAAGTGGGTATTGATTTTCCACCCGTGACTGCTATAAATGAGAATTTCTGTGTCGCAGCTCAGGCCCGCTCTCCTTGTGTTTCTTATCTCTTTAAATATGATTACCTGCACTTCATGGCTTCACAGGCAAAATCATAATGAACTTTGCCAGCCCAGGCAGCCCTGCGTCGCCTTCGTGTGCGTGAGCAAATGAGTTCCACCAGTTCCTCCTGCTCTGTCTCTGGGCTACAGGTTTATTGACTTTCCACTAATTTTCTTGTCAGGATAATTCTCCCAATCAAGATTTAAAACAAACTGTGAGGTTACTAAAGTGCTGGTGGTTCAAGTCCTACAGCTTTTTGTTTTGACTGAGAGACCTTTGAGCATTTGGGTTATGGGGGGGCAGGTGAGGGAAGGGGATGGGGTGAGAGGGTTGTGCTTGATTTTGGTCTGGTACAAAGCTTTTTGTGGAGGGAGTGGGTTGTTTGTTTAGAGCAAATCCCTTCTTCCATGCCAACATCTGCTGCTCTGTATTTGCTCGCAGGGGAAACTATAAAAAAAAAAATAGAAAAAGAAAGAAAGAAATAGATTATTCCCACTGCATCAACCTACAGGCATCTGCTGGCTGCAATTTTCTTCAATTTCTCGCCGTGAAAAGCAAGAGCGTTCATTTTGTAAGTGCTGCTTTTGTGTGTGACCTATATTTTGAAAACTGATGGGGTCACCACCTCCCTCCTCCCAACCTGTTGAACCAAAGAGTCTCTGAGATCTGTCCCAGATTGTATTTATCTCCGAGATTATTTAAAAAGCAAGGTAGCTATTACTAATAAGACGGTGTTATTCTGGTGAGGTTTGATTTTTTGCTTTTTTTTCCCTTTCCCCTTTATTCTCCTTTGGAAATGAAAATCTCAGCCTGGCTCCTCCTGACCAGGAAAGTGCTTCCTTTCCCGTCTCCATCCTTCAGAGCTGATTTAAAAGCGCGTAATCTTCCTCCACTCATCATCTCCTGACCCTCGCTGATTTCCCCCCCCGTGGGTTGCTATTACACTGGCTGGCAAGAGTCGGGAGATGTCAGAGCCTGTCAGGCAGATTTGAAGACATCCCATTTGTGCCTATGGATACACACATTGCAGCTCTCCAGTTGCTTAATGACACATCTCATTCTCCTTGGACTGGAGCTTGGAACGGGCACAGGCAGAGCCAGGTGAGCTGCAGCAGCCCACATCCATCCGTGTTCAGCACTTCTTTTGCTCTTTTTCAAATTTGGGGTCTTTTTTTTCCACCATCAGAAGTTCCTTTTTTTTTTTTTCTTCGCCTTTAATCTCACTTTCTATTAAAAGTCTTCCCAGAGCTAATGTAATAAATTTAGATCCAAAGCCAGATGCATAGCAAAACTTTTGGCAGAGAATACTCTATCAGAAGACATTGCAAATGAAATATGCTTCCCCTTGGGGATTATTCTACAGTTTAATTTAATTTGATATTTCAAATTAAATTAATTCAAATGGTTATGCAGTTTCCAGGGAAAACAGACTTCATTTATGATGTTCTGCCACCAAATTGTTTTGCTTCTATCATATATCTTATATTGTTAACTGGGAATGATAAGTAGTGACAACGTAGGATTTTTTCATGCCCTTTGTTTTGCAATTCCCATCCTAAAGGGAACAGAAACATCTCCTTATGCAGGGGTTTCTCTATGGGGTTATTCCAACATTTCTACTGAAATCTTACTGTGGCTGAAAATTAGATTTTCATCAAAATGTGGTTTAACAAAACAATAAAGTGTTTGCTTTGAGAAGGTTTGGGGTTTGTGGGACTCCTACTTCTTGCCTGGTTTCAATTTACAGAAGAAAAAATAGCAACTCTTTGTTTGGGATTGAGGTTTTGATCTTCCAGGCTTTATGGCATGGGCAGGAAGAATGTCAGGAAAGAAGTCTGAGCTGCTTTTCAAACTTATTCTGTTGGATTGGGATTGGTTTGGACACTCTTTGGGATTCAAAAGCAACGTGGGCAGGACCTTGAGGAAGCTGATTCTGCCCCTCTGCCCCCCCAGGAGAGACCCCCACCTGCAGAGCTGCCTCCAGCTCGGGGGTTCAAGCACAGGAAGGAGCTGGAGCTGCTGGAGCCAGTCCAGAGAAAAGGGAAATGATCACAGGGATGAAGCACCTTTGCTGTGAGGAAAAGCTGGAAAATTTGGGATTGTTCAGCCTGGGAAAGTGAAGGCTCCAGGGACACCTAATTGTGGCCTTCCAGGACCTGAAGGGATCCTAAAAGAGAGCTGGAGAGGGACTTGAGGAATGGAACAAGGGGGAATGGCTTCCCACTGCCAGAGGGCAGGGCTGGATGGGATATGGGGAAGGAATTATTCCCTGGGAGGGTGCCAAGGCCCTGGCACAGGGTGCCCAGAGCAGCTGTGGCTGTCCCAGTCTTGGAAGTGTCCAAGGCCAGTTTGGACAGGGCTTGGAGCAGCCTGGGACAGTGGAAGGTGTCCCTGCCCATGGCAGGGGTGGAATAGAAGAACTTTGAGGTCCCTTCTAATCCAGGCCATTCTCTGATTCTTAGTTTTTCAGCCAGAAGTGATTTTCTTTTATCAGGGGCAAGTTGGGGAAATTCCTGCACTTCCCAACCAGATCCAGCTTCACCAGAGGGGGTTGAGTTGCACTTGAGGGGTTCCATTTCCTTTCATCCTTCATCAGCAGGGGGAACTTCCTAAAAACAACCCAAACCCCAAACCTGGATCATTTTGCCTTTTAGTATGCCCCACCTGGAATGGGATTCCTGATGTTGTACCAGCCCTAAACCAGCTTCCCAAGACCTGTGGGGACTCCCGTGGGATTCCTTTATCTCATTTTTGCAGTGAGTGATTGATTTAACAGGGCTTTCCTCCACAGGCTCTGATTATCCAGAGTCATCAAGGAACTTGCTCCAAACTCTGAAGTACATTAAGACAAGGTAATTCAGGGAAGTCTTTGCATCTGGAAATCTCTGTAAGCACTTTCCTATCTGCTGGCCTGTAGAAAAGCCATTATTCTCGACAGGGGAAAAAAATATTGCTAATATCACAAGAGGCTTTGGAAGAGAACATAAAGCTGGTTTCATTTTCCAGTCAACTGAGATCTAATATTTCCTGTACAAGATGTTGAGATGTTTTAGAAAAAGGAGCAATGTTTATTTGTCTAAAGCACCACACACACACACACACACACACACAAGTTCTATATTGTGCTTCTGGCTTTTTTCCATTGTAAATGGTTTTGCAGGGAGAAATCTCTTTCCCATCCATCACAGCCAGTAGATTAGAAAAATATAAATATCATCTAAAGAGAATGGAGCTGAGGCTCCTGTGGAATGCACAGGAGAGAAATGACAAATGCAGCATCCCTGGTGGTGGGGGAGGCTGGGGTTTGGGTCAGAGATAGCCTTCTTGTCTCCTTGGCGATTTATTTGCTTACACTCTCCTGGGACAAGGCTCCCAGAGTGATATTTCTTATCAGACAAGTCTTTTGGGCTGGTCCAAACCCATTTCATTGAGCAATCTCCCATCAGCAAAGGAAGGTTGATCAAAATATTCTTTTTTTTTCCCTTAGAAGTGCATCCTTTTGGGGGTTTTTCTCATTATTTCTCAAGTCCTACAAGGATTTTTTTTCCAGAGTAGCCCCAAAGCACTCTGGGGAGCGCTGGATTCCAGTGCCCCCGTGGCGCTGTTCCCAGCCTGACAGCCAGGCTGATGCTCCAAGCTTTTGTCTTTTGAGCCCTGACCATTCCCTAACCAGTTTTAGGCATGATGGGAGGCAAGTCTGTGCCCTGGAGGGCTCGTGGATGGCTGGGTGTGTGTGATGAGGATAAAGCTGTAGTTACAGGGCCTTGAAGTGAGAGAGAACCTTCCCTCATCCCTTTGGCCAGCTCATCCCCATGGCTGGGAGCGCTGAAACATTGAAGGTTTCAAGTGTTAGGATTTTCATCATTTTTCCTTTTTAAACTCCTCCTCCTCTCTTTCTCCTCCTCCTATTATTATTATTATTTATTTTTATATTTATTTTTATTTTGATGATAATGATGATGATAATGATGATGATGATTATTATTAGACAATGTTTCCCTCCTCGGTGCTTCCCTGACAGTCAGGAATTCTTAACCTTGAAGGTGCCAGTGCTTTGGTTTGATGGTGTGCTGGCAGTGGTTTTGGTGTGGAAACCCTGCTAGAGCTGAAGTGGCTCTTTGGGCACAATTGGGGTAATCAGGGAAACCCCCTCCCCCCCAGCTGAATTAGCCTCACGTTTAATTGGGTATGGAGCACCCCCAGCAGTGGGTGTTCCATTGTGTCTCACTTCTGCTTCTCCTCAGACAGAAACCAAATCCATCCCAGCACAGATTTTGCTCTTCTCATTTCGGTGATTCACCTTGCAATCCATCTTCCCTTTCCCAAAACCTCTCCATCCCCCAAAACCCACCTGGGTAAGGGGTGTACATTCTCTCCTGAGCACGGGCAGAGAGAAAGGGGCAGCGTGGAACAGCCAGGCCATGGCTGCCTCTTTAGGCTTGGCTTCCTCTCCTTGGAAGCCTTTTCTTTGGAGTGGTGCTGATGCCTTTTGGGCTACCTAAAAACAGAGGCCGGACAAAATTAAGAGAATAAAAATTGGTTCTATTTATTGAAGGGCCTTCAGGTACATTTAGGGCAGACAAAGCCCAGCCAGGGCTTACACCCAAAATTGGACTCACAGCCTTTCACATTTTGTAAGTTTGGTCCATTTGCATATTGGGGGTGAATCTGCCAATTACAGCTTCAGCTAATGAAGTAATTGACCCCAAGTTTGCTCTCCCAACTCACTTTTGTTTCCATCTCTGGCCTGAGGCAGTGAGGGGTCCTTGATTGCCAGGCCTGGAGAGGAATTGTTGTGTCTGCCCCAAATGGGGAAGCAGCAGCTCATGCTGGATATGGAGTTCTACACTAAAGAACTGCAGTATTACAAATCCTGCAATATTATTTAGATTACAAAAAATATAAATAATAATTTATATTACAAAAATTATTTTGTAATTTACAAAATTGTTCTATAATTTATATTACAAAAATTATAAAAGCTAAAATCCTAAGGCATCAGTGCTGCCAGGACCTGTAGTCCCACAGGCCATGTTTGTAGGGTCAGGCCCTAGGAGGGGATTTCTGGGAGAGGTCAGTGTACAAGAGCTCAGGCTGGGAGCAGCTGTGCCCAGCGCCTGCTCAGGCACAGCAAACAGGTGCTGGAGATGACAGAGTGCCAACGACTGCAGGCAGATGCTGCCCTGCAGCCCAGCCTCCTCCCTAATCCATTCAGGTGCCTCTCCTCAGGACGTTTCTCAGGGTATCCTGTAGTCTGTGACAGCCCTGCTTTTCTGGGTTCATTCTTCTCTGCTGCAGCCTTTTGTCCCTCAGCACAGCCACCGTGTCACAAAGAGAGATTGCCCGAGCCCAGCCCTGCTTGGGGCAGCTTTGTTTTCCCCATGGGCCTGAGGAGCATCCACAAGCAGCCCACAGCGAGCAGCTGGAGCCCTCCAGGCCACCATGGGCAGAGAGGGATTTTGGGAGAGCCGACCATGGAATCATGGAATGGGTGGGAAGGAACCTTAAAGCTCAACCTGTTCCACACCCCTGCCATGGGCAGGGACACCTCCCACTGTCCCAGGCTGCTCCAAGCCCCATCCAACCTGACCTTGGGCACGGCTGGGGATCCAGGGGCAGCCACAGCTGCTCTGGGCACCCTGTGCCAGGGCTGCCCACCCTCCCAGGGAACAATTCCTGCCCAATCTCCCATCCATCCCTGCCCTCTGGCAGTGGAAACCATTCCCTGTGTCCTGTTCCTCCATGCCTTGTCCCCAGTCCCTCTCCAGCTCTCCTGGAGCCCCTTTGGGCCCTGGAAGAGGCTCTGAGCTCTCCCTGGAGCCTTCTCCTCTCCAGGTGAGCACCCCCAGCTCTCCCAGCCTGGCTCCATGGGAGTGTTCTCTTGAGGGGGCTCTTTTGAGGGGGTCTGTAAAAGGGAAATTTAGTCACAAGCTGCAGGATGGGTTTCTCAAGGCCATACAGAGGTGCTGGCTGCACTCAGAGCAAGGGAAGGTTGCTGTTATCTGTAAATCTCTACAGAAAACCTCTGATGTGGGCTGGCTTTCCCAGGGAAGTGCCTCTCTGCTCTCTGGTGTCCCTGGGGAATGGCAGTTCAGGTGAGGGTATTGCTGCCAGGTCCCATGGCCTGAGCAGCCCACGGTGCCTTTCTTCTCATCCCAGAGTGACAGATTGTCCCTCTGGACCTTGGGATGAATTTGGGGGCTCACTGGGGTGTCTGTTTTGCTCCAGAGCAAGCTGTGTGCCACGGAGGTCAATGGCTGCTGAGGGAAAAGCCTCCAGGAATGCAGAGTGTTTGTCCCAAGCACCTCTGGGTGACCCAAAGCCAAGGAGAGGCTCCTGTGGACACCCCAGCCCTCAGAGGTGGCTGTGGGGGCCAGTGTGTCACACACAGCCCTGCCTGGACTGTGACACCTCTCCCTGACCTCAGGAGCATCATCTCTTTGTGTTAAATACATCAGTGCAGCTCAAACCTGTGATCTAAGAGGCCCTGGCTTCAAAACCTGTTGGGAGTGAGCCTGCTGCCCTTAAGGTGGTTCAGGAGTTATTGATGGAACAACCTTGGGGGCCGAGTCTCAGCTCTGGCAGAGGCGAAGGAGAAATCATTGTTTAAATAACCCCCGGGGACTGGAACTGGTGGTGACCCAGAAACAGTTTATTTTTTTATTGCTTTCCATAGCTTCCTCAGGCTAAAGCTGTCTCCAGTAAAGGAAAACCAGGTTGTTACTGGGGGAGTAAGCAAATTAGCAGACGAGGGCAAAAGCTGAGCAGAGTCGAGGACCCGAGAGCTGCGACAGCTGAATTGCACTTGTGCCTTTCTCTCTTCTCTTGCTTTTAGTGTCCCACTGATCTGTAGCCCCTTCATCAAGTAATTCATTTTTTTGTTTCATTTTTATACCATTGTTTCAGTATTTCAGGGTAAAACCAGATGTTGACTCTTCGTTGAAGGGCAATTCCATTTTCAGCCTATGGGATGCTTGATCAAAACCAAACTGATTTCTTAATCACTGAAGGATGTTTTCAGGAGCTTTATTATTCTTTATCATTTCAGCCGCTGTGTGGGTGCTCACTGGCCAGGCAGATCTCCCAGCCTGCCCCCTGCTATTTCAGGGAATGTTGGGGGTAGGAGCAGGAGGGGATAAATATATTCCATTCACCACTTGACCTGAGTAGAGACCACCACCATCTTTTTTATTGCAGGGTTGAATTTGGGGTTGCATTCAATCTGTCTGGCCCTCAGCCTCCATGCCAGCCCTTCATGCCTGCTCTGTGGGAGCTGCTCATTCCCTGTGGGATGTTCCAGCTCCCAGTCCCACCCTGCCGGGGGCTTGGCCAGCAGAAGGGGTTTGTTCACTTGTTTGCTAATTGGATTTTGCACCAAAGGGAGCTCCAGAGAGCTGCACCTCTGGCCAAAATCAGCGTGGTGTTGACCCCAGGCCATCAGTACTAAAAGCACAGGCCGTGGCTTGGTGGGCTCCAGGAGATCTCTTGTCATCTTGGATCAGTGTGAGCCCTCACACGGTCCTGAGCACCAGCGGGGAGTAGGACAAATGCACTGGTGGCACAGATGGAGAGAATAAACAAGTCTTTGCCCACATTATTGGGTTTGCTAATGAGGAGAGACCTCATCAACCTCCCAGCCATCTAATTTCTCTTGGCTGCCATTTCAGCCAGTCAGGAACCACACCAGGAACAGCATTTCCTGGCATGAACCAGCTCTTTGAGGGAAATATCCAATGGGAAAATGAGCAATTCTCCCTTTGCCTCCAGTCTCTGATATCAGAAATCTCCTGCAGACCACACATCTTCTGGAGAAAGACTGAAGTCCAATCCGAGCGTTTCCCACTATGTGCCTCCAGCAGCATCCCAAGCCTCTGCAGGATGGAAGTTGAAGACTTTCCATCCTCACCCTGCAGTTCGCATTTCAGGTGCTGCTGCTCAAGCCCAGAGCATTTGGGGCTATTATTTTTTTAACCATGACTTCACCTCCATGTAAGTAGAGTTGTCTTGGAATTCAGCCACAGAGCTGAATTCACCAGTGGCCCCTTTCAAAGCTCAGACTACTCCATCCCTCTGCCAGAAGTTTTCCTGCTCCCTGCGCCACCTGGAAGCATTGGAGTTGTCCCTCTCCCCAAATTGGACACAGCCCCCACAGCCCCACACGAGCTCCTGGCACTGGTCATGTTGCACAGATATCTCTCACTCGCCCAGCAGCGTCTCGACTCACAAACTAATTAAAGTTCATGTCACACTGGGAAGATGCAAAATGCTCTCTGAGCACTAGATGTTATTATTTTAAGCTTCTCTTCTATTTCCTGAGGCGCAGCAACTCCCTGAATCCCAGCTGGCACACCACATCCAGCCACAAAACACCGCTAATTGGGTGTTTCTCCTGTTGACCTCATTTCTCCAGCATACTTTGGCTGGGTTTATTTCCATGGGTTTTTGGGGAATTATTTTCAAGAGGGCCTGGAAACCAGATAAACAGAAACACTTTGCTGAGTGTCTCGGACAGTCCTTGGTCATTCCTGGCCTCCAGACTTTGCCCTTTTTCAAGGTGTGATAATGCTGCTCTTCCACATCATCATCTGTTTTACACATCCAAGGAAATAAGAGGCAGAGGGAGATGGGAAGAAAGAGATCAAGCCAAGTGATGATTTTGGAAGAGGTTTCATTTGGAAGAGGTCATAGACCTCTAGTCTAGGCAGGACCTACACTGTTGCTCCTTCCCATCACAAGGCATTGGCAGGTCCGTCATCCTTAAGAAGTATTCCTGGGACAGGATTTGGATTCTGAAGGGTGACTTTTGGACTGATTCCCCTTCAAAGGAGAAGGTGACTTGTGCTAGAAATGTTGTAAAGCTCAGCCAGGCTCTGGGACAGCTCCTGCCTGATGAACATGCCAAGTTCATTAGCAATGACTTTGTTCAAGTGTCCCTGACCCGGTTCAGCTCCCAAAGAATTGAGGAGTCTCCCATTAATTCCTTAATTGTGTTATTGGGAAGGTGTCCCCTCAGTGTCACCTTGCAGAGGTGGCAGGTGGAAACCTTTCCCTGATGTTCTTTAAGTGGCTTGTTTCCTTCTTTTGGTGTTTGTGAAAACAGATTTGATTCCGTGTGTGGGATTCTGCCCCATCCACCTTCCCATGAATTCATCGTGCTGTTTCTCCCACACCATTCATTTCCTCCTTAAAAATGAATGCAGAGAGAAAACACAATTAAATGCTGCTTTGGTTAAATAATACCTTGTAAAAAAAACAGAACAATGGCTTGAAAAATAAGGAGAGAGTGAAGATCACACAGTTTGAACTAATGATAGAAATTACCTCGAGTTAAGTTGGATTTTAAATCAGAGGTTTAGGGAATTGTATTTTTTACTTTTCTTTCCAGTGAATTATGAAAAATATAGAGGCCTGCTGGATGGATGATTAGATTTTTTTTTTTCCTCTCTCTCCCATCCACATTGAAAAATGAAATATTTCTGTAATATTAAATCTGTCCAATTGATCAAAGTGTGGTGTCAAAAAATGTTGTAAGTGCTTCTTCTCATCCAACCCCTTCAACAACTGCAAACCAAAGACCTTTTCAATCCCTTTCTGGAGGCGGCTGGAGGTTACCTCTGCTGAAAGAGTCTGTGCAAGGAGTGAGTCTGCATTTCTCCAGCACATTCTCACAGCAGGGACTTACAAAGGACTGCGGATTTGGCACGTGGACAACAGCACGTGCCCTCAGCTTTGGGGGTTTGTCTCCTCATAGGGTCATAATCTGTCCTAATACAGCCCTGCCTAACGGTGGGGCAGGAATGGGGGATGGGGTGGCCAGAAAAGAGGTGAGAATAGGAATTTTTTCTTCCCTGGCTCAGCTTGATGAATAACCACTGGGAGATTTATGGGTGTTTCCCCTCCCCTTATGTTTTTCTTTCCCTGCTTACTTTCACTGGAGAACAAGAAAACCAAACAAACCAGAAACCTCAAATATTTGGTCACTGTTTGAGGAAGCAAACACAAAGTGTATCCAAACATTTGGAGAGGTGGGAAGCTGTGGTATTGCACAGCGGGATAAATGCAAAATGTGTCCAGAAAAGAAAGATTTTTTGGAAAGCTGTCAGTGAGGAAAAGCTCAGAGAGGGTTGGGGGTTGCTTTGTGTACAAAATAAGGGATGGTTTTCTTCAAGTGGATACTGTGGATAAGACCAAACAGTCTTGCAGTGAAGAGAGGAGGAGAAACCAGCTTGGTTTCAGCAAGAAAGCTGAAAGAGGAATAAAACCCCACTTCTGCTGGGATGGTGGGGTATAGGACAGGGAACGTGGAGTGTTATGGACACACCTTCATCAGCAGCTTGATTAGGAATAGGACCTCCAAATACCTGTGGCTGTTTCCATGCTCTCATCCAGCCCCTGGAGCTGCATGAAGAGTGACCCAATATTTCCTTTAACTCTCAGAATTCAACTCTCCAGTGCCTTATATCTCCTTTGGTTCTGCTGTTTTGACAAGAAACTCTGGTTGTCTTCAAAAGAAAACCAGGGGGGGAAGAAAAGGGACCCGTCTGTTGCATCTGTTTGCATATCAGGGAGGTGTTTGCTCGCTCTAGGAGAACTCATTTATTCCTGTGGCTGCATGGGGATGTACTCAGAACTTCCATAAAATGTGTAAGGAGCAGTAAGTGCTGTTTCATCTCTTGGTGAATGAGCAGCAGTTTCAAAGAGCAAAACAAGGACTGAAAGGCTTCTGCTCTCTCACTTCGTGCCTCAGTGTCCCTCAGCTCCTGGACACTCATGGGAGATCAAAAGGTAGAAATCTCCCCTCTCCTACTCATCGATCCCTTTGCTTTAGGAGCTCTTTGTGCTATCGACTCACTCTCCTGAGGGAAAATAAGCATTTTCCTTAGTTAACAAATGGACACACAGGTGTAAAAGAGATGAAGTCATTTTTCAGAAAGCCACCAACAGAAATGAGGGAAGGTCAGAGAACCCTCCTTCCCTGGCACAGCCCCTGGTGGTGAACCTCTGGATAACCCAGGGGATAGTCTCAAACAGCTCCACAGAAATGCAGCAAAGAGATGGATTGCTGCAACTCTGCTGCTTACCAAATTAGAAACAATTTAAGGATTTAAGGATTAAGTACCATTAATTACTGCCCAACAAATGCTGATCTACAATGGAGCACTTGTGGAAATGGAGAGAGAAGTTTCTGCGTGAATACTAAATGGCTTCATTAATGCTCAGTGCAATTTCATTGAATGATAGATTAATTAGCTTGATGCTACAAGAATTACTGAGCAGGACCATGGGCACATGTGATGAAGGGACAGCAGGAGCTCAGTGTCCCCTTGCCTGGGCAGAGCAGGTCACACAGGTGTGGGACGTGGGGGCAAGGTAAAGGGACTAAAGAAAGAGGAAATGGGGTTTCTGAGAGAGGAAAGACCCAAAATGCTGATCTGGGCTTCCTCATCTGGATTCTCTGATCTGGAAAACACTGGAGGTTCCAGAGGTCAGGATGAGAGGTGTGGGATCAAGGTCATTATTTTCCTGTTGCACCTGGAGGTGATGCTTTACCCTCCTGCTGCTGACAGTGGGTTGGTCAGACATCATCCCTGCTCATCATATTTTTGTTCCCTCCATCCTCTCTGTTCAGCCATAACCACGGGGCTGAACAGACATTCCGAGTGACTGATTTCCTTCAGCTCCATGGCTCGTGCTGGGTGCTCTTCCCAGCACATACCAGGATAAGGGAGGTTGGAGTGTGCATCCTCTTTATCCAACACTTGTGGCAAACTCTTGGAGCATCCCAGGTTCCTTGGCATTGCTCCAAGGCATGTTTACCTGGGCCTGGAGAAAGACTTGGTGCTTCCAAAGCTTGGGGGAGCCCTGTCTGGCATGGCAGCCCAGTAAAACAGTGACAGCTTGAACTGGAGTCTGCTCCCCAGCAGCATTGTCTCCCCAAAGCAGTGGAGGAGGAGGAGGGAGCAGAATCCAGCCAGGATGCCTGGCAGTGAGTAATTTCAGTTTCTCCTCAGGCTGTCATGCCATGAGAGCTGCCTGGCAGAGCGTCGCCACCCCCCTCCAGCACATTACCTGGAGTTCAGCAGCAGATTTCTGTCCCTCGAGACTTTTTAACCACCCGTGCCATCGCAGCGTTATTGATTGCTCACCCAGCCATGGCTGGAGCTGGATCAGGTGTGAACACAGCACTGCCCCAGCAGGCCCAGAACAGGGCAGGATGCTCAGAACCTTCTTTCACCAGTCTTTTTTTAGCTCTTTCCTGCATTGCTCTTTGGCTGCCTCCTGTGCCTGCCTCTGTGCCTTACTCTTCCCCAGCACATTTGCAGTGCCTGTAAAAGTTGTGTGATTTCATAGCTCTGAGCAGGTCCCTCCTTGCCCCAAGGTTTGGGTTCCCTCAGCTCATTTGGTTCCCACTCCTGAAGGCAGAGGGTGGGAAATGGCAGACATATTTTGTTCCTCCCTGCCAAGGGGAGATTGAACAGTGAGGAGGTGTTTGTGCCCCTCCATGGCTCTCCACATCCCTCTCCACCACTCCTCCCCCAGCTCCTGCAAGAAAACCCATATTAGGGTCACCAGCTTTGGATATCATGAGACATCAGCACTCCTTGTCTTGGTGCAGCCTTCAAGACTTAGCCCAAATATTCTAGGTCTGCTTTGGCCAAGAGGGGTGGCTGTTCAGGATGCCCAAGTGGAGGAATGTAGGTGGATGTGGAGACTCCTCTGTGCTCTCAATGGACCTCTCTGGCTCAGATTTGGGAGCTCACAAATGAGATGAGCTGAGTTTCTTACATCCCCCATCCCCTGCCCTGCCCATGGAGACGTGTCCTGTATTGGCCACTACGGACCAGAGAAGGAATATCAAATTAACAGCCTTCATGCTCACAACAGGCAGAACTCACACCAAAGTTTTCCTAACGTAATGAGCTGGTATAAAAGCAGCCACAGGGAGACATCCTCAGTTTTATTGGGCTGGCAAAGCCAGGCACAGAGCTGTGCATTCTGGAGTGCCATCTTCTGGCACCTGCAACATGAACTTGTCGCATTCCTGTGTGGCTGGAGCAATCTGGTAACACAGAGCTGTGCCAGGCACGAGGAAAGAAGCGGATTTCCAGGATTTTCCAGTGTATCCTTGAAAGATGCATGGAGTGCAGATGCTTTTTTTTTTAGCATCCTCCCATCCCTTTGGCTGCCGGGTACCTGCCTGTGCCAGCGCGAGGAGCCGCGCATCTGCACGGAGCTGGTGGCGGCTCCCCATGCCAGCTTGGGAAGCATCTGTTTCCTGGTTTATTTATCCCCTCTGCAGTCACCACGGGAGGATAATCTCGGTGACATGCCACATCTTGTTTACAGACGGCCCCTGAAAAGTTAGAAGTGCAAGTTGTGGGGTGGGGAGGAGGCGGGGGAGAACGCAGAGTTGCTCACGCTGGGGACTGAAAGGGGACTTCGGGAAACGTATAAAATATTAAATGACATCGTGGCAAGACACAGACAGGGGAAGAACAATAATTAAAGTAAACAGCACATCAAAAGCCTGGCTAAAACACACATTTAAATTTCAAGACAACGCAGAAACAGCTCATGTAGCCGTGTGTAAATGTGTTTCCAGGAACCTTTTAAGAATATTAACAATGATGGAAGCAGAACAGCAATGATTCAGACTTTATGTTAAGTGACAATACAGGAGGCCACCAGACTCCTGCCTGGCTGTTGGCATAAGGAAGCTGATGAGAGCCTGTATCTTGCCAGAAGAGCAGGTTTCTTTCCAGGGAGTGAGAGATCACGAAGTGAGCAAGAATGGAGCCTCTTCTCCTGCCAGGGATGTGCAGGGTTTCCCCCAGCCCCATGGGTAAACTGCACCCCTAAAAATTACATGACAGGGGCTTCTGTGGGTTTGTTCCCTACATCCAGTCCCACATTGTATCATGCTGTCTGCTTCCCTGGCTTTGTCCTTATTAGTTTTAAACATTCCTGGTCAGGTTCCTGTGTGTTCTTGGTTGGGATCCTCCAATATGTTGCTGCTCTCTTGACTTTCAATTTGCTTGCAGCCACCAGTTGTTCCTGGTGTTGCCTCCTCCTTCGTTCCAGCCTGGAGCATGTGGAATCACCACACCTGAGGCCTGAATATAGCAGAGAATATAATTGGAAAACTCAGGTCAGGCCCGAAGCCATGCAAGACAAGCTGAGCAGCCCCTTCCCTCCCCAGCACGTTTGAATTAAGGGCCAGAAATCAGTGTCAGATTTGTCTGGACTCCAGCACTGAGTACCTTTGGGCTATAGAGCAAATCTCTTAATTATTCCCCGTGCCTTTTGCCCTCTCCTGTACAAGGACTACAATAGCTCTGTCCTTGGGGAGCCCAAATTCTCCTTAGTCCTGATAATACCGTGATTTACGGAGGATTTCCCAACGAGCCTTCAGGGCACGGTGTTACCTAATGGAAGTAATTAAAAAGCATTGGGAAGTGACCCCCTGAAAGTGCAGGCAGCTGCAGATGGAATAAGGGAATTAAGAGGCTGCAGAGAGCTGCAGGAGCACATGTCTCCGTGCTGTGCCACAGTGGGATGGATCGTGGGCTGGGAGTGGGGGCTCGGGAAGGAGATGCCATGAGGGCCTGAACTGGAAAATTCCAGGTGGTTTATTTTTTCACTTGACTCTGTATTTTCATGAGATCTTTTGGATGTTTCAAGTTTAGGAGGTTCTTGGGGAACTGCACAAAGGTTTAACTTCCCATAGGGTTCAATTTTCCACTAGCTGAAGTCTCCAGACTTTCCTGTTTTCTTAGAGCAGTTGAAAACTCTTCACATCCTTCTGTGCTGCAGCTCCCAAACTGCTGTTCAAAGGAGAGCATTCACTCCCACTGACAGCACAGGCCTGTGCCAGGGGAGGGTTAGGTTGGATATCAGGCAGAGGTTCTTCCCCCAGAGGGTGCTGGCACTGCCCAGGCTCCCCAGGGAATGGGCACAGCCCTGAGGCTGCCAGAGCTCCAGGAGCCTTTGGGCAATGCTGCCAGGGATGCCCAGGGTGGGGTTGTCTGTGCAGGGCCAGGAGTGGGACTCAATGATCCTGTCGGTCCCTTCCAGCTCAGGATAATCTCTGGTTCTCTTGATTCTGTGATTTATATACTTGGGGAAACTGAGGCATGGCATGGAGGGACAAGTCTGAAGGGGACAGTGCCCATTCCTGGGGTCTCCATACTGCAAAGGGAATCCTGCTGCCCTCTGAACAGGCAGGAAACCATGCTGGCAGCTGGGATGAGCCTCAGGACAGCTTTACCCATGAAATATCTGTGTTGCTGCTCCTTCCCAGGACACTCAAGTGCAGCCCTTCCTCTCCAGCACATGATGGACACCAGTAGCAATTTCCAGGCATGATTGTCTTCAAAATATTCTAGACGCTCCTGGGCTATTTGCATCCCAAGTTCACAGAAGGTTGGTCCCACATCCCAAGGACAAACATTGCATGGACCAAACACTTTCTTTACCAAACTCTTAGGCTCCCAGTATAGGAAAGCATAACTTGGTTTTGGGAAAGAGCAGCTTAAAACACATTCAGGGCTTTTTGGTGCCTGGTGAAAATCCAACACTACACGAAGCCCTTTCCCAAAGCCATCATAGGTTTAGCCAGGACAGGATTTCCCTCTTTTCCCCTTGCACAGAGAGTGGCTGAGTCTCCCATCAGGATTTTCCTGGCATGCAGATGTTGTTGTGACCTAGATGCTTAAGCATTCATTTACTGCTGAAGTTTTGCATTTAGAGGTCTTAAGAGTTCGGATCGTGGGCTGTCTGGAAAGCTCCAAAAGGGAAAAATACTGAGGGCAGCTCACGACTTCCAAGAGAAAAGCGATTTGACATTCTTATGCCTCCATTTATTGGCAGCCCACAATGAGATGCAAAGAAATGTCAGAAAATCCCATGTGCATGTTGGTTTGGATCGAGAAAAAATTGCTGTTCTCCTCTGCCTGGAGGCTACGAGTCGCTCTGCTAATGCGGAAGGCACTAAAATGACCCCTTTGTTTTTCCTATGATCACTTCTGATAGCTCGCTCTGCCAGAGATATCATATCTTTGATCTCTCTGTGCTGATGTTAAGTCTCTCTTGAGTTCAGTAGCATCTCCTTGAGATTAATACTTCATGGCATTCTCAGCACCAAGCTGTCCTAACCCATACATCACAGGATGTCACGCTTCGCACTCGCCTCTGCCTCGATGACTTCACACTGGCACCATAAATAACCCTTGGCCGGCTCCGCTCTCGCTGCCCGCGTGTGCAGAGTTCCACAGGAACTCTCCGGAGGTGAGCAGGGAAGGGATGCTCCTGTGGTCACAGCAGGCATGAGGATGGCCCTGCCTCCCTCCCCGCAGGAAGGAGGGTGCTGGGATTTGGGGAGGGTTATTCCTGATCCATCTCCGGGCAGAGGGAGGGACCGCGCGCGGTGGCTGCTCCGCGACGCCTTATAGAAAGTGACAAACCGATGTACCCCAAGGGGACCCATCTGCCAGCCAGTTCCTTCCACATCTCCTCTGTTAGGCGAGTTAGGAAAATCACTGCCTGCTTCAGATTTTACTTTGGTTCTGGCTTTTCTGCTTCCTGATTTGTTTTCCAAGGGCTGGGTGAGCAGACTGGGCTCCTTTAGCAGAACAGGCTGGGTGTAAAAACACCTGCCCTCTGCTTTGGGAGATGTGTGAAATGCTGCCAAACCCTGGTGCTGCAGCCCTGCAAAAGGCACCAAAATTCAGCTGCAGCTGACTCAGAGCCCTCTGATCCCCCAGAAACCCTCTGATCATCATGGGAGGCTACGGGTGAAAATCCCCCACCTTGCACAGAGCAATAAAGGCGTTTTAAGGGAATTTAGAACATCACATCCAGCAGATGTTGGGGTTCTTGAAATGCCCAGTGTTGAGCAGGATCTGGCAATGTGGAGCAGGCTCCAGGCTGCTGAGGCCTTGATGCTCTTGGGATTGAAACAAGGTCATGGCTATGATCCAGAGATCATAGAGAGAGCAGTGCAAGTCCTGGTCTAGGGCGTGCTTGAGTATGAGGTTGGGCTATGTCCCCAGGGCATGAAATCTGCTGTGGTCTCAGTGGTTTGGAGTGAAGAGGACTTTGCAAGGTCTTTTTTTTTTAATCCACGGTCCATCACTTCCATCTTGAGTATTGCTCTCAGGCACAGGGTGGGATTCATGGGGTGTCCTGTGCGGGGTCAGGAGCTGGACTCGATGACCCCTGTGGGTCCCTTCCAACCCAGAATGTCCTGTGATTCCATGGTTTCCATGGTTTTGCCGGTGCTGCTGATGTTCAAGGTGCTGTTCAGTGACCCTGTTCCGGGGACTGGGGACATGAGTCTTGTCCAGTGCTGAAAACACCTCAAGCTTCACCTCTTCAACCTCAGAGACTCTGTGAACTCACGGGTCTGTGATGTCCCCATGACCTCACATCCCACAGGCCCCCTCCTGGTCTGTGGTGCATGGGGTGAGGAGGGAATGAGCTGCTGCCCTTCTGTCCCCAGCCCAGAACAGAGTCTGTGTCATTTCTGCACTGCATGGGGTTAGTGAGGAGAAATCCTTCCATTCCCTCGGACTGGATTTAGAGAGATAATTGAAAGGAAGAAGGGAGGTCTCAGGGGAAGCAGTGAAAACACTGACACTCAGCAGGGCTGAGATGAGATGTCCTGCAGTCCCTGACCTCCTGTTTGTGCCAGACAGGCTCTGTGTCCCCTCAAGTCCCTCCATAGTGCCAGCTGCAGCTCCCTATGGACAAAGGGGCTGTTCCCTCTCATTTCTGTTATAATCTCCTCTGTCAATGCATATTTAATCCACTCTGGGAAGTATTCAAGGCCAGCTGGGATGGGGAAACAACTTGATCTAGTAGGTGACATCCCTGCCCATGGCAGGGGCTTGGGAAGAGATGATCTTCAAGGTCCTTCCAATCCAAATCTCAACCTCAGAGACTCTGTGAACTCACGGGTCTGTGATGTCCCCATGACCTCACACCCCCAGGCTCTGTCCTGGTCTGTGGTGCACGGGGTGAGGAGGGAATGAGCTGCTGCCCTTCTGTCCCCAGCCCAGAACAGAGTCTGTGTCATTTCTGCACTGCATGGGGTTAGTGAGGAGAAATCCTTCCACTCCCTCGGACTGGATTTAGAGAGATTTAGAGATTCAAGGTTGGAAACACCACTTGCCCAGAGCCAAAGGATGCCTGGCCCAAAGAGCACCCAGCAAACAGACAAAAGAAGGGATGCTCACCCCAAAGAGGCACTGATGGCACACCACGAGGCTTTTTCTTCCCACAAAAAAAAGGGATATATGGGGTGGGTTCAGTTTAATCCTGGCTGGATTGGCCATTTCTGTGCTGAAGTTGAGATGTGAAGCAGACTGTGCTGCACCCCTAATAGCAACGCAAATAATTAGCACTGATAAACCTGGCCCTAATAAGAGCCTGTTGCTAATGGGGTGCAGCAGGCTGGGAGTGCAGGTACCACACACGCCTTGCGGGCTGGGTGGCTGCTAATGAGGAGGGATGATGCAATTAGAGAAATCCCTTTTTTTTCTAATTTTCCACCAGTCTCTGGGGAAAAGGGTTTCATTTTTTAAAGTCCTGTCACACCAGGTTAGAGTATTAACAATCACGGTTCACTGCTATCTGTATTTGTTCCATTTGTGGCATTTATGATGGTTATCCACATTAATTATTTCTCCGCTTAAGTCCCTTCTAATTTCAGAGCACTGTTATTTCCAAGAAAGATGGATATTAAATATGCCACACATCAGCGCGGGGTGGCATTACACCGTGCTATTAAGTTTGATGCGAGGACTTGGCAAAAAATAACTTTGCTATTTGTAATCACCGTGAAGTGTTTTAGTGTTGCAGCTTGGAATAAGAAATAAAGATGATGACAGGAACTGATTTCTTATTAGGACGCGGTGCAGGAGTTTACATAAATCAGGAAGGAAATAACAAGGTAACCCTTGGCTGGCCAGATCAATGTGGGTGCCTGTTGGATGGGGTCTGATGGAGAATGGGTGGGTGCAAAGTGTTTGAGGGGACCTCACTGAGGGCTGGAGCCCCTCTGCTCTAGAGCCAGGCTGGAGAGATGGGAGTGTCCAGCCTGGAGGAGAGAAGGTTCCAGGAGAGCTCAGAGCCCCTTCCAGGGCCTAAAGGGGCTCCAGAAGAGCTGGAGAGAGACTGGGGAGAAGGGATGGAGGGACAGGACACAGGGAATGGCTCCCACTGCCAGAGGGCAGGGATGGATGGGAGATTGGGAAGGAATTGTTCCCTTTGAGGGTAGTGAAGCCCTGGCACAGGGTGTCCAGAGCAGCTGTGGCTGCCCCTGGATCCCCAGCAGTGCCCAAGGCCAGGCTGGATGAGGCTTGGAGCAGCCTGGGACAGTGGGAGGTGTCCCTGCCATGGCAGAGGTGTGGAACAGGATGAGCTTTAAGGTCCCTTCCCACCCAAACCACTTGAGGCTTCTTCGATCTCTACCCAGTGCCAAGGTTCTTTATCCCCCCGGGGAGGAGGTGAGACCATGGTTGAGTGGAATGAACCTTCACCCCAGGAAGGATGGAGAGATCCATCAGTCCCAGGAAAGAGCCGATACCCCCAGGGGTTTTGGGGCTGGGGTGTGATGATGCAAAGATTTGGCAGTGTTTTTCCTCAGAAAGAAGGAGCCTTTCACTTGCTCACGGGGCTGCATTTTGCACACACAACCCTCTTGCCCTCTCTGGTGTTAAGCTCTTTGGAAGTTGCTGCATTCCTATGGCTTGGAGGTGCTACCCCCTTTCTGACACCAGGGTGAAGCCCCAGGACTCGCCATGAACATCCTGCGAGGGTCATGCGCTCCTGGAAGAGCAAAGCAGAGGGAGTTTTACCCATGAGGAGGGAATGGATTCCCCCAGCGCCCCTGTGTCTCTGAAGGGTGAGGTTCCTGTGCCTGACCAACACGGGGGGACAGCTGGAGAGCCGGGGCAGGTGTGACTTTTGGTTGGCATTGGACATCCGAGTGCTGCAGCAGCTCTGGCTGGACCATCCCTGTAAATATCCTTGATCCACAAGGAGACCCCCCTGACATCCTGCCAGGGAGGCAGGGCAGGGGTGATGCTCCCACCTTTTGGGCAGCGATGAACATTTTGGGGCATCCTGGTGATGAACCCCTGGCTCCAGAGGCGAACAGCTGAGAGAAGAGGGAACAGGAATTGTGTGAGGAACTGCTTTGCAGGCTGCCAGAGGCTGGAGCAACAGCTTGGGGTGGGGTTAGGGTTTGCCTTGGGTTGAGCCTAAGGAAGATTCTTTGTGATTTTCAGCAAACCAGTGATAGAAAAAACAAAGAAAGGTTGAGATCAAATGCAGAGCTTTGCTCAACTCCCAGGTGCAATGTTCCCTCTTAGCAACGAGTGTTTGTGTACAGGTTTTGCTAAGAGAGAGGAATAATTTGAAATTAAAAGTAAACTAAAGGGGAAAATGTGTCCCTCTTATTTTTTCTGCCAGTGTCAAAACAAATCCCTCTAATTCCTTGGAGGAATTGTTTGTTTATTTTTTGACTGCTGTGGTTTTATCTCTTCAAGCCCCACAAACTTTGCCAAGGCTTTGGTGAGGCATTCCAGCATCTCCAGAGCTGTCTGTGTGTGAACTGCATCCACCTGGCAGTCTCAGGTCCAGGGTGTGATCCCAAGGGGTCAAACCATATTTCTGGACTGAGCTGGGTGCCCAGCAAATTGCAGACCAGGAGTGTTGGATGAAGGTCCATCATCCAAGCCTGGATGCAGAGAAGTCCTTGCAGCCCTCTCTGCTTCATGTCTCAGCTCCCAAGCAGCTCCTGCTCAATACAAAAGGATACACCAACCTTTCTCAACTGTTATTGTCTATTAATTAAATGCTAATTAATTATTAAAAGGGTATTTATTGAGATTTAACAGGTCTGCAGCCAGAAAACAAGGAAAAAACCCATTGGTGGCAGGTGTTCCACTGCAGTAATGAGGTTCTTAATAACCAATTGGCATTTGTTTGACTTAGAATAACATTCTTATTAAGTCTAAATCAACTCTTTGCTTGAGACACTTAATTACATAGGGGTTATTTTCTTTCCCTGCCACCTTTCCTTGGTGCTGTGGGAGTTCCCCACCCTCACTCCCGGTGCTGACAGAGGAGTCTGTGACGGAATAAATGTGAAAGTTGATGGTTACTCCTGGAGAGTGGCACTTATGGAATGATTTCCCTGAGCTCCTACCCCTGCTCATGCTCACGGGAGCTGCCAGGGCTCCTCTCCTTTCCTTAGGGAAGCTGGCACATGGGAGAGCTCTTTGGCTGTGCCAGCTCCGTGGCCATCCTGGGGCAGCTCTGCTCCTGCCCTTATTTAGGGAGGGAATTAGCAGCCTCGCCTTTTGCTTGGTTATTTGTTAGAAATCCCATTTAGCACCGGGAGAAGTTGCTGGTGCAGTGCTGGAAGCCCACAGGAGGGGAAATAAAACTCCCTCCAAGCATCTGGGGGACCATGGTGTCCTGGGGGGAAAGAATGAGCTGCACAAAATCCCCAGAAATCGCTCTGGCTGGAGCTTTGTGTCGCTGATGTGAAAGACTCCCCAGTCCATTATCCAGACACTTGGGTTCCTTCAGGGTCAGCAGTGATATTTAAAACACTGGTTTTGGGAACATGTATGCCTTGGAAGGAGATGGGAAGGTGGGCAGGGGAGCGACTGCTGCCTTTAATCGGGATTTAATTACTTCCCCTTTTAATGTGGCTTTTATAAAGGAAACAAGGATCCCAACCGGGTGCTCTTGTAGCACAAATAACAACAGGGGGGGAAAAAGGAAAAGTACCCGACAACAACAAACAATCTGTGCTATTACAGGATCATTATTCTGATATTATTTATTTCAGACATTTTGATACTCTCCAATGCTTGACTTCACAGGCTCATTTAGTTCCTTTCAAAAGCAAAGCAGTGCTGCAATTTGCCAGGAGAAAATGTGATAAACACTAAGAAGGGGGGAAGGAAATAACCCAGCAACCGTAGGGATAAATATATTTATTTGTACAGGCTGGGGAGATGCGTGAGTGTGAGGAGAGCATCATTCATGGCTTCAGAGCCACAGGACAGGGAGCACCTGAGGGCCTGAGGTTCCAGTGGTGAACATTCCGTCACCTCCCAAATTTTAAATTGCCTGGGAAGATGGTGGCTGGCAGGAATACTTTCCTCCATTCCCAGATAGATTTGGAATTGTGATACTCCAGCATTGTCAGGACATGCTCTGAGGCACCGTTTGAGAAGTGGCCAAGCCCTGGAACAGGCTGCCCAGGGCAGTCACTGTCCCTGGAAGGGTTCAGAAAACACATGGATGTGGTGCCTAGGGACATGGTTTTGTGGTGGCCTTGGCAGTGCTGGGCTGAGGGTTGGACTGGATGATCTTGGAGGTCGTTTCCAATGTTAATGACTTTGGGATTTGCAGAAGTGCTGGGCTCAGAGCAAGTGGGGCAGATTGCTCTTGAGGCAGGGAATGCTGCAATCCAAATACTTCCAGCCCAAGGGGAAATATCTCCTGCTTCCCTGTGTAAAACACACTTCACTTCCCCGTGCCCAGCGCCCAGCTCTGCATGCCAAGGCAACGTGTGTGACTTTTCCACAGGGGCCTCTCCGGGAGGCTGGAAACATTCAGGTCATTTAATATCCATTTTGCCCTTCTTGGGCAGCAACAAGAGCCACACACAGGGATCTCTGAGTTTACCCAAAAAATGAGAGCGATGGGCTTAACTCAACTTCAAACCAAGGAGAGCAATAATCTCTTTGTTCTCCCTGGGTAGTCTTGAGCATTCCTGAAACGTGGGGAGCTCCTGGGTGTTGTGTCAGCAGAAATTAGATCATGATATCATTAGATCACAAGGCTGTGCCTTGTGTATTATCATCGATAGGCAGCAAGAGCCGCTGCATCCAATTAGTTATGGATTAAGGGAATCCCTTCTGAAGTTTACTGTCCCAAGAAGGAAAAAAAAAGGCAGAAAAAAGTGTGATTTGGATTAAAAAAACCCAACTGGAATGTGATGATCCTTAAAGTCCCTTCCAGTCTGAATCATTCTGGAATTCTGTGATAAAAAGTTCTTTAAGATTAAAAGATCTTTCAGAGCTTGGTGAGTAATTGGTTGCCCAGAGCAGCTGTGGCTGCCCCTGGATCCCTGGAAGTGCCCAAGGCCAGGCTGGACAGGGCTTGGGGCAGCCTGGGACAGTGGAAGGTGTCCCTGCCCATGGCAGGGAGTTGAACAAGATGAGCTTTAAGGTCCCTTCGAACCCAAACCATTCTGGGATTCCATGATCCTGATGTTTGGGGTAGTGGATGGATAGCTTTAGGCATGCCTTATCCCAAAATTCCTCTTGGAAAGGAGTCTGAAAAATGACCCCACCACAAATCCTGCTCTTCATTTATCATCTAAAGGACCTTGATATTGAAAAATGAGCCTTGATGTTGTGAAATGATGGAAGTACATGGACATCATTTAGCTGGAGCAGCCTTGTTCAAACAGTATTGTGAGGGTTTATTTATATCTCTATTTTTTATATATATTTTGTTTTTTCTGCAAAGACATGCCCTGCTACACCCTTTCAAAGGCTCTGTTGGGATTAATATGGCCTTTGTTGGTTTCTCTCTAACTGTGGTGTACCTCAACCCTCCCTGCTGGATTCATTTGAAATTTTTGGGTTTGGCAAAGTTCTGTCGAGCCCCCAATTTCCCACCTCACCTGGATTTCCCATGAGAACGGGCTGGAAGCAACCCCACAATGCCAAACCTCCCTAGATAGAACATCCTCACCTGCCTGTCGTTGGGAAGGGATGGGAGAAGAGCGTAAAATCAGCAAAACCACTGCAAAACCACCCTCCTGGGCTCTCTCTCAGACCTAGAAAGCTCCAGCACTCCCAGCTGGGTTTTTATCTTGGCTCACTTAGGAGCCAGTGGCATTGAGCTGCTGCAGAGCGGCCAGACTTACTAAGAGTGAATTAAAATAGGAGGGTTTCCTAAAGAAAAAAATAAACCCAGCCCTAAAGCAACAGCAAACTGCTGCAAACAAACCAGCCCCCTTGGCCCCTCCTGCTCTGGCGCTGGAATTCAGCTCGTAGCCATTATCCCAGGATTTTTAACGGTGCCTTCGCCAGCCCACGAGACAGATTTGCTGTCCCCAGAGCCTTGTCTCTGGGACGTGTGTCAGAAACATCCTTAAATCTTCAGAAAAACCCACCCAGCCCTCGTCTGGCTGCGGGCTGAGCGCCGGGCCGCCGCCAGGAGCTGTAAAAACCTGCTGATAGACAGATGGAGCGGTGTAATTACACACGGGGAGGGGGACGAGCATGCTGAAATTATTGGTGTGGGCAGACAATTAGAGGCTTTTCCAGAAGATTACCCTCTCCCTCCCATCTGTGCTCCGGGGAGGAGTTTGCTGTTTCTGTCCTCAGCCGTGTGCTGCTTTGCCCAAATCGCGGTTCCGCGCTCCTTCGGACACCGCTGGAGCATCCCCCGGATTTCAGGAGGAGGGAAAGGCTCTGATGGGGCCTTGGCAGAGGCTTTGCTGGGAGTTCAGAGCCCTCATCATGGGTGAAGATGCCATGGGATGCATGGCAGGGTTCCCTGGGAAATCAACCCTCAGGAGGCTGATTTGGGGTAGGTTTGGTGATTTCTGGGTTTCTCCAGCTCGCCAAGGACATTTTCAAGCACATTTAGACTACATGACCTTTAAAAGGTCCCTTCCCACGCCAGCTATTCGATGGCTCCATGTGTGCAAGCAGCAGGGAGGGCAGGCAGCTCTCAAGGCCAGCAGCAAAGAGAACAGCTAATTACAGCCCCATTTCAACACAAATCACTATTTTTGTGTTAATTGTGTATTTATTTTCAGTATTTGATGTGCTGAGGAGTTAAACAGAAATTATTTTGGATGGCTCACAGCTCTTTTTTTGCTTTTTTTTTTTTTTTTTTTTTCTAAACCCAAGTCAGGACATTTGATTTCAGCACTGAAGGGTTATTTCTCAACAGTTTATTTTTCACATTGTGGTCACTTCGGTTTGAAAACATTGCCACTGGCCATTTGTTGAGTTTTCTGAATCAGGAAAATAATAATAGTAATAAAAGAGAATACTTGGATGATTCACAATGTCCTTTGTCAGCTTTTCTTTCTCTTGGGAAGAAGATGATAAATTGGGTGCAAACTTTCTCCCAGCTCCCATGATAACACTGGGGATGGTGTTTGTGGTGAACCTGTAACTATTTCCCGATGTCCCACAATGTCCCTGGCTCCTACCAAACTCATATCAAGGGGTGACAGCAGCTCCTTTGGAATGGAAACCACTCTGACACACAAACCTGGGTATTTATATGTATGTAATACATTTATTTTCCCTCCTGCCATGTCTTAAAAGCCCTGTCAGAATCCTTTGCTTCAAAGTCTTCCAGCCAGACCTTGAGGCTACCTGAAGCCTGAGCACTCCTTTGTGTCCTGTAAATCGATATACATGGGGAAACACAGAAATAAAGTAAGGATTCTCTAAAATGAATAAGGTGGAATTAAAACAAATGGCTGCAAGCAAAATATGGGAAGTGGGAGATGGGAAGGGAATTTATTATTTATGAAGAAATTGGTGTTTGAAGGGTAGGGGCAACCTTTTGCCCTTCACCCTAAGCTGCTGCTACTACTGCAAGGGACCCTCATGTCTCTTTTGTTCCTTCTCTATGGAGCTGTGAACCAAAAATTGCTCCTTTTGGGTGGTTTTACTGTTTGGAGGTGCTCAAGCTCCTGGAGGTCTGAGTGTCTCTGCCTGTTTGCACACAGATACCAAAAACTGATGTCTCTCCATTTGTTCTCCAGCTTCCCACAGCTTCTCCCATAGTCCCTGTTCTTCTATAGTGGGACTCAGCTCCCCAAAATCCCTTCCATGGTCCCTTCCCTGCTTCCCTGGAGCTCAACCCCCCAAAACTTTTCCCATCCTCCCTGCCCTGCTTCAACAGGGCTCATCCCCTGAAACCTCTCCCATCCACTGTGCCTGCTTCCATGAGACTCAGCCTCCCAAAACCTTTCCCATGGTCCCTGCCCTTCTTCAACAGGGCTCAGATTCCCAAGACCTCTCCCATGGTCCCTGCCCTGCTTTGTCAGGGCATTTAGACACATTTTGGGGCCGTGCTGAGCTCACACCCATCTGTCTGACATCCTGGGGCAGCAGCCTGGACACAGACAGCTGTCAGACCTGAAGAAGCACACACATCTCCTCTCCTGAAAGATGCCTTGCAGAGACACAGCCCCCAGGACCTGGTTTCAGCTCCTTGGCTCCCATTCCCACCCCAGCCATGTCGGGGGACAGTGGAGGCTGTGAGTGTCCCTCTGCTGTCAGATTGCTGTGTCGGGAAGGAGCAGCTCAGGTACCAACCCCGCTGCTCTTTCAGAGATCCTTGATGGAAACAAGGGGCTCCAGGGGCTGTGAGAGGGATTTAAAGGCCCTTTGTGTCTCTACTGCTGCTCCGTGGGAGCCCAGGCAGGAGCTCCTCTGGCAGCGCTGCCGTCTCACCTCCCGGCTTCTCCCTCCTGCTGCCAGTGCTGCTGGCAGCTCTGGGAGCATCCAGTTCTCCCTCTTTCTTTCAGGGCTGGATTACAGCTTCTCCCTGCAATTTAACTGTGATTAGATGCATGAGTGGTGCTGCTTGACAAGGCTGGAGAGGCAGTCAGGGATGTCTTCACCCCTCTGATTATATCCACCATTACTTATTTCCCTGGTTTTGTTTCTTTCTTCTTCCCTTCTATTTTTTTTTCCACCCTCACTGGTTTGCTGATGGTCATTTCCCCCAGCTTCCCCAAGCAGGAAGAAGATCCCCACAACGTTGCTATTTCCAGTCAGATAAATCCATGAGAGTCTTTGTTTTCCTGAGTATTTTTTCCCTTCTCTTGCCCCTGGTTTTGCTCCATCCTCCTTTTTCCCTACTTTTTTCACTCCATCTGATTGGTGCCAATCTTTAGCAGTCAATACGCTTTACACCATGTCCCAGGAAAGGAGAATTTAGGGATAGTCCAGAAATGGGAGGAGGGATTTTCTCTGAGACAGTGCAGTTTGCAGCACAAATTTGAAAGAAGTTTGCCAAGCACTCCCCAAGGCAGAGAGATGGATAGGGAACGATCTCTCCCTGCTCCCTAATTTACAGCCCTGACAATACGATGCCGTTAGTAAGCATCCATCTTCGTGTATAAAGGGGGGGAGAAAAAATGAAAATAATAAAAAAAAAATCATTATATGCCTTTCAGCATTGACCAGCCCGAGGAGACACAAGTTATTCTTAAGAAAGTCGTGTATCTTCCTTACTTTGGCATCAACATAAATAAAATTACTTATCTCTCGGATTTAAATGCTCTGCACCTTTAGCAGGCCATAAATTCTCATCTCCTGTCCCTTTATGTATTTGTTTCTTGCTCCATCCTTCACCTCTGAATATGAAACTGCAGCTTCCCTTCCTGCTCTGAGCAGGGGCAGGACCCCAGTGTTTCCTCCATCCTTCCACTCGTGTTTTCTCAGGAAGGACACACGGTGCTGGAGCAAGGCGTGGTCCTTCCCAAATCCAGCCTCACCTTTCTCCCCACTGGGGCAGGCAGGGCTGATCTCTTCCCCAGATGACGGGTCAGCCCCAACTTTCCATCGTTTGGGTGTAAATTCCTGTCGGAGTCCAGAGCATCCCTCTGGCTGCCCTGGCTGTCTCGAGACCCTGGCAGGGGGCTCAGGGACCTTGGCAAGAAGTCAAAAACACCTGTGGCTTCCATTTTAGCCCATGGGAGAGGCTGCCAACCTTATATGAGGAATTCCAAGCCAAAAGGGTTCGAGTAGTGTAATAGGGGAATTGACAAAGGGTGGAAAAGTAGAATTTTGGGGTTTTTTAGAATGTAATTCAGGGGTACAAGAAGGAGGAATCTGGGCGTGCCTTAGCCTTTTCTTCCTTCTTCTTGTCCTCCATGTCTCAGTGTGATAATGACACTTTTCTATTGGTCTAGGATAGGGACACCCTGTCCAACACAGATTTTAGGTATTGGTACGGGAACTGTAAACATGGTACAGGTAATTTTGAGTTTATAATGTGGGAGACGCCCGGGGCTCAGGGCAGACTGCCATGGCTTCTGTACTAACCGGACCTTGGCAGGTCAGAGAGAAAATATTTTAGATAAGAAGAAATAAACAACCTTGAAAACTCAGCTTCACACCTTCCAGACCTTTTCTTTGGCTGCCGGGCTAGGGAAAAAGGACTTTGACACTGTTGGGGTCTTGCCAACCTGACCCTGACAGATTCCTGCCTGGGATGGCAGCTGGTGATGTGGGATGGGGCCGAGGGGACCCCACTGATGCTGTGGGTGCTCCTGGGCTGCTGTCACCACTTATATCCCAAAGTTTGTGCCATGCCGGAGTTGGCAGTGGAGAGGCACGGAGAGCTGGGAACACACACAAATGGACAGAGCTCATAAACATTTCATCCTTTCTTCCCTCTCTCCTTGGTGCTTGATCCAACATGGCCCACTCTGCTTGGCTGTGCTTTCCCTCCTGGATTTCAAATGGAGATAGGACATTAAAAATAATCATTGTCTTGGAAGCCCACGTGGATCCTTGTCATGATGAAACCATAAAGTCCAAACTGCTGCTTTCAGGTGGGACAAGGTGAAATTGGTTCATGGACTCATAGAATAGTTTGGCTTGGAAGAGACCTGAAAGATTCTTTTATTCCAAACCTTCTTGTTGTCACAAGGAATGGCTCAGCCCTGAGCCAAGAGTGGACAGGTCCCATTGGCTTCATCCCATTTAGCAGGCAAAGGAAATCCTGCTGGAAAATCCACATTTCCCTCAGAATGAAATTCAAGCAGAAAACCCTGAATCCCAGGATATCTTCTGGCAGGAAGATTTTGCTCTTTTCCCTTGGAAGTCCAAATGGGTTTGGGATGAGCTGTTTGTCTCACAGATAGAACTGCAACAGGAAACAGGCCCCTTACCTGCACTGATTTCTTTTTTTTTTAAATTTAGGGTCCACGTTTTCCAAAGCCTTCTCTTCCTTTCCCAACCCAAAATAACCTGGCAGCAATGACATTTTATCAGGAAATTAAATGAAAACATTTATTTTGAATTGACATTTTGACTTGAAATGCTGATTTGTTCCGGATTTTTAAGCCAGAGAGCAGCAACGCACGGTCATTGTAAATGAGAAAAAAAGGAGGAATATATGAAAAATAGCCATGAACTCTCTCAGGACACATCAGGGACAGAGAGGGGACACTTGGCTCCTGGGGAGTTCTGTAGGGAAGGACACAGGAGCCAGACTCAGCTTCTGCACCAACCCACCTTTGCATCTTATTTGAAAAAAGCAAAAAAAAGGCAGTTTTCTGTTTTCCTGAGAAAGGCAGAAATTTCTGTGAGGCTCAGAGAGTGAGAATCGATTTTTCCATCTGCTGTTCTCCACCACCATTGGAGGGTGATACTGTTGATGTGTTGAGGTTTTGCCTTCTTTAAATATCACTGGTATTTATTTTCATTACTCTCTCTTAATTCTAATGAAGCTGAAGTCTCCTCTGTGCCCTGGTGGGGAATTTATCCCAAAAAAGCATCTAGAAATGTTTGGTTTCTTGGTCTGCAAACATCCTTTCATCTCTCCAGCATCCCATCTGTCTGTCTAGCTGCTCCTCCACCACTTCCTTCCTCTTCCCTGTGATCGCAGCCACCACGACCTGTGAAATGAACATTTTCATAAAATCTTCGTTTGCATTTCAAACGAGGCAGAGGCACAGAAACCCACAGGAAAGGAGAAAAAAAGCACAAAAAACAACTTTGCTGTCTCGGTTCCTCCTCATTTCTCACATCTGAAGAGATTATTAAACATGTCTAAAGGTAAAATCTCAACTCTTCCCTACGTGCCTCCAATGGAAATGGTTTTCTTTGGGTGTTCTCTTCCCCTCAGCCTCCTCTGGTACACCTTGGATGGGCTTTTGTGCTGTTATGATGAATTTGTGTGATGTTGCCCTCTAATGGCTGATCAACAAGAATTTTAGGAGCCCTGCCCAAGAAATCCTCCTTTATTTTCTTGTGAGAAATGGTGGGTGTTTGGACATAAAGGGTCTGGGGGTTTCTCTGTACCCAACAGAGGAGTGGGAAATGCACATGAAACTCTCGTTGCGTTGCCTCTCCAACCCCCTTGTCGCTCATCCCTCTACGCCAAAACAGAAAGAACCACAATTAGATGTTTAGGTCGGCGTTTTTCTCCCCCACAAGCCCTTTCTTGGCTGCCTCCACCCTGCAGGAGATTCTTGAGGACCTCAGCAGATAGCTCCCAGCACCGCAGCCTTCCGACAGGAGCTCCTCCACTCCGTTCCTCTTTGAACAAGGGAAAACATTTTGACTCGAACTTTCATACATAATGATGAGGGTTGGTTACCCAAATCCACACATTTTCTTTAGTCGTTTTCATTTACTACTGTTTTAAATTATTTCACAGCTTTGCAAATCTCCTCCTGACAGCCAGAGCCCAGGCACGGAAAGGGAGAGAGAGGAAAAAAAACCCCACTAAGCGTTCATTTCTCACATAATATATTCCAATCCTGTTAGGTCGTGCTGGTGAAGGTAATATTTCTGGCATTCATTTAATGAAATTGACAGTGATGAATGGTTAATTATACAAATTACATTCTTATTAAATCCCCTGGAATCACTGCCTTAGAAAGTCTTAGCTATGGACTTCTTGTGCTCGATACTTATTTTTTTTTAGGAGCATCTTTACTGCTGGCTGCTGCAAAACCGTCTTCCAAAAAACCTTGAAAAGCATTAAAAATCCTCTAGTTAAGTCAATTACTGCAGATAAGTTAATCTTAATGGGATGCTTAAACCCCTGTCCTTGCATGAGTTTACTTTTCATCCCTCGCTCTCGGCTCTGGAGGCGCTGGAGAGAAAAGTTTTCTGACAGTTGTTGTGACAAATGGATTAAGAGTGCATAAACAGGGCTGGATGCAAAATTTGCATTCAAACTGGTTTTTGGCAGAATTTTCTCCCCGAGCTGGCAGTGCAATTTCCCATTTTGGGGTGGAGAGCAGCAGGGTGCCAGCATGTCCCCCTGGATCAGTCACTGGATGGGGATGCGATGCCCTGGGAACTGTGGGCTGGTGATAAAGAATCATGGAATCATGGGATCATTTTGGAAAAGCTCTCTGAGATCATCAAGTTCATTAACCCCGCACTGCCCTGTCCCCAGGTGCCATATCCACATGGCTTTTGAACACTTCCAGGGAAGTAGCACCAAACTCCCTTCACCTTTGTAAGGTGGACAAAACCAGCCACGGACATACCTGATTTCCCAAGAAGAATTTTTAGGAAGGGAAGGCACCAACCTTTAACCCCTGCTTATTCCCAGGGTGTTAAATCCCACTCACAAGCCATCCAAACACACAGAGTGATTTTAATTGCAGGGCATGGGATGAGCTGGCATTATTAAGCAGGGATGCTTGGGAGTAAATGTAATAAATAGACTGTTAAGTTAAGCAAGTTTTCAGCTTCAGCAGTGAGAGTGGCCATCTATCTTTCTGCATGCTTCATTACCACATGTAACCACACTGGAAAAATCAGCTTTATCCCTTCTAATTAGATGATAAGTTCCCTAAGATGTGTGTTAGTGCTGCCAGGCACCTGACGCTCCGCCACAGCGCCCACTTCCCGCGGCTCCCAGGGAAATTTATTACCCAGCCTCATATTAGACTTAAGTTAACATCACTTAATCTTCTTACTCGACAGAGTTATGTATGAGGCACTCAGGATATATTGGCCAGGATTTAGGGATTCTGAAGGGGGGATCTGTGCCAGGGGGGCAGAGGTGGGTGCAAGGGAGGTGAAGTTCTCTGAAGGTGATCAGGATGCACTTATTTCCCCATCCCCAAGGGGACAGAGCATCTCCTGCAGCCTCTCCTTATTCTTTAACTAAACTTCAGGCTGGTTTTGCCTGGCTGTATGCAGAGAACAGCAGCAACAGTAATCAAGAAAGAAGCCATGACCTCTTTGAGGAGGGAGGAGAGCGTGGAGTGTTGTTGGGCACAAGCAGAGTGTTACCAAAAATCAAAAATCCTCTAATGATGTAGGCTGCAGAATAGTGTTCATCAGGTCCAAAAACTACCACTGGGAGCATCACCAGCTGCTCCCAGCAGCTCTCTGGTCCTGGGCTAGCCCCAGGTTCTTTCAGCTCAGAGAAAAATGGGTGTTGTTTTCTTCCTTATTTTCCAACTAATTTTCCAGGGAGGCTGGAGACGCACAGAGGTTTCAGGGAATTGTCACAATTGAACAACTTGTTTTGATTTGGATTTGGGGTTTCATCCATCTCCCTCCTCCCTTCCCCCCGGGATCTGTGTCTCCATAGCAAACTGATGAACCCCTGGTGCCTTCTGGAGCCTGGAAAAAGCCAAAGGCAGGAGAAATGATGGAGCTGCCATCAGATCTCCCTCTTTTGACTCAATAAGCTTCATAATCTCTGTATAACCACCTATATCACACCAAGACAGGAGGAGCAGGGGGAACTTTATGAGCTGGTTAGAGCAGGCAACTCCATCACCAGCCGTGACTATTATTATAAAATATTCTGGAAGTTAACTCAATAAAAAAACTAATAATGAGAGGAACCATCTCTGCCTTTGTTTATGGCTTCTTTAAGTGTATAAATGAGCACAAGGTGATTAATGAGGGTGATCTGAGAAAGAAAGATTTGCATGCACAGTGCTTGAATTATTTCGTTATTGCATGTGCTTCCCAGTCCCTCTGTTTATTGTGCTGCTCGACGCTATTTAATACAGAATGACTAAAGTTATGAGATCCTATTTATTCCACCTGACACTGTCCCCTCTGCCAGCTCAGCCCCTGGGACAGATAGCGCATGCACAATGAATTTAGAAAATATATTAAAAAGCAATTATAAACTCCCTGCCTTTGGTGTCCTGGCCTTATTCTTCACAGTGCTCCCTGAGCATTTGCATAATGTCTACAGGCTCTTGTGGAGTTATCAAAACCCGAGGAGTCTCTCTCTTACTTTCAAGAACTGATGGATTTAGGAATTAAAGGTTGCCAAAGGTGCCTTGGTACCCTCCTTCTCCATGCCCTGGCAAATGTTACTGGTGCCAGTAGCTCATTCCCTGTCCCACCTGCCACCCCAGGAGATGGTGGCAGCTGGAATTTTGCCAGCTCAGCACATGTTTCTTGCATTAAGCAACATCCTTTGCTCTTCCCACCATGATGGCTCTGATATTAGAATTTCATTATCTTCCTGGGCTGCTTTCCTCACTGCTTTGTGCTTTATAGACTTCTCAAAACCTCTCTAAGGGACAGGAAGAACATCAGACCGAGTCATTCCTATATGATGGGTTATTTTTCTTGCCTCTCAGACATTGCAGGGTAAGATCCTGTTGACAGTGAGCTGGAATTCACCTCTCACTCTTTCTTCAGAGCTCTTCAGACAGAGAATTCCTATTCCACCCTGGCTGATGTGCTCTCAGTGCTGGTGTGGCACTGGGAGCATCCTGCACATCCATGGCCCATGGGCTGCCGTGCTGAGGCACAAACCCACCAGTCAAAGACTCCAGTCAGCCCTGCAAGGGTGACAGGCACCAAAGAGCCAAAAACACAATTTAGGGGCTTTTTGAAGTTGTAACAGCATAGTGTGTAGTTTCAGTGGGATTTTGGGGCTAAAATGATGGTGAACTGGGGTCTTTCACCATTCATGACTGGAGAAAACTGCAACAAAATCACTGCAACTTTGCCAGGTTACGCTGGAAAAACTTCTCACCTGGATGTCCCCCTGGTTTATTATTGATGTCTTCTCTTACGCATAATAAAACACGGATATGTTGCAAATCTGAGGTGCTGTTGAACCAGCTGGCACTGTGTGTCTCCATCTAATTATACAGAGTCCTTTGGGTTTCATTCCAGCTCCGCCATAATTCTCTTCCGCAGGATTTTAACTCACTCCCGGCACAAAACGCTTCATCTCCGTTAAAAGTGAGGGTGCGAGCAAATAAATTAGCATTTCAGGAAGTACTTGAAGGCTTTCACAGCCTGTCTTTCCCCAGAAACTGTTTATCAAGCATCTTAATACCGACCAATTTGTACACCTCAAAAATACATTTATTCTGTAAATTGTTTATAGAAAACCAACAGAAGGAAATGGGCTTTGCTGCTATTGAATTCATTAGTAGCAGACTGGCTGATTGCTTTTATTCCTCCTAACCTATTGTATATTTTATTTGCTTGGAATATTTTATATACATCAGTGCTGGATGCGTTCTGTGCTGGGAGTTAAATCAGCCCCAAATTGAGGAATCAGACAGTGCTGCTGCTTTTTGCTCCACATGTTGGTTTTGTTGGAATAGGTAAGAGAAGATTCAGGGTTCCCAGAGAAGATGCAGGGTTCCCAGAGAAGATGCAGGGTTCCCATAGAAGATGCAGGTTTCCCAGAGCAGCTGTGGCTGCCCCACCCTGGAAGCGTCCAAGGCCAGGTTGGACAGAGCTTGGAGCAGCCTGTGATAGTGTGAGGTGTCCCTGCCCATGGCAGGGGCTGGGATGAGAGGAGCTTTGGGGTTCCTTCCAACCCAAATCATTCTGGGATTCTATCACAAGTTAGATTATCATATCTCACTGTTCTCTTGCAGTTTTCCCCACCCAGAGCAGTAGGTTCACTGCACAAACACTTGTGGTTGGCACTGCCATGGGGACAATTTGGGGCAAGGTGGCAGGACCCGTATTTGGTGATGGAATTTGTGTCACTGTGGGTTTGCCTCAGGGAGCACTCCTCAAATCTATTAATCTTTCCTGGCTGCTGAGGTTTTTATTGCTCCTTCAGAAGAGGGGAAAAGGCCCTGAGAAAACACTTCCAAACTGGTGTGTCCTCACATCAGACACACAGGGCTGCTGGGGGAGCAGGCACAGTGGGAAGTTCCAGGTGCTTGGAAAGAGCAGCTCTGTGAGGAGCAGCTTCCCAGGGCTGCAGGAGCTGGTTGGGGTCACCCCAAATAACCAAGTGAGGCACAGAAAAGCCACTGAGGAAACAAGGCCACCCTTGGATTCTGCTGCAGGCTGGCTTGGGGCTCTGCTGAGTGTCCCCAGCCCTGGCCATCCCCACCTCCTGCCCTGGCTCACACACCTGCACCCAAAGTGGCACCTGCAGAATATCTTGGAGCACAGATCCAGCAGGTTTGCCCACTTGGTTGGATGTGCTGGGAGCTGCCACGGGATGCTTTGCCCCTCTCTGCCCAAAGTCACCCCATCATCACCTGAAATTCCATGGTCCCCTTCTCTGCAGAGGTCTCTCCTTGCAAACTGCCTGTTCTGGAGAGCAGAATGCTGCTCTTGCTGCCAGTGCCTGATGTTTATAGGACACAAGCTGTGATCTGTGCTTATATTTGCATGTGTTTCACTGTGTTTAACCCAGTTTGTAACAGTTCACTGCTGGTTTGGGTGCCATGACCTCTCGGGTATAAGAAGTCAGGGCTCCCCAACACTTTCTTGCTCTCCCTGGAGTCTTGTTCGGCTGCCCTGTATTGGGGGATCTAAGGAAGAGGCGAGAGTAACAGAGTTCCTGGGTCAGAAATAGGCCCCAAACCCCCTTTTTTGTGATTTGATAGTAATTCTGGTTCCACAAAAGAGTAAGTACACGATCCACTTTGACCGAGGAGCTGCTAGATCCCTTGTGTGTGTGTGGAGCATGTCTGTCCTCACTGGCTCCTCTGTGCCACACAGCTTTTACCCCTATTCCCACAGTGCCAGGCACTTGTGTGGGGCGTGGTGGACAGGAGAGCTCTTTGGTCACAGCACTGGGCATCTTTAATCAATCCCTACCTGTGCTGTGTGTGCAGTGGATGAGGTTTAAGAAGAGATTGATGGCGTTGAATCTGAGAGGCAAAAGGAGACTCAACTCCAGGGCTCCAGAACAAACCCCTGGAAAGTCAATCCATCAATTATTTGCATTTCCCCCCTTCCCAGCATGCTTCTCTTTCATTTTCTTCTCCTCCAAGGCACTGGGCCTGAATTTGAGTGTGAGAGTGAATAAAATATTTATATTTGGCTGCAAAATATGTAACACTGAAGGGAAAAATGTTGAAGGGAAGCAGGACAGGGGCCACATGTTCCTCGCAACTTCCCAAAGCAAAGGGGCAAGATCACCCCCAAAGGTCAGAGATGCCATAAAAATAATTATTCTCCCCAAAACCCCGAGTGGCTTTAGGTTTGGTAGAAGAGATGGCACAGGGAGAGGATGTGCTTTCACTGGGTGTTGGCTACTGGTGGATGTCAGTGATGCAGTTTGAATGTAAAGGAGCTTGTGTGTTGTCCCAGTCACACAAAATTCCCTGTGGACATTTACACAGACTCCCAAATATCACATCCCCTGCCTGCACAAAGGCATGTGTATCCCTGCCAGAATTCCTTCCTGAGGGGCATCCAGAGCTCCAGGCTCAAATATGATCCTTGGCAACACCTTTGGGATCCTTTGCATACAACTGCACTAATGGTTGCACTCAGTGATCTCAGAGACTTTATCCAACCTAAGAAATTCCATGATCTTCAGCTCCTTGCTAAAAGCGCAGTGGAGAAAGCAGCAGGGAGAGGAGGAAGGAAGGGGCCAGGAATGTCTGGCTTGGGAAAGAAGGAGATGGAATGCAGGGGAGCAGGGTGGTGTTGAGGGGGGTGGAAGGGTGGCATTTCTCAGCCAGTCAAAGTTTGCAGGAAAACAAACAAAGCCTTTTCCAGACCCTCCAGTGAAGGGAGGCATTTAAGCTCCTTGGCAGGGCTTCTTTGGAAGCCTTGGCATGACCCACTTTGGAGAGCAGGAGCCAGCAGGAGACTTTTTCCCCTCTTTGAACAGAAGTAAATGGGAGAAGGAAAATAAAAACAGAAGAAAAAAGCAACAGTGCTTGGGAGAGAATTTTGACACTGGGAAAGAATATTTGCTTTAAATGGACAAATCCTGTCTTTTTTCCCCTCTCTTCTATCTAAAAAACCTTCTCATCCCAGCACTGCTCCAAAAGAGGATGTTTGCACCTCTCTCCATTCCTCCTGCACCTAGGCTAGCAAAAATGCAGGTGTTCTCCTCCTTCTTCATTCAAATCCTGGAGAGTTCTGGGGGTCTGAGACATCTGCTGTGGGGAGCAGGGAAGTCTGGGTGCAAGCAAACCCCTGATCTCCTGCATTGCTGGGAGGTGGGCAAGGCATACCTGGAATGCCACAATCCTGCCCCAGCAGTGGAACAGCTGAATGCTGTAGGCATGGGGGGGTTAATTCCACATCCCTTTCTCTTCCCTCTTTTCGTGCTGGGGAAGGAAGGGAGGCTCGGCAAAGGAAAAGGGTGGATCCACCCCAAAGCTGTGATGTTGTTTTCCGTCAGAGAGAGACAAAACTTTCTGCTGAGCTCAACTTCAAAGGCAAGCGCCGAGCCTGGAGATAATCATTTTAGAAATTCATGTACAGCTGCATTAGTTCAGGGCTTCACATGTTTTATCCACTTGTCACGATTAGACATTATTATTATTGCTGCAAACAGAGATGGCTGAGAGATAATAATTCTTTATGAACATCCCGTCACAATTAATGTGAGCTCCATACTTGTCCATTTACTGAGTTTTAAGCTAATAATTCCTTATATGTGTTTCAAGCCTTTAGTGAAGTACAAATAATTTGAACTAATTAGCTTATTAAAAGAAGGGAATGAAAACAAATGGCACATGAATGAATTGTGGGATTTGGTATGGAATTAATATCTCACTAATACATGTGGATTTGGTAAATTCATTATGCATTCATAATCAGACCTGATGAATCACCTAGCTAATTCAGGAGTAATTAGGCATGAACCACTGACACTTATTTTAAAGTGCGACCAAACTACTTGGCTCTATCCTAAGGACTCAATTACAGTCTCCAAGGCACAGGGAAGCACTGCTGCGTTCCCTGTGAAACCTGCCAGGGTGACACAGCGAGACCCTCTGGGAATCGTGGCTGTGCTCCAGAGATCATCAGGTGTGAGGGTGTCCACACGTCCAGCCCAGCAGCTCCCACTGGGGGTATCCATGTCCTCATTCCTGGAATTAACAGTGCCATTGCTACCCTTGGAACAAGCTCATTTTTCACACCTTGGCAGTTGATGCATTAGCAATCCTGTAGTTATTTACATTTTGTATTGTCATTATGGCTCGTGCAGTGCAGCACCTTCCTTGCCCAGCGTCCCACAGAATGTGGGACTGATCCAGGCTCCTGGCCCAGCCTCAAAGAGGGGATCAGGCACTCAGGGAAACAGAGGTGACATGGGGACACAGTCCCAGCCAGCCAGAGGGTTTTGGAGGTGTTGAGGCAAAAGGAAGAGCTGGAGAAAACCCTGCTGAGAGTCACAGGGGCTGGGAGAAAAGGGGATGGAAGAAAGCACCAAGGGGACAGGAGTGTGGTGGGAAGGTGGAATCAGCTGGCATAAAGGATGGGAGGAGTGGCTGTGTCACAAGGAGGGCAGAGCACAGTGAGGGTGATCTTTGAGCTGGGATTCAGGCAGGAGAGTTTGCATTGCAAAGGTTAGAGGAAAGGAGGTACCAGGGAGAAAGGCTCAGGGGAGAACTTGAGTCCATGGGAGGGGGAGGATGATGCAGGAAGGCTTTGTGGGGAGAGGAGCAGGATCCCGAGGCTGAGGTGACATTGTGGATTAGGAAACAGTCTGAAGAGCTCTGTAGTAGCTGGGTTGGGCTTGGTCTGATGGTGAGGCATCCCCAAGGAGGGGCAGGGTGGCAGCTGGGGCCAGGTGGGAAGCACCCACGGCTCCTTCTGTGCCAGAGATCTTCCGTCGCTGAACGGAACCTCCGCTGCAGATCTGTGACTCATCTGCCTCCAGGTACCAAATTTGTGTTTGCAGATAAGATTATCCAGGGATTAATTGTAGAGGGAGAAGAGAAATGTAGATTAGTCATCCCTTGAGAACAGACATAGATCAACAGCATTTAGAATTACCTTTGGGTGTTTAACAGCCACGGTTCACCAGAGTACCTGAACACCTACCATGTAAAATCAACAGTCTCGTTAATTATGAAAAATAATTCATGTCACACCAATCTAAACCCACTAAAATCTCTTCTGCATTCATCCCAGAGGCAGCTGTATCATTCCTGCACTCGCCCCAGGGCCAGCAGAATGTCTTGAATACCATTTCTTCCTACACCTTCTCCAGAAAACAGGGGTGGGAAGGCCTGGCAGCAGCACAGTTCCACGGTTTGATCCTCCCTTTTGCGGGAACCGCTGCTGCTGAGAGCCCTGGTGGCTTTCAGAGCCAGGAATGCACCTGGGGAATCATCTTTGATGTCTCCACCCGTGCCCTCCCTGCAGTCACCTTCTCTCTGCGCACCCAAGCTGCCCTGGCCCTGCAGCAGTGGGAGAGGATGGGTTTGCCCTGCACTGGGTGCGTGCCTGTAGGTGTTCGATGATTCCCAGCCCCTAGAGACGGACAGAGCTCTGCACCCCCAACATTCCATCCCTAACAAAATCCAGGGAGCAGGCTGCATAAATTGGGAGCTTTGGTTCCGCTTCTCCGAGCACGTGCGTGATAATAGGATCTTTCTTTACCTAAAAGAAGGAAGACAAAGTGGGAAATTACATTCCATGCATGCCAAGGGCTGCCTGGATCCACCAGGAGGGCTGGGCCCCGCTCAGATCCTGCCAGATACTTGGGATGACGCGTGTGGATCCGAGTGTGGTGCCATCACAAAGAATAAACAGTAGCAATTACTTAATACTTGTGGTGGTGGAGTATTGAAAATTAGCACCGGAGTTAAGCGCTAATAAGACACGTAACACACCGTAAGCCTGTGAATTTTATAGAGCAGGATCAAGAGTAAATAAAATTACAATTTAAACAAAGGCAGATAATTTAATTATCCTGTAGGCACAGTACTAAAATTTGGAATGATTGGCTAATCAATACGTTATTACACAATGCAACAGTGCGACCTGCCTGGGAGCTGGTAGGAAATGGATACTCAGGAATCAGAGTCAGGGTGGGGTGGTGGGAACCAGCAGTGCCAGAGCCTGGCAGATCCCTGGGGCTGGGATACCTGGGAAGCGTCATTAGCATTCAAGGGTACCCATGGGAGCAGAGGTAGAAACACAGAGTCATTGAGGTTGGAAAACCTCTCTGAGATCATTGAATCCAACCGTTCCCCGAGCACTGCCAAGGCCACAACTGTCCCCAAGTGCCACTTCTACAGCTTTTGAGCACCTCAGGGGATGATGATTCCACCATTGCCATGGGCAGCCAGTGTCAGTGCCAGTGCCTGACTAAATTCCAGAGGGTTGGAGTTGTACAAGGAAGGAACGTTAGGTGCTTTCTCTGATCCCTTCATGTGTTTTTTTGATTCACAAGTTTTCAGCACTTTGACATTTAAATTTGACATTTAAATTGAACTTTCTGGAAATGAGCAAAATGAGGGAGGTAGGAACAGCTCTGAGAGCAGCAAGGAACCGCCGCCTGCAAATACGTGTGCAAAACCCTTCCCCAGAGCAGCAGCTCAGCCATGGTGTACCCATGCAAAACTGCCCAGGATGGTGTAATGCCAGCCTTCACCATCAAAATGCTCTCAGGGTCTTTGGAGCTTTCCAGTCTGTCCCCTGCTTTGGGTGACCTTCCAGACAAGAGGAAAAGTCTTCTTTTCTCTTGGTGTTTCTTTGTATTAAGCCTTGAGGTCCGTTCTCCATCTCTGATACCCTCCAGTCACAACAAGGAAGCTCCACTTCTCAAGGCCATCTGAGCTCACAACCCTTTTGCACCCCCTGATTCCAGCCCCTGAAGCTCCTGATATCCCTCTCCACATGATACACAAGGACAAGCAGGACAGCGCTGTCCCCTCACATTCATCCCATGGGAAATGAGTGTTCCTCCAGCCAGATCCTCACCTGGCAGGACCCAGCATCGCCACGCCGGCGTTGGGGGGAGATTGTGCCAAAATTCCACCACTTGAGGATTTGGCCACTGCACCCAGCCAGCTGAGATTTGTGAGGAGCAGTAGCTGCATGCCAGTGTGAAATGCCAGGCTTTGGTTCCACACTGATACCAATCTTCTAAGGGAAAGCAGCTCTTCTTTCCAGCCCATTGTATTTCGCTAATTTAATTTCCAGTCTGTATGTCAAATCACATTATATATTCACACCGACGGAGGATCTATTTTTTTCTTTATTAATATTAAGACATTTATTTGTCATTTTTTAACAAAATTGAAAAGGAATCAAAACCTCATTTTCTGGAAAAGCAGCGCTATTGACGTGCGTGCACCACTGCAGCTGTCTCGCTGTGTGTGGCTCACCTCTCTCTGCAATTTTTTTTTCCCTTTTCCAAAATCCAGCTCAGGCACACAACTCCCCCACCAGGCCCCCACAGGATTTCATACAGCCAAACCCCCTCCTCCACAGAGCACACCCCAGTTTGGAAGGACCAGCAGGGAGGGCACGGGGCAGCAGGGGTGCAAATGTTGCTCTCTGGTGCAGATGGGATGAGATCTCTCATCCTGTGTTCAAAGGACTCTCATAATGAGGAATCATAGAGTTATGGAACTGTGGAATGGCTTAGGTTGAAAGGGATCTTAACCCTCGTCTTGTTCCAATCCTCCTGCCATGGGCAGGGACACCTTCCACTATCCCAGGCTGCTCCAAGCACCATCCAACCTGGCTTTGGGCACTTTCAGGGATGGGGCAGCCACAGATTCTCTGGGCCAGGGCCTCACCACCCTCACAGCTAAGAATTTCTTCCAAATTGCCAGTCTAAACCTATTCCCCCTTGTTGTCCTGTCCCTCCATCCCTTGTCCCAAGTCCCTCTCCAGCTCTCCTGGAGCCCCTTCAGGTAGGGAAGGTCTCCCTGGAGCCTTCTCTTCTCCATCTGAACACCCCCAGCTCTCCCAGCCTGGCTCCAGAGCAGACGGGCTCCAGCCCTTGGAGCATCTCAGTGGCCTTCCCTGAAGACAAGGACAGGGAGCAGAGTGATTAGGAGAGGGGTTTTGGCTTGTCCCATGAAAATCCTCCTGCAGCTCTGACACCGATGATTCCAGTACCTCGTGCTGGTGCAATGACAAGGTGAACATTCCATTTCTCATGAGGACATGAGATCACCCCATTTATTTTGTAACTTGCCCTCCTAAACTTTGCACTTCTGTCTGCACAGAGAATGTTGGAAGCAGGTGATGTGAGCCTGGGAGCCCTTCCAGCCTCTGCAGTGCAGAGCTCCTCTATCCCATGGTTGGGAATTGTCCAGGGATTCAGTGGACAGAGGCAGGAGATGGGCATGGACACGGTGGTGGGCTCTGACTTTGGAAACCCCTGCACTGAAAGGTTCTGGGGTCCAGCCAGGTACAGGGACTGAACCACACTCCTCACACTCATTACACCACAGGAGACTGGGAGAGTATGGAAAATCTCCCTCTGTGACCTTGGTGGGGAGCAGATGACCTTTCCAGCTGCTGTAAAATAATTTTAATGATGTTTCAGGGACAGGACTGTTATTTGACTGAGAAACTCTGGCATTTTGTGGAAAACTCCATTTTTTCTGTAGAAGCTGAAGATTGACAGCTGGAGAAATGGAGTGAGAAGTGGCAGTGGCCATCTGCAGTGCACAGGAGTGTTTTCCCTCCATCTGCCAGCCCGGTGCTTTGTCCCCTTTTCTCCAAGCAGAATGGTCCCAAACAGCTCTGATTTTTTCCCTTTTCTTAAAAACATCATTATTTGGGGTTTTTTTTTGAAGGTTATTAATTCCATGTCATGGCCAGGGGAACCCATCATGTTGTACAAGGCGCTGAGCTCCTCTCTCCACTTCCAGCTGCAAGCTGGGTGGTTTGGGTTGTTTTTTCCCTGATCTGAAGATCTTTGTGGGCAGGTTCTTGGGAGACTCAAATGGCTTGGAAAAACTTTGTTCAGCTCCAGCTGCCCTGGATCTGAGCTGTAGCTTTGTCACTTATCCTCCAGCACAAGCGTTGCTGGAATTAAGGACACAAAACAGGAGTGAAGACATGCCTGCCTGTCTGTGCACATTTCCACAGCACAGCAGCCAGGAAGGGGCTGGGTGAGTTTATGGCATTTTTGGCTAATGAAGCACAGATCTGCATTGCAGTAATTGCAGGGAGGGGTGGAGATCCCAGCAGGGGCTTTGCAGAGAGTGCTGAAGCAGAGGCAGGAGCAGCTCGGGGACGTTTGACGTTTGCTGAGCTGTACAGATCAGTGTGGCACCTGGGCTGGTCCAGTGCCAGCACTGGCAGTTCTGCAGTGGTTGGTGTCACACAGGGCAGGTTTGGGCAGGGCTGGCACTCCCAGGTCCCCATGTGGCCTCCTGCCAGCAGACAGGGCCAGTTGTGAGCTCCTCCATCCCACCCTGAATCAAAGATGGTCACCTGGCATGACCCTGCAGGGCTGGCACTTGTCTCCCAAAGTCTCTCAGCTGACAAACCCTGGTGGTCCCTCAAGGTTTCTCTCCCCCTTGCAGCATGGAAGGATGGTAAGGTGTAGGATGGTGCCAGCAGGGCCCAACCATTCCCTGGCATTCTTCAGAGCAGCTGTGGCTGCCCCTGGATCCCTGCAAGTGTCCAAGGCCAGGTGGAGCACCCTGGGATAGTGGAAGTGTCCCTGCCCATGGCAGAGGGTGGGACTGGGATGGACTTTAGGATCACTTCCAACCCAAACTATTCTGGATTCACCAGATTTTTCTCCAGCCTTACTGGTTGGTTGAGATCAGCCCATTGCCTGTCCCTGTTGGTGAGATGCCACAACCTCTTCCAATAAATCACTAATCTTGTTCCCAGAGCTAAGAACTGGCAGCTGGCACCCCAAGAGAATGGCAAGAAGCTGTGTCAGGTCTAGGTTGGATATTATGGAAAGGTTCTTCCCCCAGAGGGTGCTGGGGCATTGGAACAGCCCCCCAGGGAATGGGCACAGCCCCAGGGCTGCCAGAGCTCCAGGAATGTTTAAACAGCTTTTTCTGGAAAGGGTGTCATTGTTGGGATGTCTGTGCAGGGCCAGGATTTGAATTTAATGATCCTTGTGGATCCCTTCCAACTCAGAATTTTTCATGATTCTGTGGTTCTACGATTTCTGATTTCTCTTTCTATAGGAGACTCCAACACAGCACAGTTCACCTGAAGCACAATAAAAGATTGAATTTCTTGTAAAATCAAATGGTTTCTAGAAGAATATTAAAAAAAAAAAAAAAAAACCAACAAAACCTCTCCTTCCCCCCACCCCCCATTCTTTTCCTGCTATCAACATAACCTGATAGCAAGCCATTGCTTTGATGAGGTCTGCGTGTTTCCTTTCTGGTTTATGGTATCGTATGATTATAAAGTTGAAACAATAAAAGCAAATCAAAGCCCTTTGATAGCATGAAAAAAAAACATTTGGGGTTTGGCTAAAATGAATTATATTGCTGGAGCTGCACTGAAGTGCTTGGATTTTTAGGACTGCCTTGTGGTGCTTCTAAAAAAAAGCTTTACATTAAATTTAGGTAAATTTTAAAACAAACCATCATTTCAAAGAAGAAAAAAATCCTGATGCTGTGCTTTGAGGAGGCAGAGATAAAAACTTCCCAATTTTCCTATAGAAGAAGTGCATTTCCAATTAGAAGTGTTTCAAGCTGGTTGTCAACGATTTTGGGACATTATCTGACTCTTCAGTTTTCAGCAAATGAGGTTTCTGATTGGAAGGAGCTCACCCATCTGTAGGAGAGTGTCCTATATAGAGGACTAATAATGTTGGCATGAATAATTCATCGATCTTTATTACATCGAAAGGTATGTGTGGAGTGTGATGCACACACAGTCTCATCAAAGAAAGGCATATTCAGTTAAAAATAATCAGTTTGACTGTAGATTTTGAGAGTGTTTGATGGATTAACTCCAGCAAATCAACCTCCAAACTCGACTTTTGTTTGTCTCTCCCCGATCTGTAGGGAGATTATTAATATCATGTAACATTCAGTTAATAGGTCAGATGTGAGACCTTATTACAGATCGGGGATAAATTGCCTCTCCGGTAGCACATCCCTGACCTTCACAGACTTCAGAGTTCAATATTCAGCCTTCATCCATCCAACCTTAATTACTGTGTGCACGAGCATTAGCACCACCACGAAAGGGCCGAGTTCATGCAGCCAGGACCCTGCTTTGCATCATCTCTCTGCTTGGGAAGGACACGAAAAAGTCTTTGACAAGGTTAGACCCGGGATCTTCTTCGTGTCTAGATTGTCTTTTAGTTGTTTTTCACCCAAAAGTTTGCTCTGGGTTCTGTGGAATTGAGGGACTATGATACTTTCTATCTCATTAATAACACTCAGAGCTTTCCAAATATTCACTAACTGATCTTGTTGCACCGGATTTTGGAGGTGCCTTTGGGTGCTTTCACCCAGGACAGGTTCTCAGTTATTTCACAAAACAACTGCAGAGGAAGAGCTGGTTCTCCCAAAATCCCACAGATCAGTGAGGATTTGGTTTGTTGAGAGGAGACCACCATCTGCAGCTTTGTCCCGAGGGGCAGGTGCCAATCTCTTCTCTCTGTGACCATGGACAGGACCCAGGGCATGGCTGGAACTGGGCCAGGGCAGGTCAGGCTGGAGATCAGGAAAGGTTCTTCCCCAGAGGGTGCTGGCACTGCCCAGGCTCCCCAGGGAATGGGCACGAACCCGAGGCTGCCAGAGCTGCAGCAGCCTTTGGACAGCGCTGCCAGGGATGCCCAGGGTGGGGTTGTTGGGGGTCTGTGCAGGGCCAGGGGCTGGAATGGATTCCTGTGGGTCCCTCCCAGCTCAGGAGATTCTGTGATTTGCACAGGAGGGCTGCTGGGCTTTTTCTTCGCTTAGGAGCAGCCAGAATGATTTGTGGTGTTGTCTCTAATTGAGGATGGATGAGACCAGGGGTGGTTGTAAGGCGAGAAATGTGGGTTTGGAGATGGATTTGATGATCCAACCTGCCCCATCCCTGCTCCAGCTGTGTAAACAAAGGGTGGTTGGCAGGTGGCCCCCGAGGAAAAGCTCAGGAGGGTCCTCAAAGAGAACTCCCCTGGAAATGTATCTTTTCAGTTTTACTCAATTCTACTCATTTTGCTGGGGGAAAGTCGATGGCCTTCATTACGAGTCAGAGCAGGTGACATAATTCTCCTTCTGTGCTTTCAAATCTATGAACACACGAACTTAATATTAGCAACACAGATACAAATAGCATTTTAACGCAGTATTTATCACAGCGCCTTCTCAGGAGAAAATCTATCAAAGCTTTAAATCTAAAACTCTCCCATTCTTCTCGAGCAACAAGATCAATTCATTAATATTTGGAAAGCTCTCAGGGTTATTAATCATCTGTTATTATTTTATTTATGTACCTCTTAGTAAGAAAAAAGCGGACGAACCAAGGCCAGTCTCACTGATTGCAGCTTTTAACTTGGGGGAATGCGATGGGAGAAGGATGGGAGCAATTTTATTGGGGGAAAAACATCCTTTGTGCTTGCAATTTGCATAGCAGAGGCAATAAATGATGCTGCAAGTCATCTAAAGGCTGAGAAAGGTAGCAGGTTAATTGTCTTATAATTATGAATTCACTTTGTATCCGTGGCCTTAGCAGAGATCATAATGAATTTATTTAGTATTCACGGGGCCATCGTGGCACTTTCCTTCCATCAGTGTGGGCAACACCTGTGTTGCCCCTGGGTGGCCATTTGGGGGCTGGTCTGAGCCCAGACTGGAGTGGATGGAGCAGAGGAGTTATTAAACCATGCCACAGATCAGCCAGGCAGAGAGGTCAGCCCCCTAAATGAGTTTAGCTCCTTCCCTGGGTCTATCTCAGATGAGTACCCACAGCTTGAAAATAAGTTTGTAATTGACTGATCCAGACAGATGAGTTTGGGAAGAGGTGATTGATGTCAGCAATATATCTGAACACAATCAGCCTGGCCCAGAATACTAATCTGACAGCCTTCAGCAGCTCAGAGCTGCTGCCCAAACACACTTTGGGTAAGTAGATCGTGCCCCAGCCATCGCCTTGGGCTTTTGCTTTCTCCTGCCTTGGAACAGGAGTTGCCTGCAATGCCGGCCACGGGTCTATGTACAAATCACAAACGGGACGGGACTGCTGTGGAACACGTCTCGAGCTGTTTATTTTCCAGCATCAGTCTCATTACACGGTATGAGACATTCCCATTAGGACAATGGCAAGATGCCAGCAGCTCACGTTCTCGGCAGCAGCCACAGAACTCAGTATTACAGCTCACTTTAAAAGCTTTTTGACCAATCACACAAAGCAAAAGCATGTTGACTGTAGTTCTGTCCAACCACTAAAAGCACATGTACCTTTGGTTAAAACAATGCTTGTTTATTTAGAATACAATACCTGCTTGTAAGCCTTAAGATACAATGCACAGAGCTCTGTCATTAAGCTTAGAACTTCCTAATATCTCAACTAGATATACTTTTCTGTATCTTAGGGAGTTATTCTAGACAAGCATTAATACACAGACCATTGTTCTATTTGTCCTTACTTTCTACATCTTATATAACTTCTCTGCTGACAAATCTTACAGCTACTGCTTAGCTCGAATTGCAGTTCTACTGTTTCTAAGGCCTATCTTTTGCAACTTTCCCAAAACACTAAGATTTTAAGGATTCCCACAGCCTGATTTGTGGTGTTTTATTTGTGTTGAGACATGGTTTCACTCTTCAGGTCTCAATGCTGCCAAGTATTTCAGCACACACTTACATTTGAGCTCACAAGTAGTTGGGCTAATCTTGGCATTATCTGCCTCAAAATGTCAGGAACAGGAACAGGTGAGGACTGTGCTAAACCAGGCCAGAGGCAGGACAAGGAAGTTTAGCTCATGCTGGAAGGCTGGAAGCAGTGGGGCCTGCACGCTCAAGAGGTTCACACAGACTTGTGCAGAAGAGCAGATTTCCATACCCTTTGTCCTGGGCAGCCTTTTGCTGAGCCATGTGCTTAAACAGCAGAGAGACAAATTCCAGGGTTACCACCGAGGTCCTTTTCAGTAGCAGGACATGGAACTGTGTCTTGGTACCTGGAGCTGCATCCAACCTGTGGTGGCCAAGCCTCTGGTCTCCAGGTCTTCAGGGGCTGCCACCCTCTCCAGGTCACCAGGCTTGGGAAAAGAAAGCTCTGGGAAATCAAGGTGGGGCAACAAAAGCAAAGCTTTCTGCTCCCTGGGCTGGAAAGGGGCAAATGGCAATTGTAGGGTGGATAAGTAGGAAAATCCACATTCCCCCACTTTTGATGCAGAGACATCTCAGACAAAATCATGGTTTAGTTGCTTTGTTGCAAAACCAAAATTAGGTGCTGGACATTCTTCACCTTGAGGAGCGGCATAAGGAGTCTTCTCCCTGGGTATTTTCTGGCTCAATAGATTAATGGTGCACTCTGGGTGAGTGTTAAAGTTTGAAGGCTCTGTGAGATCCCTGCCATTCCTTCCTTTACCAGCTGATGACCTGGGAGCCTGGGATGCATGTGGGGAAGGACAGGGCTCCAGCCTGGATCCCTTGATAAAGCAGCAAAGAGCACTACACAGCCACCATGAGGAGGTGTGGAGATGCCACAGACAATGTGACATTTCCCTGGACTTCATGTTGTTTGGAAACCCCTTGTTTCCCTGTGTTGTCCTGCCCAAGACCTGCTGGAGCAGGAGGCAGCAGGGAGGGCCAGGCAGGGATCACTGAGGAGGACACAGGAACGGGGGGATGGAGCTTCCTCTCTTCCCCAGCCTGCTGCACCTCTCCTCTCCCTTGCCAAGTGCCTGGCTGGCATTCCCCAGCCATGAGCAGTGTCCCTCTGAGCTGTGTCTGACTGTCCCCACCTTCAAACCCCTCATTGTGGCCCCATAGCCCATAGGCCTTGCTGAGCAGCAGCATTGGCATGGGGGCTGCCAGTGGGCAGGAGCTGCCTTATTCCTTCACCATCTCCTTCATCGCCAGCCTTCGGCTGACACGGGGCCTTGGATTCGTGTGTGGGGTGGTGTCTGTGTCACTGCTGTCCCATTTCTCCTCCCTCTGGGTGTCCTGCCTTCAGGCCGGGGTTGAGATGGCCCTGGGACAACAGGCACAAGCTGTCAGGCATTGTTAGAGGTGTCCCAGGTTTGCACCTCTCCAATAGGGATGGAGCACATCACCGAGCTGCCTTTCCAGGGAACAATTACGCATCCAGCTGCCAGCGGTATTTTCCTTCCCCTACCACTTGCTGCTCCCCAGCTCAGCAGGGACCCCAGGACGGGTTCCTCCTGCCTGTCCTGCCCTCTCCCAGCTCTCTCATGCTCTGCAGTGTTTGCCATCCCTGCAAGCCTGTCCCCACCTAAAGGGGCTGCTGCTCCTTTCATCTCTGCATCTCTTTAACTCTTCATTCTTTTGCCTTGTCTTCCTCGCTGGCAGGATATGAAAAAGCCACAGAAATCGAATTCCATTTAAAGGCATCCACCAAGAGAGGATTTTTTTTTTTTTAATCCTCCTTCCCCTTCTCTCCTCCTTAAAATGAAGTTTCGTGCACTGCTCATTAGATGATAAGTGAATACAGAAAAACCTTTGAGCGAAGGTAATTCCTGGCATGTGGAAGAGGGCTCTGGTGCTGGCTCCACATTTATGAATGCAAACGAGTCCAGGCGTCCTGTGGGGATGCTTTGTCAGTCCTTTTATCTCTAAAACCAAAGTTCAAACTGACTTCCTGAGTCAAGAACCATAAAATTATTCTGTTGAAAGAATTCTCAAATGCCATCGGTGGAGGGGGGAGACCTTAATTTCCCAGCCTCTGAACTGGTCTGTGCATGTGTGGGGGAAATGAAAGAGCCCTTCATTATCGGGGTTCTGTTCAGCCCGTGCTGCTCTCCTATAATTGATGGAATATATTATGCTTCAACAGGGAAGGTCCAAACGGAAATCCCTAATAATAATAATAATAATAATAATAATAATAATAATAATAATAATAACTCAATGTGTTTCAGTCTCCCATCCAATCCCCAGATCTCAAAGTGCTTTTGAGACAATTAACCAAGGCCCACAGAAATCCTCATCAAGCCAGGATATGACATTTGCCTTTGTCACAAATCAAAGGAGCTGTAATTTGAGGGGTGTCCCTCCAGTTGGTGCTTCATCTGAGCACCATCAGCACCCCAAACCCATGGAGTGTGAGAACATGGATAATTAATAAATTGTTCTGTTGGTGCAAATAGGTTGGAATTGAAGTGAGAGGATGCTTTAGGTGCCAGCACAACCATGGGCACGAGCTAAAGCTGCCCAGGTGCCTGGCTGTGCTGGTCTGGGGTATTTTGAGGAGGGTTTCCAGGATGTGCCATTAAAGAGCAGCAGGTCTGTAGGACTGAGGCACTTTCATGTGACTTTGAAGGAGTTAATCTCTGGAGCACCATTCCTGTGCACAGAGAGGAGTTTTTTTTTTGGGTTGCAGGCACCCCAAAATCAGTCAGACCTGCTGCATCAGAGGTAAACCCTCTATACAGGCTGCACATTTCAGCTGGGATGGTGTAAAAACACAAGCACAAACGTGCCAGAAACTGGACAGATAAAACAGAGGAGCACAGGGCAGGGAAATGACAGCAGAGAAGGAGAAATACAACTGCCAGCACATCTGTCCCAGTTACCACCCACCAAGGAGATGCTACAAGGCCCCAGCGCCAACCCTGTCACAAGCCACTCAGCCAAATACTGTCAGCATTCCAGAGGTCTGGATTTCACTGTGGCACCAATTAACAGTACAGTTTTCAGGCAGTTTGCTGTATTTTTTTCTTTTTTTGTGAATTTTAAATTGCAAGTCTTTTTTAGTAGCTTTTCCTACAGAGATAAACTGCTGCAGTGGGTTGGGGACCAGAACAGCTTCTGATGCCTCTTTAGCTGAGCATCAGAGTGGCAAAGACATCTTTGCCCACCCCGTTGTGATCTAAATCCCACTGGTGCCAGTACAATTCTCAAGCAGCTCCTGAACACAGTTCACCTGGAGCAGATGGAAACCCTCCAGGGGCTGAAAGGAGAGCTCAGGCTCTGTTCCCTTTCAGTCTAGGGATATTTTACTGCCAAGCAGGATGCAGCCAGGGAAGGAGCTTGGGCTATCCAAGACAATGCCGAGGTTCATGTTGCTTTCACAGCCAGCGTGGAGCAATAGTGGAGGATGTTCCTGTTCCTGTCCAACCCTCCCTCCAGCTGGTTCCTTCCACTACCTCCCAGCACTGCCTAAAGGTGCAGGACCCTATTTAATTAAGTAATGAGAATCGAATATGATAGCTACAAGCAACAGCTAATTGAAAGGAGGGGAATTGCAAATGAGAAGTGCCATGAATTCACTGAAAATCAATCAAATTAGAGTGTCTCATCATCCCCTCAAATGGGCCTGATCTTCTCTCTCTGTCTTGCTGTTTAACCCTTTGTACCAGTATATTTTGTTTGGTGTTAGGGGAAGGTGCTGCCGAGACACACTGTGGGACATGTGGGGCTCCAAAGGCACTTGGCCACCCCAGTGCTTTGATCCTCTCTGGAGCACGGCTGGATCCGTGTCTCCTTCCCCCTCTGCAGGTACTGCCAGACTCCTGGCAGGGTCCTTCTTCCTTTAAATCCTCACCAAGGAGCACGACGGCAGCACCACCAGAAAAGGAGGAAGAAAAAAATCTCATTTAATCAAAGAGAATATTAAAGCTGAGCTTTTTGTACAGCAACGGGCCTCAGATGGAGAAATCCCCTCCGTCGGCAGAGGGAAGAGCGAGGGAGAGGGAAAGACATAAAAAAGCATCAGAGTTTTAATTAAAAAGCTGCATCCTGCCTTCATTTGCAGCTTGTTTCCAGATCTCTTCATTGGGCTTTACCCTTTAAATACTCATTATCAAAGTTGTGCAAATTCCACTGACTTGGGATGTGCATTTGCTTGGAAAAGCCCTTTTTGTCTGCGGGTTGGATTGCTGATGGGGTACGGATGGGCCAGCAGCAGAGGGAAGGAGCAGAAATTGTTGTCTCAGGGAGAAGCATCCCGGCTCCAGGGATTTTCTTCCATTGATCTCACTGCCAGGCTGGCTAATGGCCAGCTCCAGCCAGGCCACCTCCGTGTGGGGCTGCTCATGACCTTGCAGGAGGCAGAAAGGAGAAGCCAGGTGTGTTGGAAAGAGCTAAACTGGCTGCTGGAGGCTCAGGAGGGCCTGTTAGGGCCTGCAGCCCCCACCACGCCTTGTCTGACCCAGCAGGAATATTTCCAGAGGAACTTTAGGTCTGCAGAGGTTTTTCTGAGCATCTTGCCATGAATATCCTTATCCATGCTCCTGGAACTGAAGGGAGTTCCCTGCCTGATCCCTGCAAGCTGCATCAGAGTGGGATTTGGCCAGTGCATGTCCCCAAACCCTCTTGTCCTAAATGCCACGGGACCTTTCACAGCCACTGGTCTGTGCCTTATTTTCAATTAAAGCACTAATGATCCCTTCCAAATTGGGCTGCTGAAGAACATTGTCCTCATCCCTGAGATGCACTTTAGGATCCAGAATTAAAAGAGAGCCTTTAATGTGGGTAAAGAATCCCTTGTAAAATCCCTCACTTCCTGTATATCTGCCTTGTTGGTGCTTTTTCAGGCCTCTGGCTGTGGTGCTGGGCTGGGAAGGAGGATGTGGCAGCTCGAGTGGGGTCACAGCCAGGCTGTGTCCGAGCCTGTCGGGGTCGAGTTGGCAAGACCCCAACAGTGTCAAAGTCCTTTTTCCCTAGCCCGGCAGCCAAAGAAAAGGTCTGGAAGGCGTGAAGCTGAGTTTTCAAGGTTGTTTATTTCTTCTTATCTAAAATATTTTCTCTCTGACCTGCCGAGGTCCGGTTAATACAGAAGCCATGGCAGTCTGCCCCGAGCCCCGGGCATCTCCCACATTATAAACTCAAATTTACCTGTACCATGTTTACAGTTCCCGTACCAATACCTAAAATCTGTGTTGGACAGGGTGTCCCTATCCTAGACCAATAGAAAAGTGTCACTATCACACCGAGACATGGAGGACAAGAAGAAGGAAGAAAAGGCTAGGGCATGCCCAGATTCCTCCTTCTTGTACCCCTGAATTACATTCTAAAAAACCCCAAAATTCTACTTTTCCACCCTGTGTCAATTCCCCTATTACACTACTCAAACCCTTTTGGCTTGTAATTCCTCACATAAGGTTGGCAGCCTCTCCCATGGGCTAAAATGGAAGCCACAGGTGTTTTTGACTTCTTGCCAAGGTCCCTGAGCCCCCTGCCAGGGTCCAGAGCAGCCAAAGGGATGCTCTGAACTCCGACACGAGCCCGCTCTGCAGCAGCGTTAAATGTTTAATCCTTGGGAAGAGCCAAGAGGCCGGGACACCTGGGCCGGGCACTCACCCGTGCCAAGCTGTCTTGCCTAATCATTAGCAGAGCAGCAGCAGCCAGGGTGCACAAGTTCAGTCCCTGGATGTGTCAGGTTCATTTCCCTTTCATGCCTGATGCTGGCGACTGAAAAATCAGAGCATCCAATGTGGCAAGTGACCTTGAGCAAGGCTGTCCATCCTGGAGATGGATGGGACTTTCTCCAAGCCTTGTGCAGGGTCACTGGGGAGCCTGAACTCATTTCTGTTTTCGAGGTGTGAATGAATGCTGGATGCTGCTTTTGTCCTGTTACAAGATGAGGAAGAGATGGGGAAACTTGCTTCCCTCTTTCCACCCAGCCCTCAGATGAATAGCCCAACTTGCCACCAGGGTCAAAGCCACCATCACCTTACAATCCTGAATTTAGGACCTTTTCTCCTAAAATAAAACCTTCACTACGATGAATTGCCACCTAGCCAGGTGGCCCTGGTCCCTCAGCTGGGTCCCAGTGACAGCTGCTGGGAGCGTGCTCCGCAGCCAACTGCCGGACCTGACAAGATGTGTTAATTAGGATGTGATGTTCCTCGATGTGACACTGCTAAAGCACAGCACAACTGGCAGCGTCACTCAGGGCGGGCAGCGGGGCCGCAGTGCCACCTTTAATTAAAGGGAAGCAGCGCTGACAGCGAGGTGGCCGTGCCAGCACAGGGACCCTGCTCACTCCAGAGAGGGCCCGGCGTGTCTGTGGCTGTTGTCCTGTTGTCCTCGAGCTGGTCCAGAGGGACCATCACTGCCTGGGAGCAAACTCAGGCAGCAGTTTCTGCTTTGTGTCTTTCCTGAAGAAAGGGCAAAGCCAGGGCAGCAGCTGATAAGGGACTGTGATATCACTCAGATGTGGGTACCTCATTTAGGTGCAGGGTCTGCTGAGGTGGTAGAGTTTGATTTAAACCCACTCTCATCCTCTGCCTTCACACAGGCAGTGATTCTGGCTGTCCTTGGATCCTCTCCCTTGTGCTGAGGTGGAGCCTGACTGACCTGGAAGTGCCCAGGAAGAAAACCTGGTTGTAGCTCCAACAATGCATCTACTCACAGCCCTCTGTCCTATTCCTCTCTGGCTGTGCAGGATGACCCCAGTGTCCTGTTGGGATGTTGGGGTCATGTCCCCCATGGCAGGGAGGATGCCAAGAACCCAAGTGTCCTACAGGGCTGGGGTGTGAGACCTGCAAGGGCCGCGGTGCTACGTGTGTTTGGGGTGGGTCACCTCATTACTCACAACCTCATCAAGATTAATGGGACCAGCAAAGCTCCAAGGGTGACTGAAGTAATATCTGATCTCTGGGGAAAGCCTTGCCTTTGCCCCGGACTTGGGCCACTTTTTCCAGATTTCAGGCCAAGTTGTTTCTGACTTTACACCAGAAGCGTGTTTATGTTTTGCATAACCACACCCGCAAAAAGCAGGGAAGGATCTGGCTCTTCCTTGGTGCAGCCACGATACTCTGGGCCTGGTCCTGATGTAGTCTTTGTCTCCATGGCTCCTGGAAGCGCTGTGCTGCTGGATCAATGGAAGTTATTTCCCAGTACACTCTGGACTATGCACATGGGCCCTGTTAGGCAGGTGAATGGTGCAGCTCACACATCGTTGTTGCTCTCTAATTGTCATTGCTCTACAAGGAGCTCTGGATGTATCTCAAGTGGAAATAATAACCCCAGTTTTATGGGAATGTGGAAATATATACCCAGCCTAACTCCATACAAGGGCAGAGCCACCTCCCCCATGCACCAGTTGTGATTGCTCTCCATAGCTCCAGGGGAGCTTTTCTTGAGCAAATGGCACATATTCCCATTTCCGTACAACAGGCCTCGGGGAAAAGACAAAAGGTTTTCAGAGTTGTCAGTGAAGCCCCTGCAGGAGGACTCTCTGCAAGGTGCACCCTTGCTTTGTCTTCTGCGTCTGGTGTTGGCTCTCCAGAGCCATGAGGCCCCTGGAAGGTGTACTCAGTTCTCAGATGATAATCCATGTTTATATAGAAATAAAGACCCCAGAAGAGACCACTGCCATGACTGGGTCAGGATCCGTGCGTATGCACAGGGAAACGCAGGCTCTGTCTTACAGAGTTAATGATCCTAGTGGAAAACACAGTCTCAGCAGTTTGGAGATGCTCTCCCAGTGCTTAAACCGTGTGTTGGAGCCAATTTGGAAGCTCCAAGGGGGAGGTTTCTCCTTGAGAGCCTGTCCCATCCTTCACACTGAACCCTTGGCTCAATGCATCTTGGCTCAGTGCCCCACCCTGGGTGCCACAGGCATCTCTGGGCTCCACTTTCCCCTTGTTGGCCTTGGACTTCCCTGATTGCTTCGATTCCTTCCAAATACAAGGGGGTGTGTGGCGCTTTGGACCTGATGTGTCCTTCCTGTATTTCCCCCTGGGCTGCTCCCACCTTCTGGTGTTCCCATCACCTACTGGAGTATTTTGCCTCTGTTTTGGAGTACACCTGGCTCCGTGTCACCTCTCTCCTCCATCCTCCTCCTCACCTTGTCCTGTGCCCCACCATGGTGTCATTCACATCCTACAAACATCACCATTCCCCTCCTCTCTACTCCAGGATTCACAAATTTACATCAGCCAAAAACAGAGGATGGCGGTTGTTTGGATTTTCTTCTTCCATTGCCAATGGATTGAAAATTAAAAAATAAAGGACTCTTGTGTTTTGGGATGGGAAATAAAATGTTGGGGGGAGAGAGAAAAAGTATTTCTCGACATAATGAAAACACAAATGGACAAGATAATTATCTTCATAAGGGCTTGGATCCATGACAATTCATCTCATTTTATAAAGCCCATTAGAGTTGGAATTTTATGCAAAATGCTAAAAGAAATCTAAAAATATAAGGCAATAGAGGCAAAGCAATGGGGATTATTAAAGGGGGAGGCGTGTTATATTGGAAGCAATAAACCCTGGAAGAACCAGGAAAAAAATGTTCTAGTAAAACTGTAATAAATGACTGGGGTTTAATCACTTGGTAAATAACTAAGATATTTCTGCTGGTTTTACACTGTCACTAAAAAAAAAAAAAATAATCCCAACCCCTTGTACATTAAGGATTCAGCCAAGATGGTTTTTCTGGAGACAGAATCAGGGAAGAGTGTCATTTCAGCAATTCACTTTTTTAAATAATAGTGTATTATTTTCTGCATGGATCCACTTTTCCAACCTCTCCCTTGCTTTTAAGAGATCATTTACCATTAGCTGAGTTTTTCTCCTGCTCCCCACTCAGCGTACTCTTGAGTCTTTGAACACACAAAATTATATTATTCTGAGCAATCTTCCCCACCACAGCAAAAAGCAAACACTTTGGGAAACTCCTGGAGGGTCTAATTTTTAATAATGATCTTTCCTGTGCTTGGACCCTAATTGAAGATATTATATGGGTGTTTTAGGAAATAGAAGCATATTTTGTACGGCTTTTTCTTTACCTATTAAATAGATGGAATCTAAAGAGTCCCTGTTCTTCCACCCCCCAAGTTATGGTGCATTCTGTTAAAATTAAAATAATTTAATATCCTCTCCTTTTTTTCCAAACCACCCCCATGCAGCTGAATGAAATGCAGCTCTCAGTTTAATTTTTAAGGAGGTGGGGGAGGAGGTGCCCAAATCCTGACCCTGCCCCGTCATCAGTACCAGCCCAGCTGGTTCCAATCCTGAGCAAAAACTGCCTGTCCGTGGCAGCAGCCAGCACTGGCAGAGGCTGCACAGGGAACTGGTGGGGTCACCACCCAAAACAGAGTGGTGGCAGATGTGGCACTTGGCAATGTGGTTCAGTGGCCGTGGTGATGTTTGGTGAAAGATTGGACTTGATCATGGAGGTCTTCTCCAGCTTTGTTAATTCTGTGATTCTGAATTCCTCATCTGTGGTCTCAGGAGCTCGTGAGGCCCTGATGTGACCCCTTCCCTGGCAGAGGGGACATCACCCCTGAGGGACCAGGGGCACCTGGGCTGGGGCTAGGGCTTTTGCCTTTGAAAATCTCACATCCCTTCCAGCAGGACCAACACCTTTAGGGGCTAAACCTTCATGCTGGAATCTTTACATCCCCTCAGCACTCCCGGCTTTGCCAGGAGAGCTGGGATCAAAGCCCCACCACAACATTTCCCAAGCAATTTATTAATGCAGGAAAACTATGATGGAGCATCATGGTGAGAAACTGAGGGTGCTGCTCATCAGGAAACCAGGCACTGGTTCACCCCTCTGACTTGTTCAGTGTCACTTGGAGAGCTGATCCCTGTGCTGTGCACTGATTTAATCCTCCTGGACCCATCAGTGCTCCCAGGAGATGCACACCAGCTCCACCAGCACGAATGGGAGTTGCAGTGGGGGAACCCAAGCAATGGAGGTTGTTAAATCAGCCAGGAGCTCACCCCAAGTCCCGCTGGAAAGCAAACAGGAGGTTCCTTCATAGAATCATGGAACCTCCTGAGCTGGAAGGGATCCACAAGCATCATCAAGTCCAACTTCTAGCCTGGCAGAAGACAACCCCAAAAACAACTTTTGGTGTAAAGCAAGCAGCTTTTTGCTACAAACATCCCTTTTGATTTATTATGAAGCGTGGAGCTACACGAACGCAACTGTGCCGGGGCTTTGCCAAGGTCGTGGCAGGGGGAGGCTGAATTTAAGACCCAACATATGTGTGCAGCAGACCCAGCTCTGATGTGGCCCCAGGGAAATTTGTGTCAGGCTAAAGTGGGATTACAAAATCTTTGAGTGTCTCCACACCTTGATTCTCCCGCCTGTTCAGCTGAGCTGGAGCAGCCCTTGCTGCTTGGCCAGTTTGGGGACAGGCACCAGAACTCTGTCCTGCACCAGAACTGCTCCAGCAGAGAATGTCCACTCTCCAAAGAGAGCTGGCACACATTTGGTGTGGAGATTGTGCTGTTAAAAACAGCTTGCTTGCCTGGAAGTGACATCATAAAGGGAGATTTATGAATGCCAGGCCTTATGGTTTTAGCATCCTCCTTAAATATTAATCCTGCTGCAAGCAGCTGTTAATCTTGCTGGGTGCTGGGACCCAGGGTGGCCTTGGAGATGGGAGCAGGGACTCTCTGGGCTTCTCCATGTGACCCCACTTGTGCCACATCTGTAAAATGAGGCATTTGTGCCACTGTGCCCACCTGTCCCATCCTCACCTGCAGGAGAAGGGTGGGGTCAAGCTGCATCTTCCCATCACTGGATCCTCCTTTCCCCATCAGGAAAAGCCCCATCACCCTGTTTGTGCTGATGTCTGAAAATCCCTGGAGCTGTGTAAATAAGAGGGATAAACAGCATCTTAAAAAGTTCTGGTCTCATGCAGTTGCAGAAAGAAGGCTTTAAAATACAACCCCTTAAAAGCTCGAGGCTCAGAAGGGAAATAGAAAGAAACCACTAAAATGTACTTGTTTTATAAATGCCTGTGATTTCCTCTTTTTTTTTTAAGCTGGTCCCATGAGGTGGGAACATAAATCATGGCTTTATTTGAACTCTTGGGCTGAGAAATGCAGCTCTTTCTCCTTGGAGCCAGAGAGCAATGGATGCTCTGAGCGTGTAAAGCCCTTTCAAATGGACTTCTCATCTAGCACAGAGCTGCTCCCGGAGCCCAGCTCCCAGCAGGAGTCTGCCCATTGCCTGAATTCCCAGTTTCCTTATTTCTCCAAGCAGCTCCATCTTCTCAGTGTCAGCTCCTCCATTTCCAGCAGCAGGACATTCTATTTCCTGCATTGATCTCAGTCTGCAAAAAAAGGGTCTCTGCCCTAAGTCAAACACCACTCTTAAAAATAAAATTTGAAATCCTGAACACAGTTCTATAAAAAAAAATTGAACATCAAACCTTCTAGGTTTACTCTCCAGCTGGCTGGCAAGGGAAATAAATATATAAAGGTCTAAATTAAAATTCCAGGGAAGCCATCCAAAATAAATAAGCAATATTTTCCTGCAAAGGACCATAATATTATTTTTATTTTTCACTCCCAATATGATCAGACTACTTTACATTTTAATAAATGCATAGTTTTGAAGAGAACATAGTTTTGCTTTGATATGGCAATGATTATTTGATCAAATAAACTATTAGAAGTTTTTGGGACTGCATTATGGGGGAAAATGTTGGCTTCTTTGCAGGATCTGTCTATCTAATAGGCAATGATTGCAAACAAATAGTTATATGCTGAAACAAATGGGGGAAAATTAAGGTTATCTGGCATGGAACAGCAGAAAAAAATCCAGTAAGATAACAATAAGGGAGTAATGTATAGCTGAGTGTTTGGGAGATAATTGCATTTCTATTGGCTGATGGCAGAGCAGGCTGAAATATTAAGACAGTGTGGCAGAGGAGGCCTCTGTCCTCTCATTCCCACAACAAAAACATCCCTCACCACCTCCTGCTGGGCACTTCTCCTCCTCCAAAGCCGCTGGAATTCTTGGCGAGTTCTCCTGATGGCAGCAGTTTCATCTTCATCCCAAATTGTCCCGTGTGGTCCCACTCTCTGCTGAGGAGTCAGGCTGCTTTGAGGGGTTTGTGTCATCCTTGAGCCGTGGAGTTCATGGGGATGCTGAGCCAGGGAGTGCCCTGCTGTCTCTTGTCAGCCAGGTGATGTGAGACAAGAGCCAAACCCTGGAGAGCATCCCTTGGAGAGGCCTTGGCCGAGCTGCGGCCACGCTGAGGGGCCTGGGCAGGTGCAGGCTGCAGGTCCTGGAGAAATATTGTGAGTGATGGATCTCTGCTGCTTTGGTGAGGAGTGAAAGGCTGAGAACAGTTGTGCCAATTGCTCTTTGCTGAGGTGTCCCCAGCTCTTGTAAGCAGCTGAGGAAACTGCTGGGCTTGCAGCTCCTTGAGACAGCCAGGGAGGGGGGAATGGCTGGGATGGAGCCCCAGAATCATTCATACCACATGCACTGGCATGTAGAGAAGCAATCACAGATCATGGAATATCCTGAGCTGGAAAGATCCCCACAAGGATCATCTAGTGCAGCCCCTGGCCCTGCACAGACATGCCAACAACCCCACCCTGGGCATCCCTGGAGCGCTGTCTAAACTCTCCTGGAGCTCTGGCAGCCTCGGGTTCATGCCCATTCTCTGGGGAGCCTGGGCAGTGCCCAGGTCTGGGAAGATCCAACCAGCATCTGACAGCCCAGCAGGTGAGGGGTCACCCCAGGTGGGCTGTAGGGCTGTCCCCCCTCACCCCAGAGAAACTACTGGGGATCACTGAGTTTATTTTCATTGCTTGATCTCCCTGCTGACGTTCTGAAAGCCTGGGGGCAAGGGATGGGTCCCTCTGCTGCCACCCCTGTGTGTGCAGCGGGCTCGGGGGAGCATCACAGGCACCAGGGACAGCCCGATGCTGCTGGTTTGCTGCTGCTGCTGCTCTGTGTCTGTGGAAATCGAGGCCCTTCTGTGGTATTTACATTCTCTGAACAGAGATAGACATGATTCTCCCTCCCAGGATTTTCCTAGGAAGTTGTGAGACGTAGTGAGAAAGCTCGGAGAAAGAAGAAAACAATTCTTATCTCTACTGGCTGCGCCTGTTGTTTGGCACACGTGGAATGTGTTATGGAGATTGTTTACCAAAGAGTGATTTGTTAATTGGACACCGGTGATGGGTGTTTGGATTGATTGGCCAGGTGGGTCAGAGCTGTGTCGTGACTGTCTGGAGACAGTCATGGGTTTTTCTTTAGTATCTTTTTAGTCTGATATAGTTCTAGTATAGTATAGTATTAATATCATATAATTTAGCTTAATAAAAGCAATTTATTCAGCCTTCTGCACCATGGAGTCAGAGTGTGTTATTCCCCCTTTAAGGGTCACTGCTTCAATATCCTTCTAGCCAGGAACAGGAGGAAAAGCCACCCAGCAGCTGCCTGGGCTCCTTCTCCTCAGCAGGCACAGGTACAAAGAACTGGATGAAGACAAAAGTGGGGACAGTGTTGTGTTTAATGAACCCACTCAAGGGCTGATAGCCACAAGGCAGTGGGAAGACATGCCCAAACTTTAGGGGGAAGGAGAATTAAAGCCTGTGTGTTTTTAAAGTTCTGATTTCCTGCTTTTTACTGGTCCTGGATGAAAATGCCTCACAAAGCACTGTAGGTTTGACAACACTGATTTTTAGACTCTCCCCAGCAAACCTAGTGCAGCCTCATGCATTTTGCTACCGGGCTGAGATTTATCCCACCTAAATTTTGCTGCCCATCTGTCACAGGCAGGATGTGTCACCTGGCAGAGGTACTGATCTGTCTGTGCTGAGGAGAAACAGCTTGGTCAAATCCGTGAGACAAAAACCTATTCAGCACCTGGAATTACAGGGAGCAAAGCACATCCCCAGAATAGTTATTCTGCCATCGGTGCTCATTTTCCCCCCATCCATCCCCCTCTCACACGCCATGTGTGAACAGCCTTTTCCGGCATGGCACAGAGCAATTCTCGCTTTCCCTTTGCAGTCTGCCTTCCATAATCCACTTAGAATTTGCAGCTTTTTGTCCCCTTTGTAAGCCTGCCTTTAAACTCTTGATGTAGCGCTTTTCCCATCTGTTTCTGCCTGTGCATCTTCCCCGTGTGCTGCCTAATGACTTGCTCTCGCTAGGAAGAGGCTGTATATTAATAATATCATTATAATTCTCCTTTCCACCACTTCAGATCTTGTGAGGAATGTAATTGCTAAAGCAGATTTTAAGTTACATCATGATAACCGAGCGAGTTACGGGGGAGGTTAGACTATCACTTTGCTCAGTAGTTTCAATTTCCCTTCAGTGCTGCTTTCTGAAGGACCCTGATGGCACAGTGCAGAAAAATCCCTCATGAGTGGATTCATTATTAATATTGTTGTTAACTGGCATTATTAAGTTGGAGCCTGGCAGCCCCAATTATGGGTTGAGAGCCTTTTGTGCTGGGGGGCCTGCTTCCCATAGAACTCCTCTTCCATCAGCTGCAGGTCCCTTATCATTGGCTAATTCTGCATCCCAGAATTTCTCTCTTGCTTCAGCCCACGTGTTCCCCGGGGGAGTATTTTCCTCTGTTTCTTGCCCTGTCCCCAGAGGACCAGAGGATGACGTTCCCGTGTCGATAACGTGCCTTGAGATGTTTGTTCCATTCCACTGAATGGAGTTAACAGTCTCTGTGGGTTTAACACCTGCCTAAAATTAATTTTCATTTTGTAGAGGGTGAGGTAACTGAGGAAAGTGGCTTTGCTTTCACCCTCAGAGCAGGTTGGAGGTTAATGGGACATGAACGAGGCAGCACACCCAGTACAGGGCTTCCCACCATGCCAGCCTTTGGTGCCTCTCTGGTGCCAACTGTGTCCCACTGCCTCAGCAGGGCTCCCACCCTCCCAGTGGGAAAACACATCAGTAACGCCAGTAACCACGCTGGTGGTGGGCTTGGTGACCACTCTGTAGAGGCTGGGATTAATCTGGAAATGGCTGAGAGAAAGGATGCTCTCCTCCGCCCATCTCCTGGTTTAGCTCCAGGCTGCAGTGGCACTAACAATCTTCCCATGCTGGAAAACCCTGGGTTCGGTGGATTAATGGCTTGAGCCTGCACTGTACTTATTAAGTGGAACAGACTATTTTCATTAAGAGACACTGACATTATTAAGGCCAGTTAAATGTCTCCTGGAGATGGTGTGCCCAGCGTGAGCTCAGTACAGCATGTCCTCCAGTTTGGCTGGGACATCCAAAATCCATCCATCAGCCCTCGACTCATTTCTGTCCTTCATCCCTCAGCTGCTGAGTTTCATTTGGCCAGCCCTCCTCTCTCCCTCCTCTAATCCAGTTCCAGGGACTCAGGTGGATTGAGAACTGGGGACTCAGAGACTTTCATTATTCACATTGTGTGCACCTGAAAATTGCGCTGCCTGCTGGCTTCCAAATTGAGTACATTAAACACAATGCATAAAACTGCCGAAATATGGAAATATCCAGGGAGGGCCTCAGATTTAAGCCAGTCCCAGTTTCCGAGAGTGGCGAGCTCCGTTAATAGCAGTTGGTGCGGAGCCAGGGAGGAGCAGGGGGACGTGGCTGCAGCGGGGCGGAAGGACAGGAGCCAGATGGGGTCCTGGGCAAAGAGGAGATGCTGTTGGGATCCTGGCAAAGAGGAAGAGTTGGGCTGGATTAAAATGCAGAAAAACCCAGGCTTCGTCCCCTGCCTGGCCGTGTGTTCTGTCAGCTTCTGTGTAGGGCCTCATGTGTGATGCTGGAGGTGGCTGAGGGGGCCTGAAGGGTGCAAAGTCCCTGTGCAGCAGAGCTGGTGATGAAGCTGGGCTGGGCATGCAAAAGACCCATTTTTCCTCCCTTTTCTGCATGGGCACTGCATTCATTCCATCTGTGGGAGGTGGAAATGAAATGAATCCTTGCTGCACTCAACAAGGATTGCCCAGCTGAGGAGAGCTCAGGGAGTGCCAAACTGCTCCTTTAGCCCCTCTTGGTGCCTGTGAAAGGGTTTCATCATCACTGAACTACTGAATGTCAAGAGTGTGAGGCTGATCCTAGTTTTTAGTTGGGGAAAGGCAGAGCAAGGAAAACTGTTCCTTGTCAAAGGTCAAGAGCCTCTGTAGCAGAGCATGGAGCAAAACCCAGGTGCCTTGTGTTCCCCATACGGAAATCAGGTTGGGCTTTATATCCACCCCTTGTCTGCCCCAGTTATCTCAACACTGCTCCCCCTGTTACTTTTATTGATAATCTCCTGTCTTCCTGAAACACATATTTCTCCCTTAAAGATGGCAAAATCAAAGCAGGAGCGCTGCCATTCAGGTAGGGTGCTCAAACTGCCTTTGGATTTATGTCTCCCATTCCACACTCACTTGTGATGGATCTCTCAGTGCTTCAGGAGCTTTACAGATGGATTTCACAGCTACCACATGCACAGACCCACACCTTTGGAAAGGTTTCCCATGTTTCCCACGTGGTACAATAGTACAGCCAAACAGGCCAGGAAATGAATACGGTGAAAATATCGAGTTTCAACTGGGAACCTAATTAACCAGGATTTGATTAAGATAGTGGATTTCCTCTTCCATGATTAGAAAAGCCATGTGGGGTCTTTAATGACCAATAGTGATCAAGACTTTGATTAAGAATTTCATCTTGAGAGAACCCTTGATAATTCATCTGCCCTGGGCAAGAGGCACCTGCAACTCAGAAGAAGAGATTTCCAGCAGAACTGACATATGCTCCTGCTTAAAAAATCATGGCAAACCTCTGTTTGCTGGCCAAACCTCCCTGCTCCTTGTTGGCCTGCACCACAGAGCCCCTAAACAAAGCCAAAAGACTCCTCTGCTTCTAAACTGACCCTTTTCCCAAGGAAAATAAAACCCTCCCATCCCCAGCATTTCTAGTTTAGAGAGAGGCCAAATCCAAATACAGATTTTCTCCTCATCTTCACATTGTTCCAATTTTGGGGTTTGTTTTTGATGCATCTTTGGCTGAGCTGCCAAGTTCCACCTCAGTTAAAGCCAGTCCTGGTCAGCTTTTCCCATTTCCTGGCTGGAAGTGCATCCTACAGCTCTGCTCCCACTGCCCCCGCTGCCCTGGGCTCCCACGGTAATTGAACAGGGTATTTTAATGCCAGGCCTGGCAGCTTGGCCTAAGTGATTGTAAACAGGGAGTCAGACATAAAAAGAGAGACGGCAAACATAAAATTTTATGGCTTTAATACCAGCAATTAGAGGGGAACACGGTTATGCTTTGTGGCAAAGGTTCCTGCTCCCTCCCTGCAGAGAGGCTTCTCCATTTGCAGGCATCCCTGGATGCTCCTGTCCCTCGCAGAGCTGTCCCTGCCTCGGGCACACCTGGCTGGGCCCAGGGCAGTGGGAGCAGCACAGGTGGGCACACCTGGCTGCACGGGAGGCCGAGCCCGGCTGCCAGGAGCTCGGCAGGAGGAGGGAGCAGCAGCAGATGCCGCCTGTCAGCCCGAGCAGATGCCTCATTAGCCACGGCGTGCGCCGCAGCCCAGCTGTGCCGAGGGGCCCGGCGGCCTCCGGCTCCAGATGAAGTTGTTGAGCTCGCCTTGCTCACCTCCCTTCTCCTCACACTTCCTCCTTCCCACTCCGCTGGCCGTGGCTTGTGCAGCACCTTCTCACATCCTTCCTCCTCATCCCTGGGGCAGCCATCCCAATTCCCCCCAGAGCATCCTCCTTTGATGCTCAGCACGAGAGGGGCTCAGAGCCAGATCTGTTCCTGCCAGTGCCCAGCACAGAGGGTCCCCGGGGAGGGGGAGCAGCTTTTGGGCACGGTGTTGGTGGTCGGGGGGGTTTGGCACCGAGGACGTGTCTCTGTCCTTATTTCACCGGGAGCTGAATGCTCGAGTGAGAGCCATCACTCATCGGCTTAAACAAAGTGTAGTACAAGACAATTCAATTAACAGCAGCGGAGTCAATAGCGCAGGGCCGGGAGCGCGGCGCTCCCCGAGCCAGGGGAAATCATCCCGCTGATGGAAATCATCCCTGGTGGCCACGGGCCGCCATCGGGGGCAGAGAGCCATGCTGCAGAGAAGAGCATCTCCTGGAGTATCCCCGACAGGGAAGAGGCAGCCTTGTCTGTGAGAACAGCCTGATTTCTCCACAGCCATCTGTACTCTAGGGATAGAGCCCAGGAATGGGCAAGGGTGGCCAGTAGGTGAAGGTGCGGATTCTGCCCCTCTGCTCCGCTCTCATGAGAGCTCGCCTGGAATACTGTGTCCAGCTCGGGGGTCCCAGGGCAGGAAGGACACAGATCTGTTTGAGTGAGTCCAGAGGGGCCATGGAAATGCTCCAGGGCTGGAGCCCCTCTGCTCTGGAGTTAGGCTGGGAGAGCTGGGCGTGTTTGCCTGGAGAAAAGGCTCCAGGGAGATCTTAAGAGTCCTTTCCAGTGCCTAAAGGGGCTCCAAGAGACCAAGGGATGGAGGGACAGGATAAGGGGGAATGGCTTCCCACTGCCAAAGAGAGGGGATAGATGTTTTTGTTCCCCTTGCTTTGAGCACTCTCTGCTTCTCTTCACAAACCCCCTCTCTTATGAGACCCCCAGAAATACACAAAGATCCTTCAGTTCACGTCTCCATCTTCTGCCCATTCTTGTATTCTCCAGCGTTCCCCTGAGCTTCCCTAACAATCCCCCCTCCAATGCACTTGTAATGCTATTCCTGTGTTTCCTGGGGTTTGCTTGTGTTTGACGAAAAGACCTCATCATTCCAGATTTGTCTTGCGTGAACTATCACAGCACTAGTGAACTGGAAATCTTTCTGAGTTTTCTTTCAGAAGCTTGTCCCTCGGGAGCATCGCTTTAGTAAGTGATTTTTCTGTTCTAGCCCAAGGATTGGATCCGCATCCGGTAGCCAAATTGAATTCATTCGGGCAAGGTTAAGAGCCATTTGATACAGTTTTAGATTAGGTGAAGGCAGCCATATATATTTCATATTCTGCACTAACTGCTGCACAGTTTCCAGGGATGGACCGGTGTAGCACTTATTGACTGCTCCCCAGTGGTCCTGCTGTTACAAATGGATGTTGCTAAACAGGGAGATGGATCCTAAATCTTTCCCTGCTGAAAGGTAATGGAAATAAAACAGAGTGACAGGCAGAGGGAATGGCTCGACACTTAATAAAAGGTTGGGGTGGCTGTCGGCGTGGCTGTGGGCAGTGGGGAGAGCTTCCCACTCAGCTGAGGGGAGGCTGTTTGTATTCCTCTCCTTGGCTTGAGCTCGTTCCCAGGCAGGATTGAGCGGGACTGTTAGAGGAAAGTATTGCTGCAGTCACCAGCGTGGTACCGCGCAGGGCTGCTGTGTTACCGTAGTAACAGGGAGGTGCTCAGAATCCTTCCTGCTCCCCTTCCCGGCTTGCAGGGAGCTGAATTCAGCGACCTGGCCACGTGCACCAAGGCTGAGTTGTGTCAGCCAAGGATACAGACATGGTTTGAATAGTAGAACAAATGGGTTTCTCTGTTTCCTTAAGGTGAGCTCATCCACAGTGGTAGTGATGCCTGAAATGCTCATGTGCCATCACCATCTGCTCCCGCTGGAACGATCTCAAGAGCAGGATCCCCTGGGGCCAGAGCTCTCCTTCCATGTGCTTGGCCTGTGGCAGGAAAAAAGGGAAAAGAAATTGCCCTGACGTCCCAGAGAGGCTGCTCAGGCTGTGAGATGCACACAGAGGCACAATGAGCCAAGGCAGCATCCCATGGGTCCAGGTTCATCCGTGGAAAGCAGAGAGGGAAATCTCTGTTGTCAGGGTGGAAGAGCTCACAACCCTGTGCACAGCTTTTAGCACAAGCCAGGTGAGAAAGGACTTTGGGAAAGAAGCAAGTTATATTTAGGATAACCAAAAGTCCCCCCGAAGGATCTTAAGGACAGTCAAGGCCCATAAAATTCTGTTCTTACTCACAAATCTCACCAATACTCTAGAGCATCAGGCCCGGGATGTTTATTGCTTTTCCAAAGGGTCCAGCTCCTGAAGTCATGACATGAAATGAGGGGCTCAGCCTTCCTTGCCTTTTGACTGTTTGATCTTTACAGCAGCAGGGAAAATTTAGAAAACATAACCTTTATGTTCTGCAGAGCCAGGGAGCAAATAAAAAGGACATAGAAGTCATTTGCTATTTATTTCTATTTCTGAAAAATTTCATCTTTTTTTTTTTTTTTTTTTTTAATTTTGAAAGTACCTTGGTCTCACACACATTTTTTAAGTGCTTGAAATGGTTTTGGGGAGTGGAGATGTGTAAAGAATGACAGGGTTTGGGCCTTTTTGTGCATCTTCTGAGCTGTTCCTCAAGCTGCTAGAAATGAGGAAAACAAAAACTAGGGAACAAAAAGCTGCCTAAAGATGTGACGGAAGAGCACAGATCCTCTCCTCCTAGAAATGTGTTTCTCAGGAGTGGGTGGAACTGGTGCAAGTGAGAATGCTTGACCTAAACCCTTGTGTCACACCAAGAGCTCTTCAAAGCAGGAGACAGCACAGAAGAGCTCTTCAGCTTCATGGCACAAGTGGCTCTAGAAATGGTATTCAGGGTGTTCAGTGTCAATTCTCACTCCACATTGTCCAGAGGACATTTGCCAAGGCTGTTCTGGGTGCTTTTGTTAGACAGAGTCCCGGGAGTGCAGACCTGTGACAATGTGACATCAGCATTGAGACATTTCCACCTCCCCTCCAGACAAAGCCAGGGATCAGAGGGGCAGGAGGTCACAGCGGGGGGACACAGGGCACTGCCATGAGAGGATGTGACATTTAAGCTCCACTTTATCTGTCCTTTGTCAGTAGAAGCCTTCCTCCTCCTTTTCTTCCTCCTCGTCCTTCTCCTTTTCCTTCTCCTCCTCCCCCATGTTCATCACTAAAACTGCCCCTGTGAAATTCAGGGTCCCTTTGATGAGGCATCTCCTTCCCTGTGCTAATCCATGATGCCTCCTCCCATGGGGCTTTCCCATTCATTTTCCTAGCTATAAATGTGTTTCTCCCTGTTCTCCCCATTTATTAATGATCCTGTTTAAAATGGCCAGAGGATTTGTGGAGGAAATGAACATTTTTGTTCTTGTTTGAAGCAGAAAAAAAGCAAGCCCTCCTCAAAAAAATTGCTCTGCATCGTTGCCTGGTTTGTTTTCTTCATAGCCAATTTAAAACTCCAAGTTGGTTGGTTTTTTTTGTTGTTGTTGTTTGGGTTAGAAATGAGTGCAAGCCAGGTAAAAATATTTTAGCTTGAGGGATTTTCCATCCTGAAAAGAAAAAAAGCAGAGAAGGAAGTGTGGAGGAAACAAAGCTCAAATAACACAGCGCTGCAAATCCCACCAACCTGGGAATTAAACATTGCTCCTTTTCCATCATTTCCTCAGAGAAGCCCAGCCACTGTGAACAGTCTTGACAAATGTGCTTGTATTGTTTGATAGGAATCTTCCAGTCAGTACTAAAATACAACGTTGTGGAGCAGGAGGGGGAGGGAAGGTGCACATTCATCTGTCCAAGGAACAAACAGCACTTGTTTGGATTCACACGGACACAGGCGGATCCAGGACTGACTGGGCAGTGGCCAGAGGTCTTTGATTGAGGGTGTTTGATGGCTGTGTATCCAGCAGTGTAAATGCAAGGGAGAGCATTTCCCTGTTGGCATCGGCATGGAGAGCAGCGATAAATTCGGGATGAAAGATCCGCTCATCACCGCGAGGCCCTGAAGGGACGGCCGGGCAGGGATGGAGAGTGATGGCTCACCAGGCACAGGAGCTGAGCTGGCAGGAGCCTGCCTTCCTCCCGGAGCCGACCTCGGCTCAGGAAAAAGAAAACCACAACATTTTTGCTGCTCTTCAGAATTCATCCTTTTTTCCAGGGTCCCAATTTTACATCATTTGAAGGAGGAGGCAGGCTTTGGTGCTGACTCTGGATGTCTCCCTGGGCCAGCTTCAGAGGAGGCTGTGTCATCTCCAACCTTTCAAGGAAGCCACAAGGGCTTAATTAAAACCTAAACCCGCGCACCGCTATTCAGATGAGACCAGCGGCTCCTCTGCTGACGGCAGCTCAAAGTTGTCACTTTGCTCATGCTGCACATTCGTGTTGGAAGGAAGGAAATTTCAGCTGGGAGACAGGCCCGGGGCTGGCGTGGGCTGAGCCCCTCTGCCAGAATCCTCTGGCTGGCAGGAGCGGGTCGGGGGGCCAGCAGCATCCCTGTAAGGCCAGGGAGCAATCAATCACTGGGACTTCGTTAAAAGATGCATCCAAGGCAGCTGCTTGACAGAGCCGGTGTGCAAGAGGTGACACAGACCTGACTCCAGTCACCAGCACGAGAGGGAGAGGGAGAATCTGCATTTCCCAATCACATCACTCTGGTCAGAAGTCACTTGTTTTCAGCTCCACTCTGGGCATTTGCATGCTTGGAAGGAAAAAAATGTAATATTAACCATTGCCTCCCATCCCTGAGGAGTCAGCTGGGACATGAAAAGGAGCAGCTACAAAGAGAGATGGTTTGGGGGGGTGGGAGACCCAGAGGAGTGTAGATTCAGGGAGCAGCTTAAAAGCAGGGTGGAGAATCCAGCCCATCCATGCAGTATCAGTTTGTGGTTCCCAGAAAAAGAAGAAACCGGGCACAGAAAAGGGACATATCTGTGAGATGTTCTCATTCCTGTGTGTGGCTGTAGCACTCATGCCTGTGTGTGCTGATAGGGCTGTGCATGGAGGGGCTGCACCTGTGGGACACACCTGTGTGACACGGGACAGGTGTGCACCCCAGGAACACCTGTAGGGTGTGCACCTGCACGTGTGTGCATCCAGACAGACCAGAAGAGACCTTAGTGAGACTGAAGGGACCATGAAGAGATTGTAGAAACCATGGCGAGGTTGTAGAAACCGTGCTGAGGCTGAAGCATGGTGATGTTGTGGAGACCAGTGAAGCTGTAGAGATTTGATTACCTTGTAGAGACCATGGAGAGATTGTAGAGACCATGGTGGGGTTAAAGATATCATGGTGAAGTTGTAGAGACCATGGAGAAGTTGTAGAGACCACGGTGGGGTTAAAGATATCATGGTGAGGTTGTAGAGACCATGGAGAGGTTGTAGAGACCACGGTGGGGTTAAAGACATCATGGTGAGGTTGTAGAGACCATGGAGAGGTTGTAGAGACCACGGTGGGGTTAAAGACATCATGGTGAGGTTGTAGAGACCATGGAGAAGTTGTAGAGACCATGGTGGGGTTAAAGATATCATGGTGAGCTTGCTCCTCTGGTGCAGCTTGAGGCTGTTTCTCCTTGTCCTGTCACTTCTTCCCCAGGAGCAGAACCCAGCCCCCACCTGGCTGTCTCCTCCTGTCAGGGAGTTGTGGAAACCCAGAAGGTCCCCCCTGAGCCTCCTTTTCTCCAGGCTGAGCCCCCCAGCCCCCTCAACTGCTCCTTACCAGACTCGTGCTCCAGCCCCTTCCCCTCTCTGTTCATGGTGTCTTGCCTCTGCCTGGGGCCTCAGGAGGTGCTGCAGGAGGTGGTTCCACCAAGAGGCCACCAGCCATTCCCACTTCCATCTGATTCCTAGCACACAGGGCCTCTGTGCCAAGCATACTCCACAACAACTTGCACAGCAGCTGTAGGAAAGTAATTTCTACATTATTTGATGCTCAAATGTTGGGAACCAGGTTGGGCCTTGCTCAGGTGCTTCCTGAACAAGCACAAGAAGGGAAATCAGACTAGAGATTGGGAAGGAATTGTTCCCTGGGAGGGTGCCAAGGCCCTGGCACAGGGTGCCCAGAGCAGCTGTGGCTGCCCCTGGATCCCGGGGATGTCCAAGGCCAGGCTGGATGGGCTTGGAGCAACCTGAGATAGGGGAAGGTGTCCCTGCCATGACAGGGGTGGAATGAGACAATCTCTAAGGGCATTTCCAAACCAAACCATTCTGGGATTCCAGGATATCCAGTACCACATCGAGGTGAATAAGATGCTGTGAGGGCACCACACACCACAGCCCATCCTGCTGTCACTGATCTCTCTTCAAGGAGATCCCAGCTGCTCTCCCCACTCCATCTGCAGCCTCCAAACAGCCACTGCAGGGGAGAAAATAAAACACTGAGTTCAAGGTGGGGGAGGGAAAAATTATTTTTAAAAAAATCAGCTGTCTGGCATCCCATAAATCTCAATTTATTTGTCCTTTTCTCTTTATACAAGCGTGAAGGGAAGCAAAGCCATGTGTACTGAGCTCCCTGGGGTCCCTGTCAGCGTGGAGGGGGATGTTCAAGGCAAGATGCCTTCAGCCCTCAGCCACCTGGAGTGAGGGGAAGGGGCTTTGTGGAGTTTAATTTCATTTTCCCCCTCAGGTGTCTCTGTGGTGGGATCATCCACAATGATTTTTGCCCCAGGGAAGAGGAAGGTGCTGGAAGGGGAAGGAGGAGCTGAAGAGTAGAACTGTGAGAAGTGACCTGAGGGTTCTGGTTGAGGGCAGGTTGGACATGAGTGACCAGTGTGTCCTGGCAGCCCAAAGGCCAGCGTGCCCTGTGGGGGTATGAGGGCAGGGAGGGATTGTCCTGCTGTGCTGGGGCTGGGGCAGCCTCAGCTCCAGTGCTGGGGGCAGCTGGGGCACCACAAAATAAATCGATCCACAGCTGTTGGAGAGTGCCCAAAGGAGGGACACGGAGATGGGAAAGGATCTGGAGGGGCCACAGGAGGAGCAGCTGAGGGCACTGGGATTGTTCAGCTGGAGCAGAGGAGATGAGGGCAGAGCTCAGGGGTTGCAGCTCCTCCCCAGGGCAGCTCCCATCTCTGCCCTGGGACAGGGACAGGAGCCAGGGCACGGCTGGAGCTGGGCCAGGGCAGGTCAGGCTGGAGAGCAGGAAAGGTTCTTCCCCCAGAGGGTGCTGGCACTGCCCAGGCTCCCCAGGGAATGGGCACGGCCCCGAGGCTGCCAGAGCTCCAGGAGCCTTTGGACAGCGCTGCCAGGGATGCCCAGGGTGGGGCTGTTGGGGATCTGGGCAGGGCCAAGGGTTGGATCCTGTGGGTCCCTCCAGCTCAGGATGTTCTGTGATTCCCTGATTCTGTTTCCCAGGTGCCCAGTGTGTGGGGGTTCCTCAGTGCCAGGTGCCAGGGCTCAGCTCAGCAGGGCCCTGAGGCAGCTCCTCCCTCCATTCCCCTCACTCTGCTGCTGGAGGAGCTGCTGGGGGTGGCCCCGTCAGGGTGATGCCAGAGTAATACTGTGGTGATGTTGTGATGCTGTGGTGATGTTGTGGTGATGTTGTGATGCTGTGGTGATGTTGTGGTGATGTTGTGATGCTGTGGTGATGTTGTGGTGATGCTGTGGTGATGCTGTGGTGATGCTGTGGTGATGTTGTGATGCTGTGGTGATGCTGTGGTGATGTTGTGATGCTGTGGTGATGTTGTGATGCTGTGGTGATGCTGTGGTGATGTGGTGATGCTGTGGTGATGTTGTGGTGATGTTGTGATGCTGTGGTGATGTTGTGATGCTGTGGTGATGCTGTGGTGATGTGGTGATGCTGTGGTGATGTTGTGGTGATGTTGTGGTGATGTTGTGGTGATGTTGTGGTGATGTTGTGGTGATGCTGTGGTGATGTTGTGGTGATGCTGTGGTGATGTTGTGGTGATGCTGTGGTGATGTTGTGGTGATGTTGTGGTGATGCTGTGGTGATGTTGTGGTGATGCTGTGGTGATGCTGTGGTGGTGCCATGGCAATGCTGTGGTGATGCCAGGATGATGTCATGGTGATGCTGTGGTGAGGTGAGGAGATGAGACAGGTGCCGTGGTGAGGAGACACCAGAGGCTGCTGTGACAGACAACCCAGGGGGTGTGGCAGGTGGCAGGCACTGCTCTCTGGCCCCACTGCAGAGCACCCTGTCCAAACTGCGAGTGCCCTCCCTCCAAAAGCCCTGCAGGAAGGGTGTGGATGTGGGGTTTGCTCCCATACCCCACAGGCTCTGCAGCCCCAAGGTGTGGTGGGGTCTGTCCCTCCGGGCTTTGGGCACAGGGGGTGTCTCAGTCCAGGTGAAAACACCTCTTCAACCAAACATCTATTTCCTGCCTTGTTGCTGAAGCAGTAATTGTGGGGTTTCAGTTGGTTTTGGATTTTATTTTGCTTCTGGAGTAGCTGTTCTGTTTTTCCTGAGCTCCTAGCAAGATTTGCTTAGGAGTTGGGTATCCACAGCACCTGGATTTGATGTGCCCATAGCTGCAGAGAGGTGGGATTGGGATGGATGCTCCCAGCCTTGGAGGATCCCAGGGTTTGCTGTGATCATCTCTGTAGCCTCTCCAAAGCTCTTGCTGAGTGGTGCTGCAGCTGCTTGGGTCACAGGGAGTTTGAAAAGGTTCTTGCAGGTTCAGGAGTGCACAGCTGAGAGCAGGCAATGGATGCTGCTCCCCATATCCCTGCACTTCAGCTGCTGTGCAGCATCTCCCACACATGGGGTGATGGGACAGCCTGGTGGCTTTTCCCTCAGCGCAGTGGGAGCTGGCATGGACTGTTTACCACCCTTTTCTGACTGTTTAACACCCCCTTTCTGTCTGCTTAACATCCCTCTTTCCCCCTCTTTGCACAGAACTTGTATCCAAATCTTCATTTTCCCTGGACTAGGACATTCACAACTTGTGTGCAGTAATTACACTCTCCATCGCTTTCCCATCAAGAAGTAAATGGAAGAAAACCACATCCCAAGGTAGCAGCACTGACCTTCATTTCGGAAGGTTAGCCACAGTCAGCTGGGCTATAATCCAGCCCTAAATTTACCCAAGGCCTTGCTGTTCCCTCGGGCTGGCCATGTGCTGAGATGGGGGGTGGGAGGCTGATGGGAGAAGGACAAGTGCTCTGGGAGGTGTTTTCCATGGGAAAAGGTGTCTGTGAGGAGGGGCTGGGGTGGATTTTTGGGGTCACTGTCTGCAGCAGGCAGTTCCTGACGTGTGCTTCGCCCTGCTGGTGGCTTTGAGAGCAGGAAGGTGTTGGGGTCCCCCTGAGGTCAGACATTCAAAGTTCATTAATCCCCTTCTCTTCCATGGCCTGGCAGGGCTGTGACGCTGCCTGTGTCTCTCTGAAATGTCACCTTTGCCTACTGATGATGGATAAACTTCTTTCCAAAGACTTTCCCTAAGGTGTGGTGCCTGATGTAAATTCCAAAGAACATGGCCTTCCTTCGCTCCGTCCCACATAGCTCTGAGGGATTAAATCCTCCTGCCAGGGTTGGCAGTTCTGGGATAAACCTTGGGAAAGGTCAGCAGGTCTGTCCCATTCCCTCCAGCCTCTTGGTTGCTGCAGCACGTTCTCACCAGCCTGCTGCTGGCTGTACATGGGAATATTCCAGCCCATGGAATGCCAGGGAATGTGGTCACCAGTTAATTCCCCACCTGTCACCCAGACCATTTAAAGCTTGCTGAGGGAATATCTATTTGAAGGCCTTCAGGAAGCCACCGTGCTGTGTCCCATAGTCCAGGGAAAACTTTCCCTGCTCTGCTCTGATGCTGTGCTGAGGGAGGTCCAGCATTTCTCCACATTCTTTAGGGAACCTACCAGCTCTCCTTTACAAAGGAACTCTGTCTCTTCCTTCCAAAGTTATTCCTGTGTTGTTCTGCCCAAGCAGGGGGTTTTGGGGTCTGTGTGGAGTGGACATCTGTCCTCTGTGCCCAATCCTACTTCCTTTGGCTGTGGAAGGAAGGGACATGTTTCTGCCATTCCCTGAGAGGATGATTACGGAATGTTGAGGTGAAAGACATTGTCTTGATCTGCTGTAAGCCCAGCTCAGGCAAACCCTGCACCTCAGCTGCCCTAACACAGTGTGCAGGGCAAGAACTGGATCCTGGTATCTTTATTATTCCTTCTAGACTTGCTCTGCACTTCTCATTTGCTGTCTTTGAAAGAGGAGGGGTGGAAATAGATGGCCATGAGAATTGTGTTCAGCTATTTCATGAAAGTCATAATCATTTCTAATCTGAACGTGCAGGGACTGCATCACACTGCCCAATCTGTCACCAAGATTGTCCTGCAGCTGCAGTTTAGCCAGAAAGTAAAAACTCATCCAGAGAGAAATACAGGAAACGAGCGTCTCTGGGGCTGGGCAACTTTTTGATGCTAGGACAGCCCAGGTGCTGAGCAGTGGTGGGTTATCCAAACCAGTCCTACAGATCAGAGATGCATCCCTGGGATGGGAATGGAAGAAGGAGCAGCTGGTCTATGGAATAATGGCTTGCTCCAAGTGTAGATGGAGGAGGTGGGCAGCCTTCTGTCCTCACTGCAGGCAGGGCTGACAGTGCAATTCCCTGTGGATACTCACAGCATTGGAGAATCACAGCATGGTTTGGGTTGGAAGGGAATTTAGAGACCATCCCATTTCACCTGCTGCCACCTTCCACCAGACCAGGTCACTCCAAGCCCCATCCAACCTGGCCTTGGACACTTCCAGGGATCAGGAAGAGTTTCCTCAGACATCAAGTGAGTCCCAAACAAGGGTATTTCATCTGGGCAGATGGCAGGGGGTGACCAGAACTCTGCTCATCTCCTCCCAAAGGAGCCCTGTGGATGCATCCCTCACCATTCAGGGCTGGGGCTGTGGGGGCAGCGGGTATTCCACCTGTGCCATTGAGTCTCTGTGTGACTGTCAGGCTTTAATGCAGATTATTGTCTCTTTTCCCACACTAGGAGGGCTGAGTGCCCTTGGTGATGGGATCTGCCTGCCCAAAGAGCCTGCTGGCACTGGTGTGAGTGCCCTTATGTGCTGCAGGACTCTCCTCTGGGAAGTCCCTGAGCTGGCAAAAGGGAAGGACATTATTAGGGAAGTTGGAATCCCTCCAGCATCCGTGATCCTCTCATGTTTGTTCCCTGTGTGTTTGCCAAAAGCACCCTTATTTATTTCATCAGCTAAATGCTGCAAACCAGATGCCTGAGCTCCATCAAGGCATTTAATGATGATGATCATTGCTTCCCCTAATGCAGTGTCTTCTAGCGAGGACGATGCCACAGCAGTGCACAGCTGTTGACCAATGGGGGCCTGTCTGTTTTCTCCAGTGTTTTATGGTACTTATCTATTTTTTTTTTCTGCTAAGCCTCCTTTTTTTCCTCTCTTTTTCTTTTTTTCCTTTTTTTCTGCTGAGTTGCAAGAAGTTCTGAGGTGGAACGTGGCAGCTGTTTAATGGTGCAGGAAGGAGCCTGGCGAGGCAGATGAGCTCAGGGAGTGAGGAGAGCCTCCCGCTCCTCTGTAGTGCTGCAGAAAGTCTCCTGTGTGACAGAAACACGGTCCCTGCATCCTCACAGAAGCAGGGAAAGGATGTGGCTGCTCTTTCCTAGCTAAGCTCGGAGTAAATAACACAGATGAGTAAATAATACAGACCAGGCTGCACGAGGAGGCTTTGGCACAGCCAGAAGGAAGATTGATCCTAAGGGGTTTCTTTCTGGTGCAGAGCCGTGTTTTTCCTTGGCTGGATGCACCAAGATGAGCTTGAGAGGACACGAGGCAGGGCACAGATGTTGGGAAAGGCACACATTGGGCATGGGGGGATAACTTGGCACAGGAAAGCTGCTCAGAACCTGCATTTCCCAGGGGTGTACCTGACTGTTCTGCTGAGCTGCTCCGTTGATCAGGATTGAGAACGTGCTGGGGACAGGTCAGATTGCTTCATTTTATCTGGTGGCTTCACTGGGAAGGTGGAAGCAGGATCGTGTCCTTGCCATCCCAAGGTGTTCCAGGACGGACGTGCTGCTGTGGAGACAGGCAGAGGCACTTCCCAAAAGGAGACATCAGCCCACAAGGCACTTCCCAAAGGGCAATACCAGCCCACAGGGAAGAAGCTGTGACAGTAACAGTGGTGAGGCCCTGGCACAGGGTGCCCAGAGCAGCTGTGGCAGTGCCCAAGGCCAGGCTGGACGGGGCTTGGAGCAGCCTGGGACAGTGGAAGGTGTCCCTGCCGTGGCAGGGGTGGCACTGGTGGCACTTCAGGCTGCTGCCATGCTACAGGAAGCACACGTGGCTGTTCAATGCAGCCGCGGTGCCGCCTTCCTGCTGGGAAGCGCCGTGTAACTTCTGGAGGTGTCTTAAGATCTCTTAAGAGACAATTAAGAATTCCAGTGTTGCTTTGATATTTGTTGAACAAAACATTGACACAACACACCAGGCTATTCAGGTTTGTTTTAACTTGCAGTTTAGGTTTAAAAAAAAAAAAAAAAGAGTATGAAATGAATTAGCAAATTATTTTGATTGCTTTGTTCATTTTTCCAGCAAGAAAGTTACCCACCTGGAAAATACTGACTGGCTGCAGGCAGGAGCAGAATTTATTACCTGAGATAAATGGATCTGGGATAAAAGTCCTCTTTATTTTTTCATTTTAGCTGCAAAGGATGATATGCTTCTGTTCTGCTCTTTGTGCCCAAGATCAAATAAGAAGGAACTTTGCATAGGTGTGCCAATGCCTTTCAAGGGGAAGTTTCTCCCCCCACCCCAACCTTCCTTTTCCTCCTGGAAGCAGCACCTTGGACTTGAGATGAGAGCAGTGTTTGACGTCCTTTTCACAGTGATGCCAGCATGACTGAATCCCAGAACTGGCACTCATTCTGTGTTCCATCCCCTGCGCACAGGCTCTGATCTCTCTACCTTGGCCTTGTTTTATTCCCTTTTTTCTTCCTTTCTTTCTCCATTTCTTTGGAAAAGAAGGCTTTGTGGGAGAAGCCTCGTTTCATTTCCCTGCAGGTCCCGAGGGGCGGCTGGTGGATCTCCTACGCAGGGTGTCAGCTGCATTAAATGAACACACTCAGATCACTGTAAATCCCTATTTACACATCATAAACACGAGGATATAAAACATAGAGGAAATAATACATTATTGATTACATCAGTGGCATGTAATGTCCTTTGAAAGGCGGGTGGTGCTTGCCCATCCATCAGCGCTCCAAACGCAGATCCTCCTGCTCCCCGGGAATTCAGGGCAGGTCAGCTGTGTGTGCCTGGCTCCCCTGGCTCCTGTGCAGAGAGGATGGGCAGCAATGGGGAAAGGTGGCTTAGAGCTGTTTGCAGAGAGAACAGCAAAGGGCAGTATCAGCCTAAAAGAAAGAAGTTTTGACAGCGACGGTGGGCAGGCCCTGGCACAGGGTGCCCAGAGCAGCTGTGGCTGCCCCTGGATCCCTGGAAGTGTTCAAAGCCAGGCTGGACAGGGCTTGGAGCAGCCTGGGACAGTGGGAGGTGTCCCTGCCCATAGCAGGGGGTGGCACTGGACGGGCTTTAAGTTTTCTTCCAAGCCAAACTATGCTATGCTATTTCCCCTGCCTGCAGCCCTGTCTTTTGGGCATGTTGGAATTTTCCTTTAGGCAAGACGGTGCTTGAAAAAAAATTTTCCTACAAGTGCAGCCAGAGCATTCAAATCTCATTGTCCTTCCCCGTCAGAGCAGACAACATCTCCCATAAGGAGTGGGTTATGTGCAGGATGCCCAGGTCACGTTGTATGTGAGCAAAATGAAAGTTTGGTACAACACCTGGGGGTGCAGAGTAAGTTATTTTTTTGGGATTGGGAAGGATGGCTCACAAGCCCTGACATCATTCTTATGCCTATCAGTCGGATGCACTCCAAAGCAAAAAGTTGGTGGTTTTTTCTCTGTGTGTATGAATTTTTGTTAGGTTTTGTGTTTGTTTTTTTAAAAAATGGTGATATGCTCACCACCTGAGGTGCCCTATCAGCATCACTGCCCTGGCACTCATGTTACAGTGATGAAGAGCAATATTTTGATGGTTACTGAAATTGTAGGTGATGATTCCTTCCTTCTCAACAGCAGGCACCATTCCTCACTTCCCATGCGATTCATGAAATTCATTCCCTTGTTTTATCTCTGGCTGAGGTTGCAGGCGAGTGAGGTCGGTGAGGCTTGACAGGCATTTGGAATAGGTTTTGTTGGGTTTAAATGAGTTGAGAGTTCAAAGCCAGGCAGGTAATGGAGCGGTTCTGCTCCCCTTGTTCACTCTGAGGAGATTGCAGACCCTGCAGCTCCTCACAGTGCTGCTTCAGAGGCCAACTGCTCCAGTCAGGAGAATCCTGAGGTACAGCTGGGTTAGAGGGCACTGCAGGACAAGGGGGAATGGCTTCACACTGATGGGGGCAGGGTTCAGGTCGATGTTGGTGACGCCTCAGGTTTTAGCTTTTCTATTTTTCAGGTTCTGTGCTGCTTTAGTGTGTAGTTCTGAGCTTCACATGAGGGGATGGTGAGCTCTGTGCACAGAGCAGGGAGACAAAACAATTCCTTCTCCAGCTGGGGACCAAGGACAAATGATCCAAATTTCAGGCCCAAGAGCACAAACAGTGTGGGCTGGAGAGAGAAAAACAAGCAGGATGGGACTGCATGGGCTAAAGCTGGAATTGGGCAATGAACTCCAATGTGCAAATGGAGCAGAACTGATCAAAGTGAGAGACCCCGTGAGCGTTTGTGCATTTTGGGACCATTTTGGTTCATCTTGGGTGCGGCCCTGGCTGGGCTCTTGTGCTGCCCAAGGTGGATCCATTGAGGCCTCCTAATAAATCCCTACTTTATTCTTTAACTCTGTCTAGTCTCTGTTCTAGGGCAGCCTCACAAAGCATCAATGGGAAGAAATCCTTCCCTGTGAGGGAGGTGAGGCCCTGGCACAGGTGCCCAGAGCAGCTGTGGCTGCCTCTGGATCCCTGCAACTGTCCAAGGCCAGGCTGGAAGGGACTTGGAGCACCCTGGGATAGTGGAAGGTGTCTCTGAGGATGGAATGAGATGATCTTTAAGATCCCTTTCAACCCATCCTTTTCCTGGTTCTAACAGAGCATCTTCATGAAACGTGGATAACTTGACTGTAGACATGGGGAAAGCTCCTGGCCCCATGAGCCACCCCAACCTTGGATCCCAGCTGTTTACTCACTCTGCTGTGAAAACATATTAAAGTTCCCTTTTCCCGCAGCTTTTTTCCTCCAGGTATTTAATCTTAGTTTACAGATGAAATGTGCAGTGGAGAAAAAGATGCTAATCACACAGTTGCTGCACTCTGCTCCAGCCACTGAAAAATTTATTACCATCTGTCCTGGACTGGACAGGGCTGGAGCATCACCCTGCTAACAGCTTTGGAGCAGCAGCAGAGAGACCCAACATCACAGCAGGGCACAGCCCTGAGCCCCTGGGGCCACCAGAGACTTCACAGGGGTTGGTGCAGGAGAGCTGCATTTCCTAATCTCTTCTTGGCTCAGCTCAGAGGCAAGGAAACTCCGGGCTGGGCTGGAAGCTTCCAGCACTTGGCTGTGAGTGCCACCAGCAGCTTCCCGGTGTTTCACGGTCAGAGGAGATTTTTATCCACCATTTGTCAACACTCTCAGGCACCTGGTGGGATTTTTGGGGTGTCCTGTGCAGAGCCAGGAGTTCAACTCAATCCTTGTGGGTCCCTTCCAACTCAGGATATTCTATGACTTAGCTACTCAGCTCTTCCCACTTTTTTTAGCCAGCTGTTGCGGTGTCATTATTTCAGTCTCCCGGATACATCGTTATGTACATCCCTAATAGGTGCCTTGCCTGGCTGTAACAGGGCACGTGGTGTTACATGATCAGGTTCTGACAGGCTTCTACAAACCCGGAGCAGAAGGCAAGGTCAGAAATCAGACCAGAAATGGGATTTCTCCAGCTCCCAAAGAAAGGTGTTTGGCTGTGCAGCTTTCTGAGCATCTTGTAATATCAAACAGTCTTGGAGGTAAAGTGGTTTGATTTTTGGCCTGTCTCTGCCCTCAGTGGATTATTTGACTTACAGTTCAGAAAGACTCAAACTGCAGGTCCTGTGATGCATCTTAAATATATGATTTTCACTTGGCTTTTTGCAAGACCAAAGTTTCTTCCTGGCAGATCCTCCTGTAACTGTATTTCCTCTCCAGCACCAGCAAGCCCAGCAGAATCTTGGAGCACACAACCATTCCATAAAGTCCCTCTCCTGTGGCTGTGTTTGCTTATGTCTCTCTTTTTTTTTTTTTTTTTTAATTTGGACTATTTTCATAAAACCTCACACCTTGGAGAACCCAAAATTGCTGAGCAAGGAGATAATCATCAGTGGTGCAAGGAGTGCTTGTGTCTCTCCTGCAATTAGCAAACCTTAACGCAGGCTTGGCTCTCTTTCCAATTAAACCCTGGCAAGCTGGAATGCACGATGTGCTAATGAAATGGGGAGTTTTGGAGCTCCTCTGCTGGCTGTTTGGAGGATAAGGGAGCTTTAGGCTGTCTGGTTGAAACGAAGCCATCGAAAGTAATGGGCTGGACAATCTCACCCCATTACTTTTAATGGGATTGAGAGAGTGCATGGGGAGCAGCACTGGGGGAAGCAGGGGAGCTGTTTCCACAGATCATCCAAGTTATGGCAAATGCTGGGAAAATGCCCTTCTGGCAGCAGGAGCTGAGTGCAGTGACAGGGTTTGGCAGGGAGGGAGCAGGGAGCATGAAGGCACCAGTGCCACAAGTCAGCCCTGAGTGGGGGCTGATTTTGGTCAGGGCATGTCACAAGAGGGGGAACTGCTGGGTGTGGGAGATCCCTACTGCTGGATGGGGGAGATCCCATTGCTGGATGGGAGATCCCATTGCTGGGTGAGAGAGATCCCACTGCTGGATGGGGGAGATCCCATTGCTGGATGGGGGAGATCCCATTGCTGGATGAGGGAGATCCCATTGCTGGATGGGAGATCCCATTGCTGGATGGGGGAGATCCCATTGCTGGATGAGGGAGATCCCATTGCTGGATGGGAGATCCCATTGCTGGATGGGGGAGATCCCATTGCTGGATGGGAGATCCCATTGCTGGGTGAGAGAGATCCCACTGCTGGATGAGGGAGATCCCATTGCTGGATGGGGGAGATCCCATTGCTGGATGGGAGATCCCATTGCTGGGTGAGAGAGATCCCATTGCTGGGTGAGAGAGATCCCTGCTGCTGGGTAGGGGAGATCCCATTGCTGGATGGGGAGATCCCATTGCTGGATGGGGAGATCCCATTGCTGGATGGGAGATCCCATTGCTGGGTGAGAGAGATCCCTGCTGCTGGGTAGGGGAGATCCCATTGCTGGATGGGGAGATCCCATTGCTGGATATGGGAGATCCCATTGCTGGGTGTGGGAGATCCCTACTGCTGGATGGGGGAGATCCCATTGCTGGATGAGGGAGATCCCATTGCTGGATGGGACATCCCATTGCTGGGTGAGAGAGATCCCACTGCTGGATGAGGGAGACCCCTGCTGCTGGGTGGGGGAGATCCCATTGCTGGATGAGGGAGATCCAATTGCTGGATGGGGAGATCCCATTGCTGGATGAGGGAGATCCCATTGCTGGATGGGGAGATCCCATTGCTGGATGAGGGAGATCCCATTGCTGGATGAGGGAGATCCCATTGCTGGATGGGAGATCCCATTGCTGGGTGAGAGAGATCCCATTGCTGGGTGAGAGAGATCCCTGCTGCTGGGTAGGGGAGATCCCATTGCTGGATGGGGAGATCCCATTGCTGGATGGGGAGATCCCATTGCTGGATGAGGGAGATCCCATTGCTGGATGGGGAGATCCCATTGCTGGATGAGGGAGATCCCATTGCTGGGTGAGAGAGATCCCTGCTGCTGGGTAGGGGAGATCCCATTGCTGGATGGGGAGATCCCATTGCTGGATATGGGAGATCCCATTGCTGGATATGGGAGATCCCATTGCTGGATGGGGAGATCCCATTGCTGGATGGGGAGATCCCATTGCTGGATATGGGAGATCCCATTGCTGGATGGGGAGATCCCATTGCTGGATATGGGAGATCCCTGCTGCTGGATGGGGAGATCCCACTGCTGGATATGGGAGATCCCTGCTGCTGGATGGGGAGATCCCACTGCTGGATGAGAGAGATCCCATTGCTGGATGGGGGAGATCCCATTGCTGGATGGGGGAGATCCCATTGCTGGATGGGGAGATCCCATTGCTGGGTGAGAGAGATCCCATTGCTGGGTGAGAGAGATCCCATTGCTGGGTGAGAGAGATCCCTGCTGCTGGGTGGGGGAGATCCCATTGCTGGATGGGGAGATCCCATTGCTGGATATGGGAGATCCCATTGCTGGATATGGGAGATCCCACTGCTGGATGGGGAGATCCCATTGCTGGATGGGGAGATCCCATTGCTGGATGGGGGAGATCCCATTGCTGGATGGGGGAGATCCCATTGCTGGATGGGGAGATCCCATTGCTGGGTGAGAGAGATCCCATTGCTGGGTGAGAGAGATCCCATTGCTGGGTGAGAGAGATCCCATTGCTGGATGGGGAGATCCCATTGCTGGATGGGGAGATCCCATTGCTGGATGGGGAGATCCCATTGCTGGGTGAGAGAGATCCCATTGCTGGGTGAGAGAGATCCCATTGCTGGGTGAGAGAGATCCCATTGCTGGATGGGGAGATCCCATTGCTGGATATGGGAGATCCCATTGCTGGGTATGGGAGATCCCATTGCTGGATGGGGAGATCCCATTGCTGGATGGGGAGATCCCATTGCTGGGTGAGAGAGATCCCTGCTGCTGGGTGGGGGAGATCCCTGCTTCGTGCCTGCTTTGGTCCCTCCCTCATACCCATCTTCCCTGGTTTACCTTCCTACCCCTTACCTGTGCTAACTGCACCTGCAGAGGTGGAAGGAGGGTTTAGCATGGTGTGAACCACAATGATTTCAGCTGAGGCAGCTGAGCATCGCTAGCAAAGCGTTTGCAGCGTGAAGATCCAGCTAGTGGGACCAGTTGCAGAAATTGTGAGTTTTCAGGTCAATTAGGAAACTGAAAATGCTCAAAAAGGGGAGAGGGATGGTCATGAGACATGAATATCACTGGAGTAAATATTTAGGCTGAATGCTGCAGCCTGAAGTTGTCGTGGATGCTCAGTGTCTCTGGTGTCGTCTCTGGAGCTGGGCAGGGTGAGCGGTGCCAGGGCAGGGCGAGCTGAAGCACCCAGCCTGAGGCCGCTGCTGTGGATGCCTGCCTGGCCTGGAGGGTGGATTTGTTCCTCGTGGTGGGACTGAATCTGCTCCCGCTGGGACATGGAAGGAACATGGTCTGGACAGGGCAGCAATCAGCCTCCCACAGCCTGAGATTTGCACACTCACTTTCTTTTCTCCTCCTGCTGAGCGTGGCCAAAGCCTTCCCTGCCAGCGCGCTCGAACCTCAATACCTCAATCAAAGCAGAAAGGGATGGGAGTGTGGTGATGAGATAATCCCTTAAATCTTACGGCTTTCTCCCTCTCCCTGTAATTGGTGCCTTGTTCCTGGGTGGAGGGCTGAGACCTGTTCTCACGCTGCCCCTTCCATTTAGCACCACAGCTCTTCCAGAAAGTTTGAACAGAAAGGGAAGAGCAGGGACTGCAGCAAATGCACCTCCAAGTGGGATTAACCTGGAATTGCTTCTTCCTTGGCCAGTTTACTCATCTGTGATGGTTTGGCTACACCACCACAAGGTTCCCCAAGCTGTTTAGGAACCTCAGCTCCCATTCAAGTTCCTGGGAAGTAATTCAAGTTTGGATATCTGAGGAGGAAATGGGGATTAACCTGTGCCGTGCGTCTGCCCTAAGATAACACATTCACGTCACTGATCTCTTTCATCTTGGAGAGGAAACAGCACAGCATGGACTGGTCACAGCAGGTCTCCTGCCCCTTCCCACCTCACAGGCAGGAAGGCAGCTAAAAGAGATGGCTGAGAGTTGCCAAGGAGAGGAAAAATGAAATAGAAGCTGAAGATCAGAAATATTTTTAAAACGCCTCAGATGCAGAAGAATTGCAGCCGTGCTGTGAGGTAACCAGCAAATAGAATTTAATTATACGATACACAGGAATAATGGAGCTTGTGAGGCTGGAGTGTGATTTCCCAGTAATAGGAGGACAGCAGGGATCCCTGCCTGGGCTCTGTGTGTGTGTTCACGGAGAGCAGGACGGTGCTGCAGTGCTTTCCCTGCCTCCAGAGGGGAGGGAAGGGCCACAGCTCCTCCAGCTTGGACTCGCTGGGCACTTCTTGGGGTGGCCAGCACATCCAGCCTTTGGAGCAGCTGGGCAGTGGGATTCTCTGGATCGGGGCCAGGAGAATCTGGGGCACATGGGCTTGAAGGCAGTGGCTGAGGTCAGGCAGAGGAAAGCTGTGATCCCAGCACATCTCCGAGGGCAGAAGTGGTTTGTGCTTCCCGGTGCTGCTGTCTGTCTTCCAGACTTGTAAGAAGGATGGCTTAGGCAGAAACACATCCAAGGTGGGAGGTGTGAGGAGCCATTGTTGATCCAGAGCACGGCTATAGATGTGACCTTTACGGTTCTGTGGGTTTATTTTTATTATTTTTCTCTCCAGCTTATCCACAATCTGTCAGAGCAGCGTGGGGACTTCCAGGGTTTATTGCAAAGTGTTTCCATTGCCATGATCTCCTCCCAGTTGAGCTTGTTTTATTGTGTTGGATATTCACCTTAGGGGATTGGTTGGTTGGTTGGTTGGTTTGTTTGTTTGTTACAAGTTGCTCTGGGTGGGGTGTGAGGCAGGGACACTCCCACTGCTGTGTGGATCTCTAGACCTGCATGTAAATGTGGTCTCTGAGTGACAAGAAATGTTGCTTATTCCACCATGAGATGTTCCCACCAGGCTCCAGGATAATGTGCTATGTCTGATGTTGCTTGGATTGGGGTGGGACACACAGGGGTCCTTCAGCAGGAGCAAGGAACAGTGCAGAGGCTTTCAGTGAAATGAGAAGCCCCAGTGAAATCAGGCCTTCAGAGAAAACACTGCACTCTTAAGGAAACAAAATATGTGGATTTTGCATCTTTCTCCCTGTCAGTTTTGTTCTGAGCTGGTTTTAGACCATCTCAGAGTCTCACAATCCCTGCTGTTGAAAGCCCTCCCAGTTTGTAGGAGCACATCCTGATCCAATCACTGGAGATGGAGCAGGAAGGCTGAACACAGCTTTAGAGCAGCTCGATCCATCTCCCAAACACCCCTTCCCTTGCAGACCCTGATTCACACAGACCCTTGTGCTGCAGACTCTGAGGCTTTTCCAATCTCTGGGCCACATCCCCATTAAGGCATTTTATTTCCCTGGAGAGCTTTTTTTCAGTGGAAGGGGTGCTGCAGAAAGCTGGGATGGGTTTCGTACATGAAGAGTGGGGTCAATTTTCTGCTGTCTGGAGTTGAATGTGCAGCTCCTGGGTTTGGTGGGGTGGAAGAAGGTGGGTGGAGGAAGTTACGTGGCACCACAGCCCTTGCCAGGCAGGTCCCCAAGTCCCTGCAAGTCCAGGGCTGAGCAGCCAAGCAGAGCATGGGGGGAAGTGACAGACAGCCCAGGCCTATCCCAGCCCTTGTCTCAAGCAGAGGAATTCCTGGAGGAGGTGGAGCAGTCAGACAGGGTGAGGGACACTGCCTGTTCCCCTCTCCTTCCCTGGCCATGGAGGAGCTCCATGGAGCACATGGATCTGTGTGGGCTGGTGAACACAGCCACTGCAGTGAGGCCAAGACAGATATGCCCAACACCTGGCTGTCCTGCTCTGTCCCTGGCTGTCCTGCTGTGTCCCTGGCTGTCCTGCCATGTCCCTGGTTGTCCTGCTCTGTCCCTGGTTGTCCTGCCATGTCCCTGGTTGTTCTGCCCTGTCCCTGGCTGTCCTGCCCTGTCCCTGGCTGTCCTGCCATGTCCCTGGCTGTCCTGCCATGTCCCTGGCTGTCCTGCTCTGTCCCTGGTTGTCCTGCCATGTCCCTGGTTGTTCTGCCCTGTCCCTGGCTGTCCTGCCATGTCCCTGGCTGTCCTGCCATGTCCCTGGTTGTCCTGCCATGTCCCTGGTTGTTCTGCCCTGTCCCTGGCTGTCCTGCCATGTCCCTGGCTGTCCTGCTCTGTCCCTGGCTGTCCTGCCATGTCCCTGGTTGTTCTGCCCTGTCCCTGGCTGTCCTGCCCTGTCCCTGGCTGTCCTGCCATGTCCCTGGCTGTCCTGCTCTGTCCCTGGCTGTCCTGCCATGTCCCTGGTTGTTCTGCTCTGTCCCTGGCTGTCCTGCTGTGTCCCTGGTTCTCCTGCCATGTCCCTGGTTGTCCTGCCGTGTCCCTGGCTGTCCTGCCATGTCCCTGGCTGTCCTGCCATGTCCCTGGCTGTCCTGCTCTGTCCCTGGTTGTCCTGCCATGTCCCTGGCTGTCCTGCTGCATCCCTGGTTGTCCTGCCGTGTCCCTGGTTCTCCTGCCATGTCCCTGGTTGTCCTGCTCTGTCCCTGGTTGTCCTGCCATGTCCCTGGTTGTTCTGCTCTGTCCCTGGTTGTCCTGCCATGTCCCTGGTTGTCCTGCTCTGTCCCTGGTTGTCCTGCCATGTCCCTGGTTGTTCTGCTCTGTCCCTGGCTGTCCTGCCGTGTCCCTGGTTGTCCTGCCATGTCCCTGGTTGTCCTGCTCTGTCCCTGGTTGTCCTGCCATGTCCCTGGTTGTTCTGCTCTGTCCCTGGCTGTCCTGCTGTGTCCCTGGTTCTCCTGCCATGTCCCTGGTTGTCCTGCCGTGTCCCTGGCTGTCCTGCCACCTCCCCAGGATCAGCAAATCTTGTCACTTCAGATCTCCTCCTGGTGGGACAACAGGGATGGTGATGTGTCCAGGTTTCAGGGGCTGACCTGGGGAAACACTAGGAGAGACTGGGGAATGCATGGGCAGGTGCTTGCCTGCTGCTTTGATTTCCCTGGAAGGCTTGTTCCAGCCCTGCCTGCAGCAGCTCACTGCACTGGAACAGAACATTTGAGAACAGAACAGGCTGGAGCAGCAGGTACAGTGGGCTGAAGTGAAGCAGATTCATCCCCTGGGAAGCCCTTGAAGTGCAGGTCAGAGCCACCAGCGGGGAAGTTGGCTGAACGACACAGGAACCTCACAAGGAGGATCTGAGCTCCAGGGCTGCAGCAAGGCCAGGAGCACCGGAGGGACTGAGGTGCCTGGGACAGCAGCTCTTGAGAAATACTCCAAAACTTGTGTGAACTGGGGGAAAATGCTGGAGCTACAGCTGGATTCTGCAAGATTGTGGAAGGAAACACCACCACAAGAGTGGAGCCTTCAGAAGTGGGCTATGGAGGGAGCAGGTGCAACCCAAACTCCCATGGGACTGCTAATTGAATTTGGGATCATGGGCAGCCCCACCAGCCTTTTCCAATGCCTGGGTGTGTTTTTTGCCATCATTCTCTGACTGTGTGGGGTACCTGACCCAGCTTTCAGCAGTGCAAACAGGAGTGGGTTTGGTACTTAATAGTGAAAAAAGCAAATTGTTTCTACATAACCTTTTATTTGGTTTTCTTTTAAATAAAACCCTGTGTGTAAGTTATGACTTTTATAGTAGGAAATACAGGAAAAATACTTTTTCCTGCACATGAGGTGTAGTTAAGCTGTGCAAGTTGCTGACTCAAGGTCTTAGCAAAGCATTTTGGGCAATTTGACCAGTGTAAACACATGCCTGTACACACAAAGCTGTGAAAGCTGTTTGTGTGGGAAGGTTCAAGTACCAACAGCCACCTTACTCTGGGGTGAATTGTTTTTCCTACTGCAGCTCCATCAGATTTCTTAACTTCAGGAAAAGGAAAAAATAATCCAAAGAATGACTGGATTTGAGGTTTGTGAAGATTTTTCTTCACTTGTCAGATGCTCCCCAAATTGGACATGTTTGTGAGAGGTTCAGAAAAAGTGCATCAGCCGTGAAGGGCTGGGGAGGAGAGTGGGGAATACAGACAGATTCAGTTCTGAACTTTAGGGACCAAAGGCTCTGTGTTGCCACTAGAGAAAAAAAGCCTCTTCAAAACACTCCAGTGCTGAGTTACAGCTTGGAGGTGCCTCTTTTCCCTTCATTAGCCAGGGAACACAGGGATATCATTCTCTTTGCTCAGCAGCACAAATCCCTCTTCTTTCTTTCCCCTTCTGCCAGTTGTGTTTCCTGCGAAGAAGCAACTTTTAATTGTCTGGTACCAGGGCAGAGCTTGTTCCTGGGAAGAGCTGCCTCCTGGGTGTTTCTCTGCTCTTCCTCTTGAAGCTTCCAGTGCTGATGCCTTTCAAGGCACCTGGAAAGCTGGATTCCAGTGTACTCCAATATTCAAGGCATGTACCTGTCCGCAGTTGTTTGTCCCAAAAAATGCCCTCCTGGGTTATGGAGACTCCGCTTTTCTACTGGGTTGAAAGAGGCATAGCAAAAATCAGTACATCCAAGCTTTTCTGTCTTTTTCCATTATGGTTTTTAACCCAAAAGAAATGTTTGAGAGAAGTTTTAAGATCCTTCAGACCTTCACCCTTCAAATTCCCAGTAGGGACAACAGCCCTGGCACTCGTTTGAGCTGTTGCTGTTCCCCAATGCATGAAGGTGCCTCTCTAGTGGTGTTTAAGACAAATTTAGGTCTTAACAGAGGTTCTACACAGGACTTCAATTTTGGGGAGTTTTCTTTCACCATGCAAAGTTGAGCTATCCTCTCCAAGATCTTCACCCTGTGAGCAGTAGGAGAGGAGATTGGAGTGATAAATTCTTCAACCAGAACTGGTTCCTGAATGGGGACAGTTTTCCACAAGCCCTGCTGGATGTCCTTCTCTCTTTCCAGGGCTGTGGGCTGTGGGAGAATAGCCAGTTGTGTTTTCCATCTCGGAGCAATGAGCTGGCAAACATCTCTGCTCCATCTGTTTTCTTTCATTGATGGATTCTTTAAAGTCAGATTGTGGTCCCACAGGGACACACTCAACTAATCCTCTGCTTTTAAGATTTTATTTGTGCAATAAATGGATGACAAGGTGGTTTGTGAGTACATAATACAATAAATGGGTTTATAAATGCAACTTTTTTGCAGAGCACTGTAGAATAAAATACAATATCACTCTGGCATTTAACACTGATCTCTGCTTCATTCATATTTCAAACAGTAATGTGCCCATTTTCTCATCTGGGAAGCCTCTTAGGTTTTTTAATACATTTTTATAAATTAACCAGGCACAGATTTAATAATAATATGCATTTGTATGGCTTTTTTCATCTCTGAAGATCTTGGATTGCTCTGCAGACTTAACAGTGTAATATAGAAATTCTGTGCCAAAGGATCCGTTTGCTCTCTGCCAAATTGCAGCAGAAGTTTGGATGGCTCAGGAATGCTCGTGGATGCAAACAACATCGAGGGAGGAAGCTTCAACCCAGCACTGATGGCAGGAGAACCTGGAGGGAAGGGTGCTCCATGGCTGCCCAGGGCAGAGTCCTCTGAAGGAGAGTTTACAGGGATGTTCGGGATGGTTCTGAGCCCGGAAATCAAAATGATGAAAAATAGAGAAAATGCTCCTTCACATATTTCTTTTGGGATGCAGCATCCCTAGACACAGTGAATCCAGGAGCATGAAAAACCTTGGGAGATCAGGCTTTTCTGCCCATATTGCTTCTTTATCAAGGCACCCATGTTCAGCAAGCAACTGTATCCACCAGGAGAGGAAACTCCTAAGCAGGAGGATGAGGATTCTCCATCAAAATCTCTTTGATTTGGTCAGGTAGGATCTTCTCCTTGCTGGCCAACTTAGGAATGTGTCAAGCTTCTTTCCTTGGAGAATTTCTTGCTCTTTGAAGAGCTCCCAGACGAATTCTTTGCTTCTGGGATCCCCAGGTGAGACCCCAGGCTTTTCCAGCCCTCTGCCTTTCCCAGTTTCCACATTTCAGCGTCACTGACAGTAGGATATCTACCGTGGAGGTTGCCCATTCCCCATCCCAGAAAGTAGAGTTAAAGTCATGGATATAACACGCAATCAGAAAAAAATATTTACAGGTAGCAAATTGCCATCACTGTAGAAGGAAAACATGACAAAATGGAAACGTGATATTTATGTTAATACTAAGTTTTAAAAATTTAATTTTAGAGACCAGCTGTTTCTGCTTCTCTTATAAGAGTTTAATTGGTATATAATAGCATAGTTAATTAAATACAAATCAATAGTTTAAACCAGCTAATTGATATTTAATATGTATGGGAAAATATAACTTAGTTGTAATATCATTAGCTCAATATTAAATAAGCAATGGAATTGCAATTATGCCTTTACAACGATTATAAAGTTTATCGTTCTTTAATAAACTTGCAATTAGACAGGTTGAGCTGAAAAATTATTAAACAGGTATTATTGGGCTATTAAATGTTTATTACATTCCTGGTGGGATACAGCTACACAATAGTACATATTATGATTATGTTAATAAACCCTTATTACAGCTTTGCAGCTTTAGCCTTTAGTGCACCGGTGATCAGATATTTCCTTCCTTTCCTGAGTGGTCAGGGAAGGAATTGCCCTGAAATTCAGGAAAGAAATCCCATACAATGAAAGAACCGAGGAGAAAGCAGAAGGAATCGTTTGGCCCAGCACGGAGAGATCTTTCTTCCTGAGCATTTTTCCCCTCTATTTCCCAGGCTGAGGATCCCTTTCTCCAAGACTCCAAGGTCCTGTTTCTTTTAACTGGGTTTTGCTTCGTTGTCAGTGGCAATTTGTGGTTTGAAGTTGCTCCTGCTTTGCCCAGTGAGTGGCTCTTCTGCCAGTTTGGGGGTGAGTTAATGCAGGTACTTCTGAGAGAGTGGAAATCATGGTTCTGCTGGGTGTTTTCCAACCAGGATACCTTGGCTCCCACTTCATCACAGTGCGTGGGATGATCAACTTCAGCTGTAACCACTTTTGCCATGCTGAGAAATTCAATTATCATCACAAGGAAATGGATGGGATTGATTTGGGGGAGATGGGGACACACAAGGGTTAAAACAGTCTGGTTTTGGTGTGTCTCAGCAGCCTCCTTAAAGCCAAGACATTTAAAATGCTGCATATCTGTTTAACTATTTTAGCTTTAGGTAGCCACTAAAAGCCAAAATGGTGAGACATCCCTAGGCAGCAGAGTCATCTTGAAGTATTTTACCTTTTAAAGGCGCTCTCAAGTATTTAAAGGTGCCTTTAGCTATAAAGCTTTTTGCATGTTCTCACAAATTTATGGTATGAATTATTATAATGCAGTGCTTTTGTACAGCTCCTTTCATCATGGGATATCAAAGTGGTTTATAAGTGTTAATTATAGCACCCCTTGGGGAGGCAAACGGGAGACAGGCGCCCACAGCAGCCTGCTGAGCCAGGCTCCAGAGAGGCAAGAACCCACATTTCATTGGGATCCAGCTCAGCCTCAGCCTCCTGCCCTCTCTGAGGACTCAGCTGGGACCTTTTGGACAGCACAGCCATTGCCTGGGGCTGGAGCCCCTGCCCACAACCCCCTTTTGGGAGCTTTTTGCTCACTGCAAGGGGAAGGTGAGAGCTGGACACCTGAGTGGTGGGATTGTCCCAGGACACTGCAGCTCCTGCTGCCCCCAGCACTGCCCTGGCTCAGGGTGCTCTGGGGCCACCATCATCAGAAGGAGCTGGAGCTGCTGGGGTGAGTCCAGAAGAGGCCACGGAGATGCTCAGGGCTGGAGCCAGGCTGGGAGAGCTGGGGGTGCTCACCTGGAGAGGAGAAGGCTCCAGGGAGAGCTCAGAGCCCCTTCCAGGGCCTGAAGGGGCTCCAGGAGAGCTGGAGAGGGACTGGGGACAAGGCCTGGAGGGACAGGACACAGGGAATGGCTTCCACTGCCAGAGGGCAGGGATGGATGGGATATTGGGAAGGAATTGTTCCCTGGGAGGGTGGGCAGGCCCTGGCACAGGGTGCCCAGAGCAGCTGTGGCTGCCCCTGGATCCCTGGATGTGTTCAAAGCCAGGCTGGACGAGGCTTGGAGCACCCTGGGACAGTGAAAGATGTCCCTGCCCAAGGCAGGGTCCTTAAGGTCTATTCCCACTGAAACCATTCCGTGATCTTGGTGATGTTTGTGCTCATGGTGTGTGGCAGAACCCCTCACCCCAGGTCTGTGTCCAGGAAAACCCAGCCAGCATCCACACCCAGGCCCCGTGTGCATGTCTGAGCAAGCAGTGCTGGCTTGCTCAGCTGCACTGTGGGCTCTGCTGCCTTGTCTGACACTAATCTAATTGTGTTGTTTTAATTACTTTGATACCTTGGTGCTCGTTGGAGGCTCAATAGCAATCGATGGGGTTTTGTTTTTCTATCAATAAAGACATAAAGGCTCTCACCTGCTTTGCTGGCTCTGCACAGCCGGCCCCAGGGGCTCTGGGCAGGCTCGGGGCTCTGCCAGGCACACGAAGTGTGTGTCTCACAGGATCCTGCATGGAACCTCCCCCAAGGTCAGCACGGTCTTATCGATCCTTGTTATCAGCCAGGGCTGAGGGAGGCAGCCTGAGCTGGCTGTCCCTGCAGTCAGAGGCATCCAACACCCTGCAGGCCGACACCTTTCTGAGTGTGCTTGCAGTTGTGCACTTTGTGCAGACCATGGTGGAGCACGTTGTCTCTGTCCTGGAGAGCAAGAGAACTGGTTTTCACCATCAGACCTGAACAATGGTTGCTCATTACTCCTTCCTGTTAATTCAAGAAACCACTGAGAGTTCTGGTGGTTGAGTCATCTGCCCTGATCCTTAGACATCTTCACCTGAGTTAGTCACCACCTTTTATGGCCAATGGGAGAGTTACAAGCACCCCAAAGACATTGTGAAAGGCGGAGTCCCATTCTGGGGACACCTTTTCTCTCCGGGCATTCCCTCCAGGACTAGGCGGATTTAGGGGAGCAATTAAATTTCAGCTTACTTTGATTATTTCAAGAGACTTGCTTTTGTCTGAGCATCATCCTCCGTGGATTAACACGTGTGACTTGCTTTGGTTAGATGCTGATTCCCCTGGCAGGAGCCTTAAAACCAGGGGCCTCCTGCAAGGTGGAGCCCTGTATAATGCTAGAGAAAGTGCTTTAACTGGGCTTGTGTGTGGCATCAAAAGAAGTTTGTTTTTTCCTAGGTTTAGGCTCAAATTCTGCCTCATACTGTGCACAAGAGGAGGATGTAACCACTCTGCTGGGATGCCACGGCAGCGAGCACTGTTAGGGAGGGATTCTCTGTGTCTGGGAATACACCCATATGGATCCGGGGATCTTCCCTCATCACATCACACTTCCTTCTTCCTCTGGACACGGTCCAGATCTGCGATTCAACCCCAAGTTTGCCTCATGGCCCTGAAAGCCAAGCATGCCAGGCAGGTCCTGCTCCGCTCTCCAGCCACCACTGCGCTCTCCAGCCTCCCGTTCCGCCGCCTTCCCCTCTTGCGAGGCACAACTTCCCGGCACTCCTTCCTCGGCAGAGGGGGCTCTGCAGAGTCCACAGCCACATTAAGTAAACATCAAAGGGGCTTTGATCAGCGGGGCTCTGCAGAGCACAGAAGCCCCCGAGGAGCTCTGCAGGTCCACAGGCAGCGTTGGGGACATAGTACCTTAATTTTCTGCACTGTGACACAGGAGAATTTGTTTGAAGAATGAGAGCTCTCTGCCTCTCTGAGATGCGCACGGGGAGAGCGCCTGTGCTCGCAGCCTACTTCTGGAAAAACCCACGCTCAGATCTCTCTGTTTGTTACCAAGAGTCAAAAAGCCCCATTAACAAATCAAGGCATCAAAGGCTTGTGCCTCCTCAGACTCTGGCACTCTCCTGCTCACAGGGTCACTTGCTTGCTTCTAAAGAGCAAGATTCCTCAGGCCAGAATTATCTTCCCTACCGAGGCCCATTTCCCATTTCACTTTGCTGCCCACTAAGGGAGAAAGGGATAAAGGAGTACCGTTGTTGGAACACGCTGCTGTGGAAGAAGATGCAGCTCATTGCCTCACTTGGAATAGAGGAGAGCTTAAGGACAGGCACGGAAGGGGATGCTGACCCTCCTGTCTTTGAATACATTCTTGGGGCCAAGCCAAGCTCAGCTCTGTGAGACTGACCAAAGACTTCAGTTAGGTGCCCACCTTCCTGGCGCTTTTCCTGAAGGGTGTCTCCAGCAGGATTTGCTCCCTGCAGCAGCCCCAGATGCCTGCTCTTGTCCCCAGCCCAGTCTAACCCCACGCTCTCTTCTCTTGCAGAACTGGGGCTCCCAGGAAGAGGATGCTGCCTAGTACTGGGGTTCATGTACAAGGAGAAGTACCGCAGGATGACTGAAGGTGAGCAGTTCCCTCACCTTCTCTTCTTCTTCCTCTTTAGCAATCTCATTGTGAGGGGCTTCACCTCTGAGGGTGTGCTGGGCTTTTGTTCCCACCCAGGAGAAAATCCTGCTTCCCCTTTGATCTCTGGAACATCTCAGAGGGCATGCATGTGGGGAGACCCCTCTGTGAACCTGCAAGAGAAGAGCAGGAGCTTTGTAGCTCCATACATCCAAAACCTACTGTCTTTTCCTACAGAAAGGATTTGTCACACAGGAAGCTCTTGCAGCTATTGCTGCATCTACTCTTCTTATTCTACTTGGATGGCAGTGGTCACCATGCCACTTCCAGAATCCCAGTTTCCAGTGCCTCTGAACCTCGCAGAGTCACCGTTACATTGCTCTTCAAACTTCTGCTAAAATCTCCCTATTTTATATTCCAGTCATTCCCCAAGTACTTTATGAGCATTGATTAATCCATAGAAATATCATAAATAATTATGAAGCATAATAACTAAACAAAAACTATTTATGCTCAGAAGAAATGCCATCCTTGCTTCTGGTAGCTTCCTTTCCTGGAGCCAGCCCTGGTGCAGCCCCCTCTGATTAATGTTGGATGAGAGAAGGAAGCCCAGAGCCCTGTGAGATGGGAGGGTCTCCAGGATGTGTCACAGGGAGTTTGGCTTCTGTGAGGTCACTCTGGGAATTGGAAACTTGACCCAAGCATGGATTTAACTCTTTTTAGGGATTCTGACTGGAAATAATTCAGGCAAAGGGTGTGATCTCTTGCCCTGCTGCGCTTCCTTTTCTGGAAACATCCAAGGTCAGGCTGGATGGGGCTCTGAGAAACTTGGTCTAGAGGAAGGTGTCCCTACTCACTGCTCAGGTTAGGTGACCCTGAAAAGTCCCTTCTAACCCAAACTATTGCATGATTCTTTTTCCCTGCATGGGATGGAGTTTTGCCAGCAGTTAGCCATGGGGGTGTCTGCTCCTGCAGGAAGCCTTTTTCCATGACAGTAAAAGGTGAGTTTGTTTCCACGGAGTAAAACTCTCATAGAGGCGAGTTTGTGGTTCAAATATCAGTTAGAAGATCAAAGGTTCCTTCACGTTCCCAGGAGCCCTGATACTGAGCTGATAACATGGGGAAAGTACTACACAAGGCTTCACCTCATGCTTGTTAATTAGCGCACACTCTTTAAACATTGATTAGCGGATGTTTTTAAATGGGAAGGGGCTGCCCCATGGGACACGAGTGCTGTGAGAAGGTGCAGCCTCCCTCTAGGTACCTTCCTGTCCCTCCAGCCTCTTGGACAGGCAGTCTGTGGCTGTGCCCAGCCCCTGGCGATGCTCACAGGGTGTTGGAGAGCAGGACCCTGGACATCCTGCCAGTCCTTTGGGATTGCTCTGGTCCCCTGACGGATTCAGAGCCTGCGTCAGCCTACGAAGTGAGCCCCCTTTTCAGGCTGAGCATGGCTTTGTGTGGAGAGAACAAAGAAACATGAAAGGCCAAAAGTAAAGCTTTTGTGAGGGAAAGGGAACAAAGTGTTCCTGCCTGACATGCAGCCAGTTTCTGGCCCCTGCAGGCTGCGGGGCCATTATGTTTAAAGGTACAATCTGCCAAAAACAAAAGTCAGGGGGATTTCCATGGCTACAAAGACCACCTAGGACTTGTGTTTTCATTAGGAGCAGTTACAGATGACAATTGCAGACATCCAGCTTCCCAGAGTTTTGGTGGATTGCAGTACAGATCCACACTGTATGGTGTGTGAGCTGGGGTGGGGTCAGTGTCTGGTCATCTACAGGAATTTCCTGCCCAAGGTGCCTGAGCCAGACTTTTGGGCCAGTTCCCTTGCCAGGGTGAGGAGAGAGAGCAACTCCCCTTTATATTTGTGCCAAGTGAGAGCTTTTCCTCCCTTTAAAAAGAGGCTGAAGAACAGCCCTATTAATAATTACAAGGGAGCTGAGGGAACTGAAAGCACCGGAAGGCAGTGGGGCAGTGGGATAATATGAGGCATGGGGTCTCCATCCCAGAGGAAACAGGTAATTGCAGGGACCATTAGAACCTTCCTGTCATTTACTGGACACATCTACAATGGCTTGGAGGGAGATAAGCACAAGAGGAGTTGGAAGCCTTGACAGTGTGGAAGAATAATTTTCTGACAGGAAATCATTTCTCTGGTTGGATTTCAGGAAGAGATTCTTCCCCCAGAGGGTGCTGGCACTGCCCAGGCTCCCCAGGGAATGGGCACAGCCCCGAGGCTGCCAGAGCTCCAGGAGTGTTTGGACAGCGCTGCCAGGGATGCCCAGGGTGGGGTTGTTGGGGGGTCTGGGCAGGGCCAGGAGTGGGAGTGGATGATCCTGGTGGGTCCCACCAGTTCAGGATGTTCTGTGATTCTGTGAACGAGGTGTTTTTGGCTGTCCTCACAGAGAAGATCCAGTCTGGATGCTCACAGATCAGTTTGGCAACCTCTCCCAGCGGGTTGAAATAGATCTGGGTTAGAGGTGCCCAGCGAGGGCCTTTGGTGGCATTGTGCTCTTTGTTGACCAGCTGGCAAGGGATGATGTCCATTAGCACAGCTGGCTGCAGATGTGGCTCTTCCAGCTAAGCTGGGCTCTAGGATGAGGAGCCAAGATCGGTGTCCATGGATGTGCCTCTACCCACGTCAGTTCCATCAGCTCCTCATCTCAATCTCCGTGCAGTGATCACACAGGCCCAGGTGCAATGTTGGAGCCTCTCCCAGCTGTCAGGCAGCACGTGATGGGCACAGCAAACGCAGGTTGGGCACTGTCCTTGCACTGCTGTGCTGTATCAGGTGCAACCACTTCTCACTTGTAAAGCCCTCAGCAGGAAAAGTCTGGATTTGGGGGTGGAATTTGTCTGGGGAGCAGCAAGGCACAGCTCCAGCATGGTTGCTCTGCGCTTACGTGATTGATGATGGGCTCGTCTCGTGCTGGGCCCGTGCTCTGGTGTGCACTGGGAGCTGTGGGGTGAAATGGAGCTGGTGACAGTTGTAGGGAGAGGGAGAGGGAGCTGGAGAGGGAGAGGGAGAGGGAGAGGGAGAGGGAGAGGGAGAGGGAGAGGGAGAGCTGTCTGCAATGACGGCCGCGCAATAAAGACGCTTTGGAGTTAATCCTCCGCCATCTGTCTTCATTCTGCTAATAACCCACTCAATCAGCTGCTGCCAACTGTTTGTTAACATTCAGAAACAGATACATAATCAGGAGGAGCGTGCTGTTAGCTCAGGAGGGGCTGGATTGCTCCTGGGGAATGGCTCTCCCATGGCCACGAGGGTGGAGCAGCGGAAGCCACGGCGGGTGGCCTGGACGTCCCAAGGCACCTGCAGTGCAAGGGGAGCGCTGCTGGGGCTGGAGGTGGTGCTGTGAGATGAGCTACCCTGCTTCTCCCAGGGTTTGTGCCACCCTGATTCAAGGTGATTTTGGAGTAGAAAGATATTTTCTAAGAGGCGGGTCACCTTAGTCACCCAAGAAAAAGGATTTTGAGCTACTCTGAAAATTTGGGCTGGTTCTTCTATTCCCACTCCTCCTTTCTCATGCAGTTGTCTCCCCAGGGGCAGGCAAGGGGTGTGCTGGAATATCTCTCTCTGTTCACCCATCATGCTTGCTCCCTCCCTGTCCATGCCTGCAGGTCCCAAGCCGGGCTTGCTCCACTCTCCTCTGCAGTGGTCCAAGGCAGGAATTCAGATGCTGCTCCTGCGATTTTACTTCTTGTCTCCTGCCTTTGACTATTTGCCAGATCTAACTCGAGTCATTAGCAAGCGTCACTGCAGCAATTATGGCACTTTTTGGCTGCCATTCATAGAGCTACTAACGGGAACGATTAAGCACTGAGAGGTGTCAGCCTTCACCTCCACCACCTGTTCCCACCAGCCGCCAGCTGCTGGCAGGTGCCTACAACAGTGTCCCCCCACGCAGGGCAGCGGGGCAGGGCAGCTGCCTGCCCTCCTCTGACCTCCCCTTCCAGTCGCTTCGCTGGCTCTCGTGTCCTCACATGTGGAGGGCAGGTGGCATCTCCGTGGGATGGGCACAGCTCTTGGAGTATGAGGGGTGGGCTCCATCCCTGTGCCCAGCACAGAGTGGGGAAAGGGACAGAAGGATTTGGTGCAGCACCTTCCTGCTGGAGCAGTGAGTGGTTAATGATCTGTGCTGAGGGAAGGACAAACCCTCCTCTTCAGAGGGATGCAAACACTGCCTGCTGTGCCAGGAGGAGGTTGTGCCGCAGTTATCTCCGGCAGCAGCCGCTCTCCGTTTGTGTCCGGGCTGGATTGTGCATTCAAGGTGTCTCCATCCACTACACAAAGCACAGCAGAAGCAGCAGCCTGTGCTGCAGAGCTGCAGATCCACATAGCAACGAGTGCTCTGCCTTCTCTGTGAGAGGGAGAGCTTGGCAGGTCACCTCTGCTGGGTCAAGGCTGCAGAAATCAGCTCAGGGAAGGGCTGCCCAGATCCAGGGCGCACGACTTTTCTTTAAAAGCCATGTGGGGCTGTTGGGCAGCATAAGACAAATCTTCAGTTTTTGGAGGGTGAAGAGTGAGGCCTTGAGAGTTTTGCAGTCTGAGCTGCAATCTCACCTTGACTTTTCTGTTCTGAAGGTTTGGGATCTTATTTGAAGACACTAATGGAAGGGACTAATGGAAAGCTCTGTTCTTTTCTCATAGAATCCCAAAATGTTAAGGGTTAGAAGGGACCTCAAAAATCACCTTGTTCCAACATTCCCCTGCCATGTTCAGGGAGACTTCCCACTAGACTTGGATGCTCAAGGACTTGTCCAACCTGGCCTTGGACACTTCCAGGGATGGGGCATCCACAACCTCCCTGGGAAAGCTGTGCCAATATCCCTCCACCCTCACAGTAAAGAATTTCTTTGTGAGATCTGATCTAAATTTCCATTTGTACCCATTCCCCCTTGTCCTGTCACTACAGGTCCTGACAGAGTCCCTCTCCAGCTTCCCTGTGGCTCCTTCAGATACTGGAAGGTGCTGTAAGGTCTCCACACAACCCAATCTTCTCCAGGAAGGTGCTCCCATCCTCTTGTCAAGTTCATGGCCTCCTCTGGACTTGCTCCAACATCAAGTTGTTGGGGGAAGGGGGAGGTCCTGCAAGGATGGGATTCATCCACCATACCTCAGCTATGGGACAGGGGTGAGTTGGCCCAGGGAGACAGGGACAGTGGTGGCCTAAATGGAAGGAGAGCCACCAGCCTGCTCTGTTTGGGATCATTCCTGCGTCCATGCAGCCCTCACAGACTGCAGCTTCTAGGGATCATGGAACCATGGAGCCGTACAGTGGTTTGGGTTGGAAGGATCCTTCAGGATCACCTAATTCCAGCCTCTGGAAGGTTGATTCTGACCAGCCCCTGCCTGCCTGCAGAGCTGGGCAGCTGCTCGTGCTCCTTCCCAGCTCTGGATTTGCATTGTGACCTGCGAGCAGCTCTGCGTGGGGGGGTTTGTCCTGAGCTTCAGGGTGTCTCCAGCAAGGTTTTGGTGCTGCCAAACATGGGGAAAGAATTGTGTGTGCATATGAAAGCTGGGTTTATGGCTTGTAATTATCTCATACCCATCCTTAGAACAATTATAGCTCCTCCATTATTAATAACTGGAATTCCAGTCCTTGTCATGGATCACAAAATGGAGAGGAAGCTCAGCCCAGGGTTTGCATAATGTACCTTGGCCTAAATTGAATAATTGGTAAAATGGTGAAAATCATTCATTTCCCCCCATTCTTTGGTGCTGGAATTAGTGAGATATTAGTGCAATTAGCCAGTGCTTCCATTTGAGGCTGCAATCATTTGGTTTCTAATTTAGAATAAATGTAAAAGCCCACTTATGCTTCCAAACATATTATTTGTCCTGTTTAAAAGTATCTAATGGGGTGGCTGTCATCTAAGCAAGATACATTTGACCCATTTCAATTTGTTTCCCTTTTAATCTGCTATCTGTTTTCCTGGATCTCTTTTAAATAAAAACATAAAGAAGAAGTGGTCAAGAGAGACCAAAGAGGGAGAGAATAGAGGCGTTATAGATCCAGAGTTTATCATAAGCCAAAGTAACTTGAAATCAAGGCTGTAAAACTGCAGAAAGCAATAAAAAGAAAACACTATTTGGAATCGTTTAAAGGGCCGAGTGCCACATCAATGAAAGGTTGCTCTATTTGACTGCTTCTTAATAGCTTCTCTGAGGCAATCTGCAGCTCCTGCAGCAGAAGGGCTGCAGCTCCTTCTGCAGCAGCGCTGCTGTGGGGCAGAGCTGGGGTCCCTGGGGAGCTCGGCAGCAGTGCTGAGGTGGGGAAACACAACACCAAGGAGGACAAAGAGGAAAGGAGATGGACCTAAACACCAAACTGGGTTTTAAAGCACATCAGAAATATTGAAATCCTGGATAGTGTGGTGGGCACAGAGCGTGGATGCATTGCTGCTTGTAGGGCTGTGGGCAGATGTGTGCCCAGTTCAGTCACAGAATCACAGAATCATGGAATGGTTTATCTTGTATGGGACCTTACTGCTCATCTAATTCCACCCCTGCTGTGGGCAGGGACACCTTCCTCTAGACCAGGTTGCCCCAAACTCCATGCAGCCTGGCCTTGGACACTTCCAGGGATCCAGGGGCAGCCACAGCTGCTCTGGGCACCCTGGGACAGGGCTTCCCCACCCTCCCAGGGAACAATTCCTTCCCAATATCCCATCTAACCCTGCCCTCTGGCAGTGGAAGCCATTCCCTGTGTCCTGTCCCTCCATCCCTTGTCCCCAGTCCCTCTCCAGCTCTCCTGGAGCCCCTTCAGGCCCTGGAAGGGGCTCTGAGCTCTCCCTGGAGCCTTCTCCTCTCCAGGTGAGCACCCCCAGCTCTCCCAGTCTGGCTCCAGAGCTGAGGGGCTCCAGCCCTGGAGCAGCTCCGTGGCCTCTCTGGACTGGCTCCAGCAGCTCCAGGTCCCTCTGATGTCCCACCCCTCGTCATCCATTCCACCATGCCCTTCCATTTCTCCCGTGGAGAACAGAGGGACTCACAATATTTTTTCCTCCTGGAGCCTCAGCATCCCTTCTACAATGGTCTGATTTGCAGCTCCTGTCTCTGTCAGGCCCTGTGTTACTGCCTGGAGAGAAGCCAGCTCCGCTCTGGGATGGAGTCCCTGCTCTTTTGGGAAAAAATGGCTTGTTCAGAGAAGCTGGCTGTGCCTGTGCTCCAAATGTCTCTCTGCCTGACCGCCTCTTCTGCTCCCTGCCATAGTTCAAACTGGGCTCAGTGAACCCTTCCTGCCAGGAAAACCTCTGATTAGAGCGTGGCACCGAGGCACAGTGGCATATTTGTGCCACCCATTAACAGCCCAGCAAGGCAGTTGCTGCCTCAGAATTACTTGGATTTATGGGAACACTTAATCTGGATCTTGCAAGTGACTTTTACATCTGCAGCAGCACAGGCTGAGTATGAATCTTCCTGAGCCTCAAGGATAAATAGGAACTAGTCCTCTTATCCCTGTAAAACATGACCTTTCTCCTCTACCAGATGCCAACAACCTCAGTGCTGCTGTAGAAGGTCAAATTGCTCTTGGTTCTCTGGCCTGACAGTGGAAAGGGTCTGTCCTTTGGGAGCAGACCTGTGACGTGTCACTTGGTTTAGTTCAAAGTGTTGGCTCTGCTCAGCGTCCTGTGCATACAGCAGAGCTCGACAGCCCAGAAACGGCTCCAACACCACCCCAGCATCTTCCCAAAGCTTTGCCCTCTGGGCTTTGCACGGTCTGCACCCTGGAAATGGGATTTCTGCCACGCTTTGCTGCAAGCTGCAGGAACCCTGGCACAAAGGGGTGCAGTGGTGGCGGCTCCGTTATCAGCTGATCTCCAGGCTCCCCGAGGGATGCAGTGGGAACTTTGCATTGCTAACTCTGCTGTCACTCCCACTGAAGGTGCCACCCGCTCCTCTCCGGGGCTCGCAGCTCTGTGATGGGGGTGCTCCCCTCACCCAGCGTTGTCACTCAGCAATTGATTAGGGCCGGCAGCTCCGGGTGAGCTGCATTGAGCCTTTTGTTCTTTATCTGACAAAGGCGTTGGGAGGGAAGAGGAGAGTGGATAGAGCCCTGCCAAGGAGTTGTTAAGGATGCGTTGTTCTCTCAGAGGTCTCATTGATATTTCCGTGATGCTTTGTGTGTCCCGGAGCTGAACAAGGCAGGGATGTAAGTGAAACCTGAGGAAAACCAGCGCAGGAGCTGTCTGTGTCTGGTGTCAGGGGAAACTGTGCCTGGGTTGGGTCAGCTGGAAAACTGGGTAAGGCAGGACCTCTGTGGCCATGAGCCAAGTCCTGGCTGGTGCAGCACGCACATTCCCGAGGATGCTGCCGAGGGAAGGATCCCATGTTATCTGCTGTTCGTTCTCCCCAAATTCCTGCTGCTCTCTGCTCCTTTGGAGAGGGGGAGCAGAGCTCCATCCATGATGTTCCAGTCGTCTACAGCAGCTGTAGAGCATCTGAACAACTCTGCTGGTCATAAATCTGATGCAAAGCTCGGGAGCTTTACGGTAACAGTGTTGTTGTAGCAGTAATGGTCGAAGGGTATCATTTTATCTATTGATTTGAGCAGCAGTCCCCTGTGGAAAACTGTTGCTGCGTGGTCTTAAATAAGTGAATACGATCCTTCCTCGCTCCCTGAGTACCAGCATCAGACATTTCAGGAGCTGCTTCTCTCGCTGTTCAGCCTGCAGGTGTGTACAGGAGACCCTGGATCCTGTGGAATCTGTGCACTGCTCCTTTGCAGGGACTGCCTTTGGGAGGCCCACTAAAAGCATTTCAGGAATCTGAGGCTGGAGAGGGACTCTTCACAAGAGAATGTAATGATGGGACAAGAGGAAATGGCCTAAAGCTGAAGGAGGACAGGATTAGATGGGATACTGGGAGGAAATTCTCCCTGTGAGGGTGCTGAGGCCCTGGCACAGGTTTCCCAGAGCAGCTGTGGCTGCCCCATCCCTGGAAGTGTTCCAGGCCAGGTTGGACAGGACTTGGAGCAACCTGGTCTAGTGGAGGGTGTCCCTGCCCTATGGCAGGGGGTGGAACAGGGTGAGCTTTAAAGTCCCTCCCAACCAAACCATTCTGGGATTCCATTATTTGTATACATGGATCAATATCTAGGGTGGGATACAGATTATTTCAGCCACTTGAATTCCATTGCCCTTGCCATGCCCCTTTAGATCCTTTCTGGCACTGAAATGGGATGTGCACCTGAGGAATATGGCAAGTTGTTGGTAAAAGCTTGTCCTGTGAACTTGCACCTGGAGGCAGACAGAGATAAGGTTGTGCACCTCACCTTGCCGCAGCTGCCTGGCCATCTTTTGGTGCTGTGGGCTTTGGGCCAGTTTATTTTTAATCTGGAGACGGGGGGACATGAATGACAGGAGGTCCAAGGCTTCTGTCTGGAGATGGCAGCTCTGGCTTTCCCACCTCCACGCTGCTCCAGGCTGAGTTTCCCTTGGAGCTGGATCTGCTGATAGCTTTCCCCTCTCTGCAGAGCTGCTGCTGCAGCCTGGGGTCTGTCATTTAGCTTTCCTCCCTTGTGTCCATGGGGACCCTGCCAGGGAGGCTCCTGGCAGCAGTGGGATCAGTGACCCCAGTCACGCAGCTGACACTCAATCTGTTTAGATTGGAAAAGACCTCGAAGATCACTGAGTCCAACCAATAACCCAGCACTGCCCGGCCATCACTAGAGGACATGGTGACCACCACAGCAGAGCCTGGACGGGCAGATCTGGCTCTGCCATTGAGTTAGGTGCTGATGATGCTGTAAATCCCCCTGACATGGACGTGATAGCCTGGCTGTGTGGAAGTCTCCAGCTCTCAAGATATCTGGAAGCCATTGCTTTCAAGAAAACAATCCAGATTTTGGTCAGAAAGGGGGCAAGATTGTGACAGCACATCTCTACTCAAGGCTGAAGAAGGGGAGAGCATCATTTCTGCTATTTCGGGGGGCACTTGTGGGGCACAAACACTGCAGTGCACACACGGCTGCAAGGAGACACCAGGATTGCTCCTGCCTGCTCTGGATCTCCAACCTCCCTCTCCTGGAGGCAGCCACATGCTTTCTGCAGGCAGAGATGGTTTGCTGATGCCCAGACTGGAGCAATGAAGCAGTACCAAGTTCCTGTCACTTAGAATATCAATTAAAACCACTGCAGCCTTGTAAGTCCTACCCTGAGACACACTCAGGATCGACAAACAGCTAGGCCTGCCATTGAAATGGTTCTTAAACCAGCACAAGGAAATCTGCTGTGCAATTGTGAGCACAAACTGGTGTGCTGGAGCACATCCAGCCCAACAGGCTGTGGGTGGGAGCTAAGACTGGTGTGAAGATGAAACCCTCTGGTGTTCTGGGCACTGGGGAGCCAGTGGCTTTGCTGTGCTTGGAAAAGGCTTGAATAACTCATTTGGAAGCTCCATCCCCAGGGTTTCCCTGTGTGCCACATAACACCATCCCTGCAGTCCCAACCCACAGCTTGAAGCTCCTCTCTTACAGGAGCAGTGTGAGGCAGCTCTATTTCACTGCTATAATGACAAAATGGGATGAAATTGTGCATTTCAGGCCAGCAGAATGATCCTGCTTCCATTCCTCAGTGAAGTGGGACTGTGTTGGATTTGACTGAAAGACACTGCCAAGCACCCAGCAACACACACAGCTGTGTTTGAGCTGACTTGGTTTTCACCCCTTCTAAAAATCCTTTCTTATCGTAAGGAAATAGGGAAATCTGGTTGTGAAGTATCCAGCTGAATGCTGCAAGTCCTGCTTTTCTTGTTTGCCCCAAATTATTCGCTGTATCTGGCCAAACCCTCCCACCTGTGTTCACTCGGTGCAATTGAAGCCTTCATTGAGGCTGCTGAAAGTGGAAGGAGTGGGAATAGTCAAAAACCTGCAGGATAGGTAGGGATCATGTGTGAGGGGGAGTGACGGGAATCCCCCAGGCCAGGCAGCCAATGCAAGAATTATTTAGTACCCAAGGCTGCCACGATGAACCTTCAGAGAGCAAAGAACATCAGCCACAAACCATCCCAGTTCCCTCCAGTGCAGCACCAGTCTCAGAGTCAGTATTTCTGTGCCCTCTTACACCCTTTATTTGCTCCCATGGGTACTTACTCCTCTAGAAATGGATTAATGGAGCTAATCTTAAAGCATATCCAGAGATATAACTTGAGATTTTTTTTTTTTTCCCTTTAACAAAGATGAAGCTTTTATATAGACGGGAAAAGAGAAGGGAAGTGAAATGTTCAGTGACTAATGATCCTCATCAATATTCATGAGAGTGAGTAGCATTCTGAGATTTAAAATAAAGGAAGAAAGAGAGAAAGGCATTGACTCCTTTAGAAGCTAAATGAAATATTTAGGTTGACCTGGAGATAAGTGTGCTGGGTGGTTGTTGCTATCAGCTCAGACCAGTGTTCAATCCTAGAGCTTTCAAAGGGGGAGCCGAGCTGCCCGTGGATTTTTCTGGAGATAGGAAATGACTGGGTGGGCTCACCTACAGCTGAGGGTCAAGTCCATGCTGGGCCAGGTGCTGTGGCACCTCCCAAACAGGGAGGGAACAATCCCTGTCCCAGGAACTGCTTCCAGCCAGCCAGAGCCAGCGTACAGAACTGCATCCAGGGGTTTGGCCACAGCCAGGCTGGGATCAGGCGTGGCCTGTCCCAGGTGAGTCCCAGCTCACACCATCCACCAAAGGGCTCCTGTCCCACCCACTCCCTGTAGTGAGGCTGCTCTTTGGGACAGGGGACTGCCTGAAGTGGTGGCTTGGAGGGTGCAGTGGACATTGATGAATCTAAAGCAGCTGCAGGGCTCAACTGCCTGGTGAGAATATCCTTCCTGCAAGCTGCAAACAGCTGTAGATATTGGGGAGCTGATCTGCTGTTGTGGGAGGGGTCTCCTTATCTGTTATATTGTTTTCCTTCCTTGCCCATCCCTGCCCCCAGAAAATCCCTGCAGCTTGGGGTGATTGTTCCTAACTTGGAGGTGAAGTTTTAAACCCCTCAAGATACTTGTTAAAAGATGGAGGAACCTTAATCCTTCCCCACCTCAGTCTTTTGTCAGCTGGGTAGGAGGAGAAGGAAAACTTCTGCAGAGAATAGCTGAAATACAGGTTTGTGAGGATGTAGCTCTGGATGTGCAGCAGTGATGGTGGAGACGGAGAGAATATCAGGATTTAACTGCAAACAGAGCACTCCAGGCTGGAAGAAAGGCTTCCCCCACCTTCTGTATGTCTCCTCTTCTAAATCCTTTTCCTTTCTGCTTCTGCAAGTTGCCCTTGTCTCTCTCTGCTTCTGAGGCTGCTCCTTTTCATTTTGAGCCATCCCTTCCCTCCTCTGAGTGACAGCTGTCCCACCCCTGCCGAGGTCATTTGCCCTTGAGACCATCTTTGATCTGTGCCCTGATAGAAGGGCCGAGTATTGACTTTGGCTGCGGCTTCATTAAGAGGCAGCCTCATTTGTCAACTTGTTTGTTTCCAGGGCTGCTTGGGAGATGGCAGAGCTTGCATCCCCTCCAAGCCGAGCGCGGCCAGAGTCTGGAATTAACTCCCTTTTCAGGGATTCCCATCAAGGTCATTGCAGGTGGCCCTGCACAGGTCTCTCCCCCTCATTTATCCATGTCACCGAGGTTTTAAGCAATTCTAGATCCAGTGGGAGTGTGGATGGGAGACCTGCCCAGGCTCTGGGGGCTGCAAGGACCCAGGGACAGGTCCTTGCTAGTTAATCCAAGGTGTTCCCAGCTGGAAAAGAGGACTGCTCATAGGGAAATCAGAGCTGGGGCCTGGGATGAGCTCTCAGTGGTGGGATCATTGCAGGGGGTTCTCTAGCTCTGGCTGTGTGAGGATTGTGAGTAATGAAGATGAATTTCTCTTGTCAGTTGTCATCAGGTAGCTCATCTGCCAGTAACGGCCTCTGGTTCCCATCCAGGTGCTCAGGTGGGTGGAGTGAGTGAGCTAGCCAGGCTTTCCTGCACTCCTGGTGCTCAGTGATCAAAGCACTGACCAGTGTTTGCTTGTAGGGTTTGCCCTGTGCAGGGGTCACCTCCCTGCCCCGCAGGTGCCCGGGACAGGGACCTCAGCTGGTGCCAGGTACAGAGATGCCAGTGATGGATGTGCCCCATGGGCTGGTCCTTGGAGGCTTTGGGGGAAACAATCTTGCCCTGCAATCACCTGAAACTGAAGCTCTAAGCATTGGCACTCTCAGGGGAGTTCAGGGATTTGGAATGGCTTCACACAACAGCCCTGGGAAAGAAGAGAGACTCATGGGTATCACAGAATCAAAGAATCCTGGAATGATTTGGGTTGGAAGGGGCCTTAAAGACCATCTTGTTCCAATCCCCTGCCATGAACAGGGACACCTTCCACTGTCCCAGGCTGCTCCAAGCTTTGTCCAGCCTGGCTTTCAACATCACAGGGATCCAGGGGCAGCCACAGCTGTGTGGGCACACAGCCTGTGCCAGGGCTGCCCACCCTCCCAGGGAACAATTCCTTCCCAATGTCCCATCCATCCCTGCCCTCTGGCAGTGGAAGCCATTCCCTGTGTCCTGTCCCTCCATCCCTTGTCCCCAGTCCCTCTCCAGCTCTCCTGGAGCCCCTTCAGGCCCTGCAAGGGGCTCTGAGCTCTCCCTGGAGCCTTCTCCTCTCCAGGTGAGCACCCCCAGCTCTGCAGGTGGGGTCTCATCTGAGCAGAGCAGAACCCCTTCCCTCACCCTCTGGCCACACTGTCCCATTGCTCAGGGCCAGACCAGAGGATGGCGCTTTGCTGCTGGGGGCAGATGCTGCAGCACACGGCATTTCCAGACCTTTCTGACCCTGTGCAGGAGAAGCAGGGGAAGACAAAAAGCCAAATTTCACTGGGGTCCAGTTTCCTGCAGACCCTAAAGTTTCACTGCCCTTGTGAGGAGGGGTCTAGTGAGGCTGTTTCCATATTCCTGGGAGATGCAGCAGCCTGAGCAGGAGGTGTGGGAGCACCAGCCCAGCCCGTGCAAAGGAAAGCAGCTCAAAAACCAGAAGTTGCACAGCTCAGCTGTGCTGCAGGGGTTAAAGCTCTTTGAGTGCTGGGTACTTCCACACTCCTGACAGCACACAGGGAGCTGAGGGAAAGATGTTCCTGGCTGTTGCCACGGGCATTTTGCTTCAGCAGGTCCCGAGGTGATAAGGCAGCAGTAATTGTGCAGCTCCACGTGGGCTGCGATGGGACCGGCACCGCAGCAGCACCAGGCCCTGCAGCGGGGGAGCACGGAGCAAAGCCAGGGAGAATTCTGACTGTGGTGGCAGGAATGGCCCAGGGATTCAACAGCAGGTTGTAAGAGGAGAGACTGGAGGAGGTAAATTTATATAGTCTGGAGGAGGCTCAAGGGGAGACACGACCAGAGTCTATAAATATACGCAGAAATAGAAACCAAGGGAGGAAATTATTCAGAAGGAGGGAGGACAAGGAGCAGTGCCTGAAGCAAAGCAAGAAAAGTTTATTCTGGGTCTTGCATGGAAGGAGAACATCCTTCAGCACCCAGCACCTGGCTGGGTTGGGGTCCCAGCGCTGCCAAGCTCCTGCTCTGCTCCCCACCCCCCTGATGCCTCACCAAACTGGATACTCCCCCTCCTGACACAGCTCCGCTGTGTTTCACAGTAGCCCCACCTCATTTCTTCCCTGCCAGCCATCTCACACGGGTGTCTGGCACCCAGCCGCCCCAGCATGCCTTCGAAGGTTTAATAAAACAGATTGAGATGCACTTGGGCTTGTGGCTTGACAACTGGCTCCCCTTGGACAGGAACATTTGCCTTCGCTGGGTGACAATGCTTTGAGTCCATCGCCTTAGGCACTGTGGCTCATTGCTAGTCATCTCTCCAATGAATAATACACAGGCCTGAATATCTGTCTGCATACATCTTCCTTTTCTGTAGGATAATTTAATGTTATCATTGGGCCTCCTGCTTCAAAGATGAAGAGATTACTTCGAACCTGCAGCCTGCAACCACAGCCATTGGTTTCAAACGTCATTAAGTTTCATTATAACAAATAAACACTGCAATGACATTTATAAGTTACCAGAGAGCACAGAAACACAAATATGAAGCAGATAAACTGCATTTGATCCAAATAATTACTGCAGGCAATATCGAGCTTGGGCTGAGCTGGCAGGCAGGTGCTGGGTAATTTATAGGAGTCCGTAAGGCACTGTGGTGCACGTTGCTCCTTAAAAATGATGATGATGGCTATGTGTCTCTCTCTAAGGCCTCAACCAGGTTATGTTCCTGCCGCCTTGAAGGCAGGGAGCTTTTCCTCAAGTGAGAAATGGACGTGGCACAGGCAACTGTTACTGTTTGGGGACTTTCCTCTCACCATTGCTCAGGATTTCAGCCTGAGAAGGGACCTGCATTTGAAGTTTGCTCTGATTTAAGCTGCAAAAGAGCCTTATTTATTTATTTGTTTGTTTGCTTATTTTTCCTTAGGGGTATTTATCCCCACTGCAGACCAGTTCTCAAGAGTGGGGAATCCTTGGGGAGAGATTTCCACTGATTTGCTCCAAGGGAGTATAATTCTGTGCTTAGAGAATAATGTAATACTAGAATACACTGACTTGGAAGGGATCTACAAGGATCACAGAGCCCAACTCCTGATTAATGATAATGAAGTTCCTTTCATTTTGACTCCTGGCTTCACACTACCAGCTCTGAACCCTGAACAAGGGCTCCTCCACCAGCAAACCAGGTGGAAAAGCATTTTCCCCAGCTGTACCCCAAGAACCTGAGTGAAAGGGGTTTGTTGCTGTGCTGGTTGTGTGAACTCTCCCAAAGCTTTGCCTCTGCTCTGGGGTGAGAGCACATCATCTCCTAAGTGACCTCAGCAGGGCTTGTCATTCCCCAGTCCTGCCGACAGCGCCCAGGAGGGGGGTCAGACACGGCTGAGTTTATTGACAAGCATCTCTCATTACCTGCTAATTAACACAGCAGGCTGCGATGTGCTAATCTGCTCTTGGGCCGGGGTTTTGCACCAGGCAGCCATTGACTCTGCAGTGGGGAACATTGAGAAGGAGCTGGTGACAAAACAAACAGCAAAATCCGTGTTAAATAATCCGAGTTCCCTCCGAGCCTCCCTTCTCCTCCAGCAGGGAAGGGGAGAAGCCACGGGGTCTGTCTGGCAAGGCACAGCCCCTTCCCTGGGCCTTCTCCCAGGGCTGCACCTGGGCTGATAAAGCACTTGCAGGGCTGTAAATATTGACTGGATTGATGTTGCCTCTCATTTTTCATGGTTCTTTGCTTTACTGGGTAAAATCCAGGTAAAAAGCACCAGCTGGTTGTTGTCAGCAGTGGTGCAGGTCACTGGCCTCTTCCATGATGGATAAATGCACTTTCTAGGCGTTTCCTTGGCCCTGGGCATAGAGTAGCCAAGATTTTCATGGAGGGGAGTTTTATGCAGCTTCCACATATAGACAGAGAAGTAAATGAATTTTTAAGCACTTTCCTGGGATAACAAGATGGGCACGTGTGTGAAACATTTCCTGCTCAGAAATGATCTGCTCCCTGTCTGTTCATCTCAGCATCTCCAACCCCTCCTGCCTTCTCCCTGCCACTTTTTTTTTTGTGTTTGTATTGCATATACTTCACTTTAGGCTGTTTTTCAGAATAATTTGTTTTAATTTTAAATATGAATCTTGCATGTGTAAAAAAAATGCACATATTTACAATCACTTCCACTTGTAAAAACCCAAGCAAACAACAATTATAGCAGAAACCTGCTAATTCTCACTCCACTTCATCTTCAGAGCTGATAATTCACACAGCACAACCCCAAGCAATCCCGCCCTGCTGTGGTAAACAGCAGGAGCTGGAGCGAGTCCACAGCCTGCTCTGCAATATCCTGGAGCTCTTCTGGCCAGGAGCTCCCCCAGAAGCCACCCAGGTGATGTTTCATGCAGACAGCAGCTTCCCAGCCTTCCAGGGCAATAATAAGATTTATTCCTGCCTTCTCTTCCCTCCATTTGTGAGCTTTGGTGCCAACAAGACGTTTCTTGTTCAGGGAAGTATCTGGTAGGGGAATCTTCAATGGTGGCACTTCCAACACCTGCAGAGGTGGAAACACCCTGTAGAGAGACTCATTTAACCACTCCTTGGATGGATTCTCCAATCTGTACAGTGTCTCACCAATCTGTAGCAAGACTAGTTAAAATTTTTGTGAGAAGGAGCAGAATTTTCCACTCATTTTAATATTATAGAATCCCAGAGCAGTTTGGGTTGGAGGGGACCTTAAAGATCATCCAACCCCACTTCCATATGCAGAGAATGCAACATTCAATATCTGCATTTTCTGTTCTGAGCTGCATCTTCATTCTGATTTCTCTCCATGCCTCATAGCGTACGATAACAGATTTTGAAAAACGAGGATGGAAGTGAAACATGGTGCGACCCAAGGCAAGCTCTTTGCTCTAATTTTCCACCCCGTGAACTGCACAACTTCCAGTTGCCGCTCTTCCTGGGAGCAGAGCCAGACTTTGAAATCTCCAAATCATTTGTGAAATGGATTATTCATCCTTCTCGTTTTCCTACGGACGAGTGTCCTCTGTGCCCTCTAACTCAAAGATGAGCTGAGATTTAAAGGACTCTATTTCAAAAGAGCAGCCCTGATCTGGGAACAAAGGGTGGGCAAAGGGGATGCACTTGGATTTACTGTCATCCAGGAAAGGGGGATCACCTGAGAGGTTTCAGAAGATCACAAGGGATAAAATCCTTAAGGATTTATCTGGGAGACCTGGTGCAGGCAGGCTGCTGCCCACTGCTTTGCACATCCACTGTTATTTTTAGAAGGAAAAGTTCCTTTTTCTTCTCTGTGGATTCAAGTGGGAGGTTTTAGGTCCCAGGAGTGTCTGTGCAAGACTCCTGCAGCTGGGGACCTGCCACCTCCTTTCTGAGCTATAAACAGTTATCACCCAAAAAGCAGCTGGAGTTGCCACGGAGAGAGCTGCTTGGCTGGAATTTCCAGAGCAGGAGCACCCCCTGCTCTGTTCTCCCCACCTCAGCCCATCAGCCTGGCCTGGGGAACTGTGCCAGGACACTGCACCTTGACAGGAGAACAAATGGTGATTTCTTACTGTGCCACAGCTTCCTCAGGAGCGCCGGTAACAAAATAATTCTTGGAGTCATTGGCAGTGTTCAGTGGAGCCGGGCCTGCAGGTGGATCAATGAGAGGAAATCTATTCCCCTCTGCTCTTGTCTCCATGAGGGATTGGTGCTCAACGCCTGCCCAGGGTTTCCAGTGCCTTTGGAACAGCTGCTGGTGCCACTGTCCTTGTTCCCAGCAAGGACAGGCATCATCCTGTGGCCTGAGCAGCCTTGGCAGAGGCTCAGAGCTTACAGCTGCCCTTGGAGAGGGAGCCACAGCAGGCCAGGCACTGGGGTGAGGTGCTGGCCCCAGCCCAGGGTGTGGGGAAGCTCTCACACCTCTCCCCTCTTCCACAGCTTTAGTGACACCACCAGCTTTGCCTCTGGCTGACCCTTCAGCTCCTCTGCCACCCCCCTGCAACACCTCGCCTGCTTTCCCCCCTCCTCCTGTGCTGGCCCTGGGTAAAACACCACTTAATCCAGTTTGCTGCCTCTACCTCCAACCCTGCAAAAGTCCTGGGTGCCCCAAAGCACGTATCCCAGCTCTGGCAGCTTGTCTAATAGGAGATAATGCTGCCTGCTCAGAGTTCCGTGCTATCTGGGCAGCAGGAGAGGCTGGGAGAGCAGAGCAGCCAGGAGCTATCCACGGAGCTTGGAGCCAACCACGGAGCTTGGAGCCAACCACGGAGCTTGGAGCCATCCACGGAGCCTGGAACCATCCATGGAGCCTGAAGCCATCCACGTAGCTTGGAACCATCCACGGAGCCTGGAACCATCCACGGAGCTTGGAGCCATCCATGGAGCTTGGAGCCATCCACGGAGCCTGGAGCCATCCACGGAGCCTGGAGCCATCCATGGAGCTTGGAGCCATCCACGGAGCCTGGAGCCATCCACGGAGCCTGGAACCATCCATGGAGCCTGGAACCATCCGCAGAGCCTGGAACCATCCATGGAACTTGGAGCCATCCACGGAGCAGCCAGGAGCCATCCACAGAATCAGGAGCTATCCATGAAGCCTGGAGCCATCCACAGAGCCGGGAGCCATGCATGCAGCTGGAACATTCAGTGTGATCCAGTCTGTAAGGTCACTTGAATGCTGCTTTTTGGTGCCTCGATGCAGTACATTAGTTTGTTTCCTATCAGTGCAGCTCCCAGGAGCACGCATTTAATCTCACAAGAGGTAATTCTCCAGGCTGCTGCTGGGAAGAGTTTGCTAATAAATATCCCACGGTAAGGATACTCTTACACCTTTCCCAATTGGCAGCTAATAACAGCGCAGCCGATGACATTTCAGCCCTTTCTGCATGGCTGATCAAACTCCTCACAGTGACTTTGAAAGCAGTGCTGGGATTTCATGTGGGTATCAAAGCCAGCAGAACACTCGATAGTTCAGATCTCTTGCCTCTGTGACTAATAGACAAAAAGATCTCTGAAAGGTTTAATATCTTACTCAAAATTTCCTGTTTCCTGTTTGAAGCTACTTAGTGGACACAGTGGGATGTTGATGGCTCCTCTCAAAGCAGTGCCTGGAAAATATCTGACATCACTGCGGGATGAGCTCAGCTCAGCACGTGGGCTTGCTGAGAGCTGGTCATGGCCAGGAGACAACGCGTTCCCAGAGGCCAGGGAGGAGAGCAGAGCACTGGCTTTGCACCTTAAACTCCGCTCTGGCAGCTGCATTAGGACCACAAGATCATTTCGTTTGAAAAAAACTTAAGATCATCAAGTCCAACCCTCGACCCAGCACCTCCAACATATTCATCACTAATTCATGTCCCCAAGTGCCACATCCACACATCTTGTGAACACTCCAGGGACAGGGACCCCACCACTGCCCTGATAGCCCCTTCCGATGCTTTGCAGCCCTTTCTGTGAAGAACATTTTCCTAAATATCCAATTTAAACCTCCCCTGCTGTGACTTGAGGCCATTTCCTCCTGTCTGTCCCTTGTTCCCTGGGAGCAGAGTCTGACCCTCACCTGGCTGCCCCCTGCAGTCAGGGAGTTGTGGAGAGGGAGAAGGTGCCCCTGAGCCTGCTTTCCTCCAGCCTCCCTCAGCCTGTCCTGGTGCTCCAGCGCCTTCCCCAGATTATTGCCCTACTTTTCATTGCTTTTCCTGGGCCTCTCTTTGGCTTTGGTTTCACCTCAGTGCATCCCACACCTTCCCCTGGGAGCTGCACAGGTGGCTGGAATCAATGGGGACCCCCAGGCTGTGCTTCCAGGGAAAGTCACATCTCCCTCTGTGTTTGTGGATGAGCAAGGCACGAGCTCAGCTTCTGCTTCCCTCTTGGAGTGGGGACACCTCTGCCAGGTCACCCAGCTGGTCAGTGACCAGCACCATGCCATACACCTGAGTCATCCCTTGACTGAAGGTGTTGTGCTTTGGTTTCTTTCAGGTTGAGTAATTCAGCACTGAGGCCACGTGAGCCGGACTTACGCAGTCTCTCTAAAAAAGACCAAACTGACATTTCTTTTCCAACAGGTTTGATTTTATTTTCTCCCCAAGGAAGCCAAATTTTTAAAAATGGAAATCTTATGCAAGGGCTGAACTCAAGCTACCTCTCTTATTTGTGCCATGAAACCCAAGGAAGTGTCTGGCATGGCTGTGGCCATCACCAGCAAGGGGCTGTCCCGTGGGGAGGCTTCTCCACATCTCCTCACTGAGGACAGCATCACTGGTGCCATCCCTCTGCTCCTGTCTGGGCAGCCACAGCTGTTTGCTTCTCTGATGGTGTAAGAAAAGCTCGTCTCTGTCCGTGTCTGGAGAAATCCTTGCCCCTGGGAACACGTGGCTCCCTCTTTCCTGTGCTCTGTGCCTGGCCAGGCCTTGGGCTCCACCTCAGCGCAGGTCTGGGTGTTGTGTCCCACCAGGGAGGGAATTGGGCTGCAGGCAGGTAATGAGCATCTCTGCCGCCTGCACAGCTCTTCCCTGTGCTTCCCCACGACTGACAATTCCAGAGAGCTTTGTAAATAATGTAAAGCTTTTGTCTGCTTGCTCTTCCTCCTCATCTGAAAATCAATGCGGGCGCGTGTTCTGGAGCACGATGGGCCTGTGCAGCGGGCTCGGCATCCTTGGCTCCAGGGAGGGGACCCAAAGGAGCGCTGAGAACCAGCCTGTTTGTCACGGGGCCATAGCAGGGGCTGCGTGGGGTGGTGCAGAGCCAGGCCCTGCTCTGCTGGGAACGTGTGGGCACGGAGCCATCTCTTCCCAGCCCTCTCCATGGCCAGGAGACGGCTCCATCTCCAGGCGTCATGCCACAAGAAACCAGCCCCAAGCTGGGCTGATTTTCCTGAAATCAGGTGTAATTTCAGCCCCTGGGTTGAAATGCCCTGATTTCCATCAGGTGGGATCTGCTTGGTCTGAAGACAGCCCCTCCTGGGATGTTGTGTAGGATTAGGATGTCTCACAGCAGCCCCTTGATCTTCCTCCTACCATGCGTCGTGACAGCTCCAAGCTGAGGGAAGGATCAGCTCTTCCCACTGAGGGACAAGGAGAATGTCCCACCACTCCTAATCACCAGGCCTTTCATTTCAGAACAGTAATATTTTGACAAGGAGCTCATAGTCCTCCTTCTCCACTTCTGTGCTCTCCTCAACAAAAAGGACTAATTCTTTTCAGAGCACAATGGACATTCAAAGCTTCACTTACATAAAAGCAGCCACAATGTCTCCATTTCTAATGAGTCATTGTTCCCTCGGTGAGTCCCTCGCTTCCTACTACAATACTCACTCCTCTTGGGTAATGAAAATTTAACTTTCTGCTGCTCCCGGTTGCTGGTTTGGGCACAGGAGGCTGCAAGCTGAAATAATTCAGTCAGGAGCTCATGCAAACAGATTTCAGTCTTCAGAGAGCTTTAAAAGCCTGTCACAGACTCTGGCTTCAGCCACGGAAGGGGCTTCAAGGTCCTGCTGCAGCACAGACCGTGGCAATGTCATTGTGTAGGTGCCTTCCTGTGTTTTCTGGGTTGTTAAACAGGATTTTTGGGCCTTCTCACCATCCGTGGGTGTTGAGACATCTGAAAAGCAATGCCCTGGCACTGGCAGTGTTATTTCTCTTGGAAGTCACAAACAGAGAAGAGTCTCTCAGCCTTTGTTTGAAAGAACAAGGTGACATTACAGAGAAACACTGAGAAACAGGAGCCACAGGTGCAAAATCCATTAAGGAAATATAAAGAGTTCTAAAGTGGTTCTCTCTTTTTCCCTCTTTTTTTCTTCCTTTAGCTTCTATGGTACACTTGTGACTTCACAAAGATCCTGCCTGGGGTTTTTGAAGGCAGGGTTAGTGTTCTTGCCTGCTTGCTCTTCACCGTGGTGCCTTTATTGTCCCCTTTTGTTCCTGTCCTTTGGGATTTCAGTGACTGCAGAAGTGCCCCCCATGAGAGAGACTCCTTGAGGAAGGCAGGAGCTCAGGGGCCAGCAAGGGGATCCTGCTGGTGCCTGGCAACTCCTCAGGGAGAGGGGCAAAGCAGGAGGACGTGGGAAGGCTCTGGGATCAAGAGCTCCTCTGGTCACAGCAGGTGACCAGTGGTGACAGCGCACTTCCAGCTGCAGGGCAGCTCCAGAGTGCAGCTGGGACACTGGGCTTGTGCTGGACCCTGGCCAAGTGGCATCGTTAGCATCTCATTTCCATATCTGTTTGCTTTTAAAACAAAACCAAAAAATTCAACAAGGAATTCAGAGCCCTGAGCTTTGCTTCTGCTCAGAGCATCTCTGTGCTGGATGAACAAATCCTCACATGGACACTCTCAGCGGCAGAGGCAGTGCCCAGTGACTCCCTGTGAAGTTCCCAGGAAGCCAAGCATCAACTGAGTCATTTCTTTGAAAATATTCCAAGTCTTTACACTTGAGGGAAGATGGGATGTGGAAGTAAAACAGGACAACACTTGGGCTGGGGGCACATGGGCATGTTGTTGCATCTCCCTGCTTTGCTAAGCAGCACTTCCCAAATCCAGATTTGGGGATACTTTGTGCAGGAGGTGACAAGGAGATGGGTGATGAGGGTGCCATGACTGGACTCTTGGTTGGGCTCATGTGGTGAGCTGTATCTGCCTCTGGGTTCTCAGCACAGGACGGACCTGGAGCTGCTGGAGCAAATCCAGAGAGATCATGGAGCTGCTCCAGGGCTGGAGCCCCTCAGCTCTGGAGCCAGGCTGGGAGAGCTGGGGGTGCTCACCTGGAGAGGAGAAGGCTCCAGGGAGAGCTCAGAGCCCCTTGCAGGGCCTGAAGGGGCTCCAGGAGAGCTGGAGAGGGACTGGAGACAAGGCCTGGAGGGACAGGACACAGGGAATGGCTTCCACTGCCAGAGGGCAGGGATGGATGGGATATTGGGAAGGAATTTTTCCCTGTGAGGGTGGGCAGCCCTGGCACAGGGTGCCCAGAGCAGCTGTGGCTGCCCCTGGATCCCTGGCAGTGCCCAAGGCCAGGCTGGATGGGGCTTGGAGCACTTTGGGACAGTGGGAGAATGTCCCTGCCCACAGCAGGGGATGGAACTGGATGAGTTTTTAAGCTCCCTTCCAACCCAAACAATTCCATGATTCTCTGATGAACTCCTGGCCTGCAGAGATTTGGATTAACCAGTATTTTTTGCTGAAACTGTATAGTGGGAGGGGAGAAACTGGGAAGCTCCTGCTTGCCCAACAGGTTGGAGTCAAATCTCCTGCTTTGAAACCAAAGCATCATTTTGTAATTCCGTTTTAAACATTCCTGGAAAAATACCCAACTGACATCTTTCAGCCCATTTTCTTGTAGCTGAAAACGCTCAGCCTGCATCTGTAAATCACCCTCTCCCAATCTCCCCATTTTCAGTTATTTTCTGTCAAGTATCTTATCTCCCTTAAAACTTTCTGCAAATTACTTGTTCCTTTGACATTAAGACATAAGCTGTAACGTGGACAGGCCTCTGATCTTCCAAACCCAGTTAAACCCAGTAATCAGACTTTAAGCTGATTTGAAAGTGAGTTGAGCTCTGTCTTCAGTACTTTTTTCTTTTTTTTTTTATCTGAGATTTAGGGAGAGATGATCCTGCTGTGGAGCAGGGACTGGGCCAGGTAATGCTCTTAAGGTCCTTATACCCATCTTTCCTCTCCTGTGACTGAGTCTGAGCTGTTTGTAGCTGAAATGGAGCCTTGGATGAATAAAAAATGGCTTTAAGTGACAATTCTTCACACTGAACAAACACAGGGAAGGAAAATATAGGAGACATATGCCATGTTTCTGCTCTGATTTTCCATGGCCATCAGCTCATCTTTAAAACACATTAAGAAGTAAGAGAAAAAGGAAAAATAAAACATAAAAAGAGCTTCATTTCCAGCAGCAATTACAAAATGAAGCCTGTGCTTAATGGGCATTTGCAGAGGGCACAGACACCACTTTGTGCCTCTGCGTTCTCATTAGGGCTCGTGCAGCTCCCAGCTGACAACCTGATAATTCTCACTGATAAAACAAATCTTTTTGGGTTATTGCTGCCTTCCTGTGCTGTCCCTGCTCGCCCAGCTCTGCCTGGAGAATTGTCAGGATTACAGAGTGAGCTGTGAAAACCCAGTTAGTGGGTGGAAAGTATATATTAAAATAAAACAACAAAACAACAAAGCAAAACACCCACTTTTTCTGCTTTCTGAGTTTTCTCTCTCATCCCACTTTCCCCTGCTATCCTAGGAGTGCTTCTCCTTTATGAATCCAAAAAGAAAAAATACAGAGCTGACTCATATCCCCTTTGAAATCAAATATTTAAATCTTAACTCAGCACAAGGGTTTGTGTCAGAGGCCACCATGAGTGCCTCCCAGCAGGAAAAGTGGGAATCTCCTCTGGAATTAACCTGCCCTGTTGTGCAGGCAGCACCATGCCAAGAGCCACCACTGTGATCTTTTGGAGTATCTGAGGTGAAAATCAGAGTTCCTTGGAGATATGTGGGTGCTGGGAGACCTGGAATATCTGAAATTCCTGGGAATAAGGTGCCCAAGGTGCTCCTGGAGATCTGCAAAAAAATTCAGCTGGGCTTTTTACCTTCCTGTAATGTAAAGCATCTGGAATTTTGAAAGGACAGCTCTGCTTTTCCCTGTGCTCCTTTAGGTGGCTAAGAGTGAGCTGAAGCTATAATAAATTAAATTGAAATATAAGCACTCTTGTGGGGGCACACGTTGGTTCAACAGCGTGAGCTGGAAAATGATGGAGCTTTGGAGCCTTGCCCTGTAGGAAAGGCCCTGCAGCTCATCTGGAAACAAGTTCAGATGCAAGAACTTGTGTCACACTTAACCTTGGTTCTGGATTAATCATCAATCAATGATTAAATGGAGTTGGTGTAAATTAGGATTGAATTGATTTGGGGTGGATCACATGGACACTGTCCTGCTTTGACAAATTGGTTTTAAAGAGGAATTTTTCCTTCAGCCCAGTCCCCTTCCACGGAGTGAACAGACACTCAGTGGAGGGCACAGGCTCTGAACTCCTGCCTCATGCAGGGCCATAATTCCTATCCAGAGAGGCTCCTGGTCTTACAAACCCCACAGGTAACTCAGTGAGGGGCAATTCAGTGTGGTTCTGCCTTTCCCCCAACACCTCCCTTTCCCAGATCATCTCCTGAATCCAGAATCAGAGCAAGACTAAGTGGAGGCAGAGCAATTGAGATGCTCTACAACCAACTCACACAAAACACTGTACTCACAGGAGCTCAGATATCAGCAGATCTGCCTGGAATGGCCCCACATTTAGGATCTTCCAGCTTCAGACTGTGGCTCTGGGGTTGTCCCATGCAGTCATTATGGAAAAAAAAAAAAAAAGAAAAAAAAAAAAAAAAGGAAAAAAAAAAAAAAAAAAAAAAAAAAAAAAAAAAAAGAAGCAGGATTTAACATTTTGAATCCCTGGAACATCCAAGGCCAGGTTGGATGGGGCTTGGAGCACCCTGGGATAGTGGAAGGTGTCCCTGCCCATGGCAGGAGAGGGAATGAGATGGTCTTTAAGATCCCTCCTAACCCAAACCATTCTGGGATTCTCTGAATAATTTTCACTCATGGCAAAGCCGAGGGAGAGTGAAAATAAAACTTAATGCTGAGTAAACTCTGCTGTGGAAGAGGTTAGAGTGACTGGAGTGCTTCCCATGGAGACTGAGGAGTGCCATGTCACACCTGAGGTGTGAGACATCCCACCATGGCAGGAGATGACCCGGGGCCGGGATTTGTTATTGCAGCATTGTGGGTAGGGAAGGGTGAGGAGAGAGATTTGCAAGTTTGACAATGCAGCTTTGGAGAAAGGCAGTGCTGAGGCAGAGCTGGGCCTTCCCTTCCCCTCCAGATGTCTGGGAAGCTCCCAGCAAATGCCAGGAGGTTACACCTGGAGAGGGAGCAGTTGGTTGTTTCCCTGCATTTTTTATAGCAGGTTGTTTCCTTGCACATCCTGATTGCAGGGAGCACATGAGGTGGGAGCAAGGCTCAGAAGTAGAGGGTCAACATCCTCTTTTATTATGTGTAATATAAAATATTGCTGCTGCTGAACATCCTGCTGCTTCTCTGTCTGTGATCGTTGTGGCTGAAACACTACCACCACAATTTGGAATAAAACAGTTACAAGAAATGCTGGTGCCTCTTGGTTGGAGCTTTTTTCCCCCCCAGGGAGCAAAAATATTGCAAATATTCGTCTGTCACAAAGTGCTGTGTCCACCTCTGGGTCCTCAGCACAGGAAATATGTGGAGCTTCTAGAATGAGTCCAGAGGAGACCACAGAGATGCTCCAGGGCTGGAGGCCCTCTGCTCTGGAGCCAGGCTGGGAGAGCTGAGGGTGTTCACCTGGAGGAGGATCCAGGGAGAGCTCAGAGCCCCCAGTGCCTAAAGGGGCTCCAGGAGAGCTGGAGAGGGACTGGGGACAAGGGGGAATGGCTTCCCACTAGGGTTGATGGGATATTGGGAAGGAATTCTTCCCTGCGAACGGGATGAGCTTTAAGGTCCCTTCCAACCCTTTCTATCATTCTATGGGGCAATCACGTAATTAAGCAAACACATCATTAAGAGCTGCAGAGCTCCGTCTCCCATTTGTGCTGTGCCAGGAGCATCCTGGACTGTTGCATGTCAAGGAAGTGCATCGTGTTGGAAAGCACGGGGGAGCTGACAGCGTCCTGTTCCTCTCTTGTTCCCCGGTGCAGGCCAGGCGTCCTCATTCACGCAGCAGCCCCAGGACCAGGTGGTGATCGCGGGGCAGCCGGTGACGCTGCTCTGCGCCATCCCCGAGTACAATGGCATCGTGCTCTGGATCAAGGACGGGCTGGCCCTCGGGGTCGGACGGGACCTCTCAAGTAAGTCGGGGCACCTGGGAGAAACGTGCTTGATAAGAATTTTAAACACTAACCCCCATGAAAACACTGCATTTAACCTAAAAACGTAAAAAAACCCTCTAAAAAGTAAGTCAGGATACCACCTGTGAGAACCCTGGTTGCTAACGATTTTAAACTGTCTGTACTGGCAACCACTAACCCCTCAAGAAAAGACTACACTTAACCTAAAACCATAAAAAAACCTTCCAAAACTAGATAATAAAATGAAAATTATGAGTGTATAGTTTAAATAAAAGTGTATAATATCGTGTAATAAAAAACTTAAAATTTTAAATTTTGAAATATTACTATATTTTATATACAAAATTTTATATATACATATAAATATATATAATAGAATAGAATAGAATAGAATAGAATAGAATATTTATATACAATAAATATCTATAATATATAATATGTAATATATTATATAATATATATAATAAATATATATTATATAAAATATAGAAAAGACATATTATATATATTTATTATATTATATACAATATTATATAATATATAATTTTTATATAGATATAACAAAATAAAAGTTTTAAAACAAAAACAAATCCTTCTTCTTCACCTTCTTCTTCATAAGTTTAAATAATATAATTAAATAAAATTTAAATAAAAATAAAATGAAATATAAATTTAAAATAAATATAAATAAAATAATAAATAAAATTAACAATAAGAAATATAAATAAAATAAATCATAAATTTGAATAAAGATTAAATTTATAATTATAAATTATAAATTAAAATTAAAATAAAACAAGTCACAAATAATTAGTTATTAAGTTAAAAATAAAAATAATTTAAGTATCACTTCTTAATTAGACAATTTATCCTTAAAGAAAACCTTATAAAAATACAACTCCATTTTTAAATTATTAAAATAAAATACTATAAAACTCACCATTTATAAAACTGCAATATAAATAAAAACTAATAAACATCTAAATCCAAACAAAAAATACCATCTCACACATTTAATCCCAACCTTAGCAACGAAAAAAAAAAAAAATCCACAACCACCCTCCATAAACAAGGAAAGCAGGAGCTCTCCTTGCCTAGTGTTTATTTGGGGAATAATATTTTCATTTCAACTCCAACACCTTCCAGTCCACCCAGGTTTTTGGTTTATTCCAGATGCTCGGTTTATAAATTTTTATATAAATTTATAGATTTATTTTTTAAATTTATATATAAATTTTTATATAAATTTATAAATACGTTTTTATATAAATTTTTGGGGGGTTTATTCCAGATGCTTGATTTATAAATTTTTATATACATTTATAAATTTATTTTAAAATTATATAATTTTTATATAAATATATATATAAATTTGGGGGGGGGGTTATTCCACATGCTTGGACTAAACCAAAATCTGGTTCACTGACACAAAACTGTTGGCTCCCACAGATGTCACCTGACCCTTTGGAAAGGCCTGGTTTGATTTCCTTGGAAATTAATGTCACCTTTCCAAAATGTGGCATGAAATGTTTTGTAAATATTGGAAGTGCCTGTTTTGATATTCTCAAAAATGAAAAGAACTGCAGAATACCCTGAATCTGAGGGGACTCACAAGCCTCTGTTTGCTTTGGACAATGTTTGTGGCTTCCTCAAGCTTTGGTTTTGGCAAATTATACTTTGCTGACCAAATTGCTCAGAACTCCCATTCCTTAATCCCACATCCACACTGATTGAGGGTGAATTGCAGCTGATGTAGACGGGTGTAATACTGGGAGAGTTAACAGTTTATTCTGCATATTTCACTGGAAAACACTAATTTGGAACTGAAATATTTCACGTGAATAAGAAGAGGGTTTGCTGGAAACTGCCTGGGAGGACATGGAGCCCTTCAGGAGCTGCAGTGTCCCCCAGGCTCTGCAGAGTTCGTACACGTGTGACACCGCTCAGCTCCTGGTGACCTGAGAGAATTTTCTCCAAGGCAAGAAGCAGCACTGAAAAACCAGGGGAGGCTCCATGCTTTTTGGTCTCCAGGGACCCTGCTCTTCCCTAAAGTGCAGTGCCTGCTTCTTCTTTCCCCCTATTTTTTTTATTAATACATATAATTGCTCATTTACAGCTGTGCCCGAGTGAGCAGCCCCATCTTCACCTGTTTTTCAAAGCTCTGAGCCACAATTTTTGCATCTATTAGAGAGCTGAGCTTCCCATGCAAGACCTTGCAACACGACTGAGTAACAAGAGCTCCAGTGAAGGAGGGAGCTGATGTGAATGACTTCCACAATTAACAGAGCCGAGGCTGCTGGAAGCCACAGGAGCTGCCAGCTCGTGTGATACCAGCTCAGCCAGTGTCTAATTAGCACAATACAAACAAACCCATCATTTGTACTTCTCACGGTTCAGGAGAGCAAATCCTGCTGTTGATAACTCGAGAAACAACAGAAGCACAAATGTGTGCCAGAGCTGTGTTACACAGGGCATTGGGCACAGGAGGACACAGGGGTGGCACCTTTCCTCTCGTGTGTCCATCCTGTGTGTCCAGCCAGGCTGACCAGGGCTGCTGGTGCCCCCAGACCCCTGCCCAAGCTTTACACACAGCTAATCATGGTTGTATTCCAGGGTGTCACCTCAGCTGACTTCAGGAGCTGAGGATGTTCCATGACAGGTTGCAGAGGAGCAGGAGGTGGTGGGTTTCCTGGTGGAAGGGCTCACCCCTTTTTCTTGCCCAGGGAGGTTGTGAATGCTCCAGCCCTGGAAGGGTTCAAAGCCAGGTTGGAGAAGGCCTTGAACAACCTGATCTAGTGGAAGGTGTCTCTACCCACGGCAGGGGGACTTGGATCCCAGTGATCTTTAAGGTCAAAACCAAACCTTCCAACACTTAACATTCTATGATTCCTTGGGATTTCAGTTAATGCTCCTTCATCAGCACTTCTTTTTTGAACCTGTAGAGCAAAATGTGCAGTCTCTTTCCTGAATTTGGCAGGTTCTTTCTCTCTTTCTCTTTGGGGCTGGCTGCCAAGGAGGGGAGGAAGCTGCCTGGATCCTGGGAATTGCTGTGGGGTGCTGGGGCTCTGGACCCATGCTCTGCTCTCCTCAATCCTGGGCTCGTGGCTCCAGCTTGTTGCAGCATATGTTGCAGTTAAGACAGCCACAATACACAGAGTATCATCTTAGCATTTCAGAAAGCTTCAACCCAGACAGAGTAACACCACACCACTTCAGAAGGCCTCAAGCCTCTGCCCTTCTTGTTCTTTAGCCCAGCCTTTTACACCCCTCATGTTCATGCCTCACACCTGTGTGCCCTCTGTTCCCTGTGTGGTGGCTCAGCACACCTGGGCACTCCATGGCTCATTGCTGTCAGTGCTGCTCACCTGCTTCTCACAGCTGCACCCACTGGGGATGAGGCTGGGCCACAGCCCCACTCCCAACCACCACAAACCGTGCCTGCACCAGCTTCCTCCTGACCCGTGCTTTGCCTCCGGCAGGTTACCCGCGCTATCTGGTCGTAGGAGACCATCTGTCGGGTCAGCACCACCTGAAAATCCTGCGAGCTGACCTCCAGGATGACGCCGTGTACGAGTGCCAGGCCATCCAAGCCGCCATCCGATCCAGACCTGCCCGGCTGACTGTCCTCGGTGAGTCCCGGCTCCTCACACCCTCAGCGTGTTCCTTGGGGGTTTCAGAGCCTTCATGGTCACACTGAGTAGCTTTTGACAAAATGTTTTTCTGCTGGATCAAGAGGGCTGGGAATGAATCCATGGAGAGCAGTGGGGGAGCAGCTCAGTCCTGAGAACAGGATCAAAAGAAGCTGCCGGGGGAGTGAAGCAGCTCTGGGGTGGAGTATGACAGTTCTAGGAGTAACACAGCCACCAAGTGTTTGGCACTTCAGCTTTATGGATTTATGCCCCAATTCAAGAGAGTCTGTCCATAAATTTAAGGATATGAAGAGTGCCAGTGTCATCACTTATGTGTTACCCTGTCTACAGGACTGGGATGACTCCACCTTCTGGTTTCATACTATGCAGTATTTTTAAACTATATACACACTAATATTTTATCACCCTGCGTTTCTCACTACTTCATCTTTCCCATGAGCAGCACAGGAGGATATTGCCTGGGATTGCAAACTGGAAGTGGCTCCCAAAATCATGTAGAGGACCTTTTTTTGTGGGAGGGGAGCACTGGCAGAGCTGGAGGGCTTTGTTGGCCATCTGGCAGAGCGGGAGGGAGGCTCTCCCCACAGGAGTGCTGGGAAAAGGCAGGCACGTCAGCGAGGCTTCCCGGCATGGATGCGGCTTCAGAGAAATTAATGAAAATGGTATTTTTCATGAACAGCTTGGACAAAACCCAGTCTCTATTGCTGCTCCCAGATTCATCCTGATTATTCAACCCTCAAAGTGAAACCATTTCCATATTTGAGTTTGTTTAAATTGAAGATTGAATTTCTTTTTTCCTTGTTGTTTTTATTCCTGGTTAGTTTCTAGGGAGAAAAAAAAAAAAAAAAAAACACATTTTAAAAATATCCAAATCAAGAATTTCTGTGCTTTTAGTCAGATCAACACTGATTAGTTTCAAGCAGCCAAAAGAAGTGAATTAAGATACCAGCTGTGGTTGAAGGTGCACCTCACTAGAGTCTGCACTACGAAAATTAGTTCAAATTCCTAGTTTGCAATTTCCCCTGCATTTGTTTTCCTCCCTCCACAACCCTACAATGTTCCCTACTCCCAAACTTTCACAGCTGCCATCCCTTCCTTCCCTGACCCTGACAATAATGATGATTTTCCTTTGATTCCTCCTTCTTCTCAATCAACCCTTGGCAGCAGCTCAGAGCTCTGACACGTACCCATATATGAAATAATCCTGGAAATGAATGGGAAGGGGGAACGTTGTCTTGCTCACCGACAACCCCTCATTCACCTGGGCTCCCTCCTTCTGTTGTGAAAGCAGAATACATTGTGGGAGCCAGACAAAAGAAATAATGTTATTTAATTAGAGCTAAAGATTTCAGAACTAATTTAGTCCCAGGGCGTACGTCAGAGCTGCTGCGAAGCGTTGATTGAGCAGAGAGATGTTTTTATGGATCAAAAGGAAATCGTTATTATCTTTGGGGTTATGGAATGTGTTGAATAGATGGTAGTTAATGTTTATGTGGATATACATGGTAGTTGCTAATTGGTACATTTACCTAAGATGTTCAGCAACTTATATTTGCAGAGTGTTTTCCTTTTAAGAAAATTAAAGTTACAGCATGTTCAATTTAGGCCAAATCGATGAGCCAGGGTGGGTTTGGAACTGACTGGTAGCTCATCTTTAACTTTAGGGGTATTTATGCAGATGTTCTGAGGGGGGAAAAGTGGTCACAGCCCCGAGGCTGACAGACCTCCAGGAGCATTTGCACAACGCTCCCAGGGATGCACAGGGTGGGATTGTTGGGGTGTCTGTGCAGGGCCTGGAGTTGTACTGGATGATCCTGTAGGTCCCTTCCAGCTCAGGAAATTGTGCGATTCTATGACATTTCTGGCTGGGTGGGGAGGTAGGAGTGATGATCCCGCCTTTGCAGGGGATTGGTGGCCAGCACCTCACACTGCTCCTTTGGGATGGGGTGTCCTCTGCTGGCAGCGAGGGCAGGGTTGCTGTGGGATCTGTGCTCTGTGTTTTAGCCACGCAGTTCTGTCGTCTGAGGGGACAGAAGTGGCACATGAAGAGTAGAAGCCTTAAGCCCCCGTGTTTCTGACAGCTGGGGACAATGTGCAGCCTGTCAGGCTGAACTCACCGCATGACAGGGGGGTAACACGTGTCTGTGAAGGGGGAGAGACATTTCTGATGCTTCCAGATGTGCAGCACCACCAGCTGTGCAGACATTTCTGCTCTTAGCATGCAGTGTGTGAGCCTGCTGTAGTTGTGAGCTAAGCAGCTGTGTCTGGAGGGAGCTGGATCTCCCAGATTTCATCTCCCTGGCTTGGGAAGGGATGTGCCAGACTGTCTGAGCTGCTCACAGGAAGATGCCTGGGGGGCGTTCCTTCATCCCAGTCTGCCCAGCTTCACTGAAGCTGCAGACTTTCCCTGGCCAGAGAGGATCCCTGAGACATCCCTGGAGCTGGGTGCAAACCATGCAGCTGTGTGGGTATTCTCAGCTCAGTCAGAGAGAAAGAGAATGGTTTTCTAACCAGGCAAGAGCCTGGGAAGCAGTTGGGAAAGAATGTAAATAATTCTCTAATCTATCTTGTTGTTCACATTGTTTATAAATATGTTCTGCCAGTGTGCATTATTCACTGCTCATCAATGGTGTGAGATGTTTTTACTCTAAGACCAATGAAATTAATCTGCACGATGTTCTCTAAATATAGAGCGGTGCATTTGAAATAAATCTGAGTTCATTCTCTTTGCCTTCTAACTTGGAGTCTTTCGTTCCCGTCCTGCTCAACGGTGACACAGCTGGTTTCTCAGTGACTCAAGGGCTCTTCAGCCAGATGGGTGTTAGAGACAGTTCTGGGGAACTCTAGCCTACTTTACCACCCCCAGCTTTGTCTCTGGAAAAATAACCCTACCTGGTTTTTTGTATGGGTTGGTGCCGCCTTGTCTGTCCTTGCCAGATTTTCCACTTCCTCGGTATCAAGAAATCCCCTAATGCCTCCAGATTCAGGCTTCAACTGCTGTCATTCATGTCTGACAACAGCTTTATGGGGCTGATGCCTCCTACTTCCCTGCTCAGATGCAGAGCTACACCATATTTTAATTAAATATTTAAGGTTTTGTCACATTGTTTTCAAATCTACATGGTTAAATGTAGTGGAACGGATCATTCCGTAGCCTTGGAAGTCCAAATATTCAAACAGACGAGCCTATTACTGTCATCAGCATCTGGGAAAATCTTTTCTTTGTGGAGTTCCAAGGACAAATATTGCTGGGAAATGTTGTTAATGCATCCCAAAGCTGGAGGGTTCCCCTTCTCCAGGTCTCCCTCACCTTCCCTCCTACCATTGCCCAAACTCTCTGAGGAAGGAATCACTGCTCAATCTCCTCAGGATATCTGCCTCAAGCAGGGAAGGTTGATAAATCTGATGGGATGGGATTTGGGACATATGGAGGCATCCAGATTTTCTGCAAGCAAAGGATGTCAAGGCAGTTTGGCAGGGGAGCCCAAGCCAGGCAGGCTCTGGGAAGCCACTGGAGGGCTATTTGCTACCTGGTATATCTCTAAATGGCAGGGCTGCTTAATTTATGATCTATTTAACTAAGCCAGGATATTAATTAAATAAAGTAAGAGCCTGATTAGGACTTGGAGAAATTTAAAAATAAAATCAGGCAGCAATCGAGCGAAATTGCAAAGCAAACACTTTGGCTGTAACCACTGGAGAGTTCCCTCCAGTCTTCCATCAAAGCTCAGAGCAGGGAGGGCAAATGCAAGAGATTATATTGCCAACAGATGTGTGTTGTTAAAATATGCATCTGCCAGCCGTGTAGCTTCAGGAGCCAGAGGGCTCGCTCGTGGATCCTTCTGCACTCGCGGGAACCGTGGAGGAATTTGAGGCCCCAGTGGCCGAGCTGGGATTTGCAGACACGTTAATTAGTGTTGAGTTCCCAGATCTCGGAGGCAGCCAAGCGAGGAGAAACTTTGAAGAGAGCTTTGGTTTCCCTGGAAGGGAGCAGGGAGGGAGAGGGGAACCCTGGCTCACGGTGCCAACGTGGCCGTGGCACAGTGACACCTGAGCCTGCAGTGACATCTCGGCCTACAGTGACACTTTGGTTTGCAGTGATACCTCGGTTTGCGGTGACACCTGGGCCTGCGGTGACACCTGGGCCTGTGGTGACATCTCGGCCTGCGGTGACATCTCGGCCTACAGTGACACCTGGGCATAGGGTGACACCTAGGCCTGTGGTTGTAGCAATGTATCTGACCAACTTAGGCCACATTGTGCACCAGCCAAGCCACTTGTAGTTTTTCTTATCAGAGCCCTCTGGAATTCATGAAGGTTACTAAGACATAAACTGGGCTGAATTAAGAAAGAAGAAGCTGAGAAACAGAATTTCAAGACCACAAGAACTCGATAAAGGAGGGTGGTGAACCACCTGGACTGTAACCAATCACATACTCTGACAAGTGTGTGCAGAACACGTGGACAAGCTAGAGGCAAAAATCGAGCGATGCATGATCAGCGTGTGCAGTAGGGTATTTATACACTTAGAATGTATAAATAAGTGCCTAATGTAAACAACAAAGGGCTTCTGTTTAATCATACTGGTTAGTTGTCCAGGAGTCCTGATTCTCCTGCATGCAGTGGCACCTCAGCCTACCACTTTTGTGCCAAGAATGACATAAGAACAAATGAGAAACGCAGCGTAATAAGGAAGAAAAGAAGGCTTTAAATGGAAAGGAAATTTCGGTTTAAATAGACTGATACGATACATTCTATTTGATTGGTTAGTTAATAAAAACATCTTTCTTACACACTGTCTTTGAGAGGAACAGAAAAGTAAGGTGGAAAAACATCACCTGCAGATTGTTTAGACTAACAAGTTATGATATTCCTACAACTCCCTAAAAATTCTCACAAGCTACTGTGAGAAACGATTGCCATTTCTCTCTCCCTGACTAGGCTGGCATCCACACTCAGCCTGTGGTGACCAGGGCTGGCAGGAGCCACTATGCCCGGAGGATAGAACAACTAGGATAATGAAGCAGATGATGACGAGGTGTTGGGGAACTGGATGGCTCCTCCCTTCATGGCACCTTGGCAGGAGCATGCCAAGGCTGTCCTGGTCTGTCCTCCCCAGCAGGAGATGTGGCACCTCCAGCCCAGTGATGCCTTGTGAAGGCTGCCCTAGAACAGAGACTGGACAGAGCTAAAGAATAAAGTAGGGATTTATTAGGAGGCTTCAATAGATCCATCTTGTGCAGCACAAGAGCCCAGCCAGGGCCGCACCCAAGATGAACCAAAATGGTCCCAAAATGTACAAACGCTCACGGGGTCTCTCACTTTAATAAGTTCTGCTCCATTTGCATATTGGAGTTCATTATCCAATTAGGTTATGAAGTTCCATTCTTCTTGTTTTTCTCTCTTCAGCCCACGTTTTTTGTGCTCTTGGGCCTGAGATTTGGATCATTTGTCCTTGGTCCCCAGCTGGAGAAGGAATTGTTTTCTCTTCCTATTCTGTGCAGAGAGCTCACCATCCCATAGTATGGAGCTCAGACCACACACTAAAGCAGCACAGCATCTGAAAAATAGAAAAGCTAAAACTTGAGGCATCACCAGCCACGTACCTCGGGCTGTCCCAGGAAGCTCCCAGGCAGCACTTGCTTGGCACAGGGAAAATGTTGGTCCCAGAGGTGCCAGTGCGAAATTGGCCACAAGCAGGAAAAGGCAATATGAGGGTGTGAGGGAGGAGGCAGGGGAGCTACTTCCAGAGACTTAAGGTGAATAATTGATAGGCAATTAACTTGTACCTTCACCTTTTATAGTCTAATTCCCTCTCTCCTCCCCCCTACGGCCTCTTCTAATATTAACTCTGTCTTCACGTGTGTCCCATTAGGAATAAAGCTTTCTTAAATCAACATTAATTATTTAACTCTAAAGATTAAGTTAATTTGAAGTGAGAGCTCCTGACTCTCTTACAATGGCACAAGGCAGGGACAGGAGGAGGGTCACTGGGGTGTCAACTGCATCCACATTCAATCACAGCCATTTTCTTATTTTTATTTTATTTTTCATTTTATTCCAATCCTCTTTCTTGCCAAGTCTTTCCAGTCCTCCCCTGCAGAGCAGAGTAAGCATTTCCATTACCAGAACAATGCTTGGCTGCTTGAGACATCTGCATTTCCCAGCTTTCAAGCACTTCAGTGGAGTTTGATCAGGAAATAAAGAGGTTATGTCCTGCGTAAAGGCTCTTTCTCAACATTTGTTTGTAATGCTGAGCTGCAAGAAGAAAATGTGAGGAGGCAATGTTTCAAATCCAGAAACAGTTCAGCTTGGAACCCTTTTTCCACACTTTTTAATAGAATCCAGTTCTCTGAATGCAAAATTCAGAGCATGTAGAGCTGGGATGTCAATTCAGAAAAAAAAAAAAAAAAAAAAAAAAAAAAAACACCACCACAAGTGATGAAAATGTGATCATTTTCTTCCAGACAGTCTCTTCTCCTTGAACAACTTTGGGTCTTCACAAAGCTGCATTTTCTGCTGGGAATATTTTCAGTGGCAAAACAGCAAGTGGCTCTACTGGGAATGAAACAGAAACATCAAACAATCGAGCGCAAATCCCAAATAACCTAAATATTTGATGTCATGTCTGAGCAGCTTAAGTTTACAGCTCTCTGAGCCAGCTCCTTTTGATAGCAGAGGGTGGCCGGGTTTCCTTGCTCACGTCCCTGTGTGGCTCTGGTGTGGGAAGGCATCTCCGTGGGATTGACCATTCCAGGCAAACCCAGGGGCTCAGAGGTGAAAGGCAGTCGCTGCCTCGAGCAGTCTAGAGCTGGAAAACAGACCACAGAGAGGGACTGTGGGCTAAAAAACTGGGTCTTGCCATCTCCCTAGGTGGGTTTCACTCTTGGAATATATCACATGAGACTCCGTTTTCTTCACGGTGGAAAAAGCCCCGACTTTATCCACATGTCGTGGGTTGACAAGGAAGTGAGTTTTCTTGGGAAGTTATAGCCAAACCAATCAGTGGTCAGATTTGAATATTTTCATGGGTGCACTGGCACTGCTCCAGCACCAACCCATGGCACCATATAACTCGTTTTTATACAGTTTTACAGACCTCGTGTGTGGCTCCAGTTGGTCAGTAGCTTTCTTGCCAATTACTTTATTGGTTAGTAAAAGGTATTTTACTTGTCTATCAAATCTCTCTACTCTCAATTGGTTACATATTTTCTTCACTGGTTTTCATGGGATAGGTTTAATGTTTATGCAGGTGCTGGTTGTTTTTCAGCCAGGAATAGATTGTTACAATAAGGAACTGCTCACACCAGGATTGCTCTCACATGGGAACTTGCAAAGTGCTAGCTTGACAAGGCCAGCCATCTATTTAACAGAGCAGGCCTGATTTCATGAGGCCTTTCTTTTATAATTTTTCTACCTTACTGCAACATTTCGCCTGGGTGTTGGGAAGTGCTGCTTCCCCCATTCTGGAAGAGTTTGCACCCTGTCTGTGAGGAGAAGGAGAAGGGAAGGCAGCATCTGCATGAGCTCTGTTCTCCTTACTTTGAAGAAGACAAGCAAAATGACATCTTTACATCCCCAGTAAGTACATCTGGGCTGGTGGTGGGTGCCAGGATGAAGCTCTCCATGGGACAGAGCCACTCACCTCAGGCTCTGCCAGGGTCGTAGCAGTGGAGTAACAACTTTGCAGTCATACAAACATGGGGAGAAGAAGGCTAAGGAAGGGGTTTGTTTCACCTTACAGACATTAAAAATTATAAATATAATAGAACCATGGAATGCTTTGGCTGGGAAGGGATATTAAAGATCCTTTAGCTTTGCTTCCTTGCTCTTCCACTACCCCAGGCTGCTCCAAGCCCCCTCCAACCTGGCCTTGGACACTTCCAGGGATCCAGGGGCAGCCACAGCTGCTCTGGACACGCTGTGCCAGGGCCTGTCCACCCTCACAGGGAACAATTCCTTCTCCAGCTCTCCTGGAGCCCCTTTAGGCTGTGGAAGGGGCTCTGAGCTCTCCCTGGAGCCTTCTCCTCTCCAGGTGAGCACCCGCAGCTCTCCCAGCCTGGCTCCAGAGCAGAGGGGCTCCAGAGCAGAGGGGCTCCAGCCCTGGAGCATTTCCATGGCCTCCTCTGGGTCCCTCTGCCTTCCCCTCTGGGGAAGGTCCATGTCATTCCCCACAGGACAGGGCTGTGAGCAGGGGCTGGTGTTCACTCACATCAGGGGAAGAGGCAGCACTAAGCACTAAGCTGCCTCTGCTCCCTCAAACCCTGCTCTAGATGGGTTCACACAGTTCTTACAAACTTTGTATTTTCTTAATGCCCTGGGGTTGACTGATGCCGCCTCTCCCATCAAAGCTTCCCTTCCCTAAGCCCTCAGAGCCTCACCAGCATTCCTACCTGCACACTGAAGACTGAAGTACCTCAGAGTAAATAGGAAGAGACACAGATAGAAATGATTAATGTTCGTGTTCCTGCACCAATCTGTGATTCCTTGTCTCGATGCAGGGAGGGCATCGTGGTTCTGACCCGTGGTTTTATCGAACACGAAGCATTTGGCTTCTCTCTGCAGTCTGCTGGGCTGGGCTGACCTGATGGATGCAAAGTGCAGAGGGCTGATAAAAAAACCTTCCTGATTTTTAGTCATCCCTTTGTCTCTTCCCAGTCTCTTCTGCTGGCTCTGGCACTGCCCTGGCCCCCGGTTACTCTGGCTGTGATGGCCATGAGGGTGCTGTGAAATGAGGTGGGGGTGCTGGTGTCAGGATCCCTCTGTGCTGCTGTGCTCATCACTCGTTCCTGTGCCTGCACCCCCTCCTGCTCTGGGCACGACCCCTCTGCATCTCACTGCAATTCCCCCATCTGCACGAGCCAGCTGGGGGCCAGCAGCTCCCTCCACATCACGCCAGCCTTTCCCTCTGCTGCACCCAGTGCCTCCAGCTCCCCGGGATGCCTGTGGACAGCGGGCATTATTTTGCTTCATGCACTGTTGAACCGCTGACACCTCACATTCTGCACCAGCCAGACCCCCCGCACGAGCAAACCTCGCTTTGCTTTCACTCCTACGCACGATTCTCCCTCTTGCCAATCAAAACCCAGCTCCCCCATTTGCATCCTTCCCGTGCTTTTCTGCATCTGTGCTCACAGCAGCCCCTTTTGTGCCTCTCCCAGCTGCGCACACGGATGCGATGCCGACTGCAGCGCCGGGAGCCGCCACGGCCAGGAGCTCGGTGGGTTGTTAGTGACCTGACACAAGTATTGACTGCCTCTCCCTTGTCAGCCGGCAGAGAAGAACGAGGCTCTCGGAGCGTGACATCACCTGAGCGACAGCCCCCGCTTGGCTATCGATCGCCGGGTGACAAATGAACCGGCGGCTCGGCAGGGCAGGACCGGCCGCGAAAGCGGAGGAGCCGCTCTGGGAGAGGCTGCCTGAAGGAATCCCAGCCCTCTGCCCGTGCCCAGCCTGCAGGAATGTTGTTTCCTGGTTCCAAGAGCTTGGCCAGCCCTTTTTGCTTGTCTTGCCTTTCCCTGCTCCGTGAAGTGTTGTCCAGCCTTGCCCCACTGTGCCTGAGCTTCTCTGTCACCCATTGCATGGTTCAGACCTCCCAGCACAGATCCCAGCTCAGCCAGCACCTCCCAGCTCGTGGTGAAGGAATCTCTCTGTTACACATCCACATGGTGTGTTCCCGGTGCCACTTGCTTTCGGTGCCCCTGTCAGTGTGATGGATGCCAGCCTCCCATCCTGCAGGAGCACTGGGATGGGTTTGGAGCTGTGGCATTCCTTCTGGCTTCAGCTGGGCTGTAAAACTGGATAGTCATGTCTTAATGACTGACCTGTGGGTGCCCTTGGTAATTAACAGGAGAAAAACCTGTCCTGCTTCAGGATATTTCTCACACGCCAAGATGGACAAATGACCCTCTGGAAGGGGCTATTACTCTTTTTTTGACATTAAAGGTGCCTGATGTGCTCAATTTTGCCCCTTCAGTGGGCAAAGAGAGGTGGAAAGCATGGACATGGCATTGGATGACCCACCCAGGACTCTCCAGCCTCCTCCTGCTCCAGGGAATTGGACCAGTGCTCTCCCACAGGGACAGCCACAAAGCCACAATATTGGGTTCCTTTAAACTCAACTCTGACCTCCACAGAGAGAGACAAGGGATTCATGGCAAATTATGGATTTAACACCTCTGATGAATCCCCATTACAGCATGAAATGAGAAAGGAAAATGTAGCTAAACGGAAGATTTCCCCTGGGCAGCAGGAGGCTGCAGTTCCTGAGAGGCTGGGGAAAGTAGAATGGGAAAAAATAGAGAACTAGGAAAAACCTTGTTCCATTAACTAAATATTGCAAAACCTTTGCAAGCCACTGCTTGCAGGTTAGTGAGGTTTAAAGGCCAGGGCTCAGACTCATGACACATCCAAGGTTTCCAAATCCATCCCCTTGGTTGTCATGACAAGGGGAAATGCAATACTGTTGATGACGGTTCCCTGGGGGCTCAGAACAACTGATCCCCTGTCTCTGGGGCCAGGACCTGCCCTTCACTACCTTCCGAGTGTAGCCTGACCCTGCATCAGTCATCTCCCTTTGGGAAATGCCAATGGAGCATCGGAAGGATAAAAAAATGCACTGAAAAGTGCACTTTTATCTTAGAGCAGGCTCCTGGCTCCCAAACATGAGGTTTAAGGCCAGGTTGGACAGGGCTTGAAGCATCCTGGTCTAGTGGAATGTGTCCCTTCCCCTGGCAGGGGGGTGGAATGTGATGATCTGTAAGGTCCCTTCCAACCCAAACCATTCCAGGATTTGGGATAATGCATCTGGAGATGATTCCCACAGGGATAAGCTGTCAGTAGCTCCCACTGAGTGGCTTTCCTGGAAGTGCAGGAAGGAAGACAGGCTTTAGCAACCAAATAGGGGAGGAAAATCAGGGAAGGGGCTCTCAGAGTGCTGCCTGCTTGGCTTGCCCTATGGGCAGAAAGGGAATCCGGTCATTTATGGCTTCAATGGAAACACACAGAGCCTGGGGTCATTTCTGTGGTGCCAAAGCCTCCATGTGCAATCCTTCAGATCTCTCAGGCTCAAATCCCTCCCTTAAAGAACAGGAAAAGGAGCAGGGTGAGGCAGGAAGAGGAGCCCTTGGGATCTGGTCCCGGCGCTCACTGCAGCTCCGGCTGCAGCGGGAGGACATCCAGGAGCTCAGTGCAGTCACTCATTCCCGGGGCTGGGCAGCGGCCAAGCAGAAACACTGCAGAGTCACAGTTGTGGAGACAAGTGTCTATAATCTCCACTGAGTCATAAATCATGGAGGAGCTGAACTCTCCTCCCCGAGACACCGTGGATCCTCTCCCCGTCCTCATGGCAATGAGCGCCGGACAGCCTGCGGTGGGTTCGGATCATCCCGGGAACATCCTCATACCCGAGGTGCCTGTTTCTTATTCAGGTTGTTGCTGAGTTCTGCAGAGATTTCTTCTAGTGGGTGAGAAGTAGAAGTGACTTTCAAATCAGTGGAAGCATGAAAAAATTGCGATGGAAAAATAAAAGTCTTTCATGAGATCCCATTTAATTGCTAACAAAGACAAAAATCACAGCTCTCACATTTGGTTCCCCAACAAAACCCAGATAGCAGCTGCCCCGTATGTATCTGATTCCAACTGGTAGGTTTAAAAGATACAGAAGGTATTTAATGATAATGATAATGATTTACATTTATATAGTGCCTTGTATCCGCTGGGATCACAAAGTGCTTTATATATGTATGGATAAAAATATACTGGATAACAAGCACTCCATCCATCACCAAATCACAGCCCCTTCCCTGGCGAGGCTGCAAGCTGTTCAGGGAAGAGTTGCTGCATTTCCAGAGCCGTTCTCCCTCCTATCTCCTACAGCACTTGGGGTGCTCCACAGTAATTTTGTAATAAAACCAGGTGATAAAAACACTTTAAAAACAATGTCATAAAAAAGGAGAACCCTCAGTGTCATAAAACGGCACACAGAGGAACAGGAGGGGAAACTTGAGAGGAAGAAGGTTATAACAGTTTTAAAATAAAACAGAGTAGGTTTGGGTTGGATATTGGGAAGATATTCCTCCCTGTGAGGGTGGGGAGGCCTTGGGACAGGTTGCCCAGAGAAGCTGCCCAATCCCTGAAAGTGTGCAAGGCCAGGTTAGACAGGACTTGGAGCAACCTGGGATAGTGGAAGTTGTCCCTGCCCATGGCAGGGGAGTGGAATAAGATGAGCCTTAAGGCCCCTTCCAACCCAAACCATTCCATTATTCCACAATAAATAGGGACAGTTGCCATTGGGAAGATCAGCCCTGGAGGAGAAATGTCCTCCAGCTGCTCTGAATTAGAAGGTGAAGAGCGTGGCCAGCAGGAACAGCCCCAAAGCATCGGTACCATCAGAGCTGGGTAGTCAGGGACCTCCCAAAATCACTTTGGATAGAGCAACACAAAGAAAAATCCTGACACCTGAGGCTCAAATGATGCTTCTTTTTCCACGCTTTGCTTCGTCCTACTGTGGAGTAAATCTGTTCCCATGGGTTGGGTGCAACTCAGCCTTCCCCCAGCAAGCTCTGCCCATGCCACCATGCTTTAATGCCTGTCCTGGGAGGGATGAAGCCTTCCCAGCCCAAAGTCCTCCTGAATCTGAAAGGAGCCACTCAGTTATGCCCCTTTGGTGGCAGCCTCTGGCTCAGCTGGGCCTGGGAGGCAGGGGAGGGGAGGGGAGGACGGAAGGCAGAGAGAAATCGAGGCTCTCGGAGACATTCATTCAAAATTCATAGGCGCAAAATTGCAGTCTGCATGGATTTGTTTCCTTTGGAAAATTACAGGAAGCTACAGGCACCAACAACTGTTATTCAAATAGCCACTTTGGATGATTAGGATGGCAGGAGGCTGTACTTACACATGCAGATCCAATATAATCAGGCGTGAGGCAGGGTGGGAAGGCAAGGCCAGAGAAGGGAAGCTGGAGGAGCTCAGAAGCAAAAACAGCAGCAGGGTGGCTCGGTGGGAAGAGCCACGGGGCCAAACCCAGCCCCACTGCTGGATGCAGCAGGAGCAGCCAATTAGCTGCCAGGTTTGGGTGATAAGGAGAGCACAGAGCTGGGAGGTGATTCCTTGAGGAAGTTTCTCAGCCCTCATGGGTCAGCAGCTGACAACAGGCAGTGCACAGGGACAAGCACCATTCCTGCAGCAAGGGCTTTGCTCCACGCTGCACATACATCACAGCCCAGGAAGCACTACAGAATCACAGAATCCCACAATGGTTTGGGCTGGAAGGCCACCTCATTCCAACTTTCTGCCAGGGCAAGGACACCTTCCACTACCCCAGGTTGCTCAGGTTCACCCTCCTCATCTCCTGCTCTCCTGCCTTCCAGCAGAAAAATCCATCATCGCTCTCCTGCCTGTTATAAATCAAGACAAAAAGTTTTGCCCATACTGAATTTATTAAAAAAAAAAAAATAACTTTAAAGACACACACACACAAAACCCTGAGCAAATACTGCTTTGAGGATTGGCCTGTGGGTCAGCAATGAAACGCAAGCAAAACATCTGAGCCATAAAGGGTGAAAAATGGATAATAAAAGTAAACTCTGCAGTACAAGCAGAGGAAAAACTCCTGGCTTTGTACTGGGGAGCTGCTTCTCTCCCTTTTAAAATGCTTCTCTGCAGTACCAGAGGTGTCGTGCAGTGCAGAGCAGCCAAGAGCATCTCATCCTGCCCCGGCAGCAGCTCCCACTCAGCCCAGCCCTCCCTCGGCTGCGCCTCTCCCGCGGATGGATGGGTTCCAGCCGCCTGCCGCGGCTTCGCGGGTGCCTCGAGGTGTGGGGGAATGTTTGCACACAGGCCCTCGAGGCCCATCTGCGCCTCGGCAGCAGCGGAACACGTGGCTTGGCAGGGTTTGGCTGGAAGCGCCGCGGGAGCAGCAGGCACAGGCATCCAGAGCCGTGAATCCCAGCCCGCGGGGCCCTCAGCCTGCCGCACCCACAGCCCTGCAGCAGGAGGGTCCCACCTCCTCTCCCTGGCTGCAAGGGCATGCAGGGGTCCAAGGTGAAACGGCTTTAACCTGAGAGAGATTCGGGTTGGATATTGGGAAGAAATTCTTCCTTGTGAGAATTGCCCAGAGCAGCTGTGGCTGCCCCATCCCTGGAAGTGCTCAAGGCCTGGTTGGACGGGGCTTTGAGCAACTTGGTCTGGTGAAAGATGTCCCTGCTCATGGCAGGGGGTGGAACTGGATGGATTTTAAGGTTCTTCCCAACCCAAACCAGTCTGGGATTCTGAAGATTCTGTCATCTCTGTGATGTCAGTAAAGAGAGGCAAGCAGATGGAAGATCAAAGCTGTATTTATGGTGAAGGTGGATAGGAGGGATGGTGGCTGTGGGATTTTCTGGAGCTTGAGGCTTGGAGCAACCTGGTCAGGTAGGAGGTGTCCCTGCCTATGGCAGGGGGTTGGAACAAGGTGATCTTTAAAGTCCCTTCCAACCCAAACCGTTCTGGGATTCCGTGATTCTGTGGGTTTATGTTCCATCAAGCTCTTTTCCTGGTAAGTCAGCACTGATCTAAAGCCCCTTGCTGATGGATAAAGGTGGATGTGGATGTCTTGAAAGGAGAGAGACCTAAAACAACAGAGCAGGAGGCCTGGAAGGAGTTGACTTTCAAGCAGAGCTCAAAAGGCAGCTTGGAAATTCTGCATGTGCAAGGAGACCTTCACAGAGCCTGTGGACTCTCCTTAAACACAGGTTCCCCATCCTTGGGTCTTTTTGGGGTGACCTTGAGCGTGTGTTGGCTGGACACGGATTGTTACGAACTACTTTGCACATCCAGCCTCTTTCTTGTCTTTACAAGTGCTTCTCTCTTATCTGGTAGTATTTTGCAAAACTTCACAAGCTTTTAGTGGCAAGACTTTTGCTAAGAGGCTGTTGATAAATCTGGAGTAGGCAGCAGGAAAGCTTCAGTGACGTAGTCTCTTCCTTTTGACTGGAAAAAGAAGCTTATCTGCTTTGGAGAATACAGGTTCTTCCTCTTTATCCACGCTGAAATCTTATCTAAACTGGTTCAGGTGGCAGAGCTGAGAGAAGGAAATAATTAAGCAAAAGACAGGTGAAATGCTGGCATTATTATTACTTAAATGGTCCAAACATTTTACCTTGTGTATTTTTTATTATTATTTTACCCTTTTTTTTATTGCTGGTGACACATAACAAGGGAGAAATAGGTTTTTGCCGGTTATCTCACCCATCCACACACTTGCCACTTCACCCCCCCCTCCTCCCCACCCAAATATAAATCTTGTTTAACTGGTTCTGTTGGCAAGACAGAGAAATAATTAAGGCAAAGGTGGCTACAGTGTTGATGTTATTACTGTAATGCAGCAGCCTGTTTAGTTTCTTTGCCAATGAAATGCAACCAGGGGAAAATCAGTTTTAAAGATTACCTCCCAGAGATGCAAATAAAGGAGCGGAAACCATGTAGTCAGGAAGAAATGGTCTCAAACTAGGAAACATTTCAAAGTCGGTGACAGTCTCTTAGGGGCTTTTAAGACCACAATTTACCTTTTGACTGCATTCTATTTTCTCTGAAATCCTTTATTTCCCTCTTATTTATTGACTGGAGAGACAGCACAGAAACGAGAAAGTGATTCTCCAGCCGCTGGTCTTAAAAATCCATAGAAGGAAATTGTTCTCAGGAGTGCGGATTTTTGTTGTTGTTGGGCACTTCTTTTTTCCTCCCTCCTTGTTTTTAGCCCTCTCTGTGAACCAGGGCTTAATTGAATCACTTTGCCATGGAGGGGCCTCGAACTGGAAGGGAGCGAGGTCAGCGGCTCTGTCTGGGAGTGAGAAGCCCTGATTAGAGGTGGAGCCGTGGTGATAACACAGCGGGATGTGGCACAGCCCGCACCAGGCCAGCTCGGGATGGAGGTGGAGGTGGAGGTGGAGGTCTGTCCATCCACACACCAACAGCAGCTGAACCACAGGAGGTGCTTCAGGGGGATCTCTTTTGTTTCATGGATGGCAGCGGAGGTTGGGAAATGGGCATCTCTGTGCTTGGATTAGCATCCCAGTCTTGGATTAACATCCTGCTCTTGGGATTGACATCCTGCTCTCCATGGAACATCCCGCTCTCAGATTAGTATCCTGCTCTAAGATTAACATCCTGATCTCAGATTGGTATTCCACTCTAAAATTAACATCCTGCTCTCAGACTGGCATCCTGCTCTTGGACTATCATCCCTGGTCTTGGATTAGTATCCCTCTCTAAAATTAACATCCTGCTCTCAGATTAGCATCCTGCTCCTGGTTTAGCATCCCAGATTTAGATTAGCATGCGACCCTCAGATTAGCTTCCCACTCTCAGATTAGCTTCCCACTCTCAGATTAGCATCCCACTCTTGGATTAGCATTCTGCTCCTGGTTTAGCATCCCAGACTTAGTTTAGTACGCGACTGTCAGATCATCATCCCACTCTCAGATTAGCATCGTGTTCTCAAATTAACGTCCTGCTCTGGGTTTAGCGTCTCGCTCTCAGAGCAGCATCCCTCTGGACACAGTGAGCCATCCCAGTGTCAGAGCAGCATCCCCCTGGACACAGTGGCACCGTGAGCCATCCCACTGTCAGAGCAGCATCCCCCTGGACACAGTGGCACCGTGACCCCCATGCCTCGCCTGCCGCCTCCTGCTCCTCTTGCAGTGGTTCCCCCCACCACACACACGTGTGCTGCCCACAGGTTCCTGTTTGCAGGTGTTCCCTGTTGTAATGATACTGAAACGTGCAGAAAAAACCAATCCCAGGGAATTCCTGCAGTGCTGGCCTAGTTAGCCCGTTCCCAGCTGTGAGCTAATGCTGCTGCCCAGGCGAGCCCCTGGAGACGGCTCTGCTTGGAAGAAATAACTCGATTAAAAAATAGCGCATCAGTTCAGGGTCAGAATTGGTGCAGCCCCGTAATTAGAGCCTGGATTTCAGAGATTAAATCCTTTAAGGCCAGCTTTCAGTAGCTGTGTTTAATTACTCCTTGCATCTCCCAGCCCTGTCTTCACAGAAAGGACGATGTCAGGACAGCTCCCGCTCCATCACTGAGGTTTCCTGCTTGTTGATGCTTTTCTGCCTAATTCCTGAGGCTGCACCGTTTCTTGGCAATCTGGGCAGGCTGGCAGCAAAGTCCTGCCTGTCCATGCTGCAGAGCCTGAGCTGTGCAACTCCTCCAAAGCACATTGGGTGGTCTCCAAGGGCATCACAAGGAACCACAGTAGGATGGCGTTGGGGTGGGGAGGAAAGGGAGAACCCAGTGCTCTGGGTGGTACCTCTGGAAGAGCCAAAAAAGGGGATACAGGTTCAGGAAACATCCCGGAGCAAGGATTTCTATGCAGAGGCTCCTCAGGTCGGGCTGCTCCATTTCCTGGCGCTGTTGGTTTCTGTCTCAGCTCCCCAGACAGCATTTGGAGGTATTTGGCTGATGCGGAGGCAGCAGGAAGAGTGGGAGAGGAAAATTGCAGAGGTTTGAAAAGTTTCCCTTTTGGAGTGAAGGATTCTGCTACTGAACTGAAGTGAAAACCAATTGATTTGGGCAGACCTCCCCAGGGACAAAAACAGTTCATCCAATCCCACCCGCCAGGAAAGTTGCCACACCCTGGGTGTGCCTGTGACCCTTGGCCTCCCTGGACCTCGATGCCTCCTCCCGTGATGTGCTGTGATGTGTCTCGGTGGCCGAGTGCCCCAGCTCTGTCCTGGGGTCGGAGCTGTGTCACAGGAAGGTTTGGGGGGATTGTGTTCATTAACACAACTGAAAAAAATCAAACAGGAGCCATTCCCAGCCAGCTCCCGGCTTTCTGTGTAGCCTCTCTTGTCTTCCCATCTCCCCTAAACCCTTTCTGATTTCTGCTGCTGTTGCAGGCTCCGGGAGGAGCAGCATTCCAGGGATGTGGGTCGAGGCAGCAAGACCCCTCACCTTGCGAGCCCCCCCGGACCAGGACACCCCGTGTCCCTCCACGTCTCCATTGCTGCGGCAAGAGCACCCTCTCCTGTCTCAGCTCTGCCTGCCTGTCTCCCTGCTCCCTCCCCTCCGAGGCTCCATCGTATCCTGGGGTGAGGCCATGGGGACAGGGACACAGCAGCCCAGTGCCCACAGCCTGTCCTGGCACCAGTGTCACCCAGGGACCTCCTGACAGCAGCACAGCTGTTTAGGAGGACCAGGGGAATATTTAGGTAAAAAACAATTTCTAGGAGAGGTCTGTTATAATTACTAATTAGATTGGGTTGTAATTATCTCTCTTTGAAATCCCATACCTGCCTCAGAATAGCTCCAGTTCCTCTTAACAATTAACAGAGAAAGTCTTTTACGACACACTGGGTGATTACATCGCAATCACAGCCTCTGTGGCCAGCTCTGCCTTATTAAAGAAGGGCTGATATTTACAGAAGAACATTGTGATCAAATTAGACTAAAATTAACTGGAGTAAATTAAGAATAAGAGGGTTTCTTTCATCTGCTTCCCTTTATTTTCTGCCACAGAATTGCCTCTGGGTTGGTCATAATGCTCTGTGTGTTGATTGTGGTATTTGACTGGGCAAAAAAAAAAAAAACACAGAAAGTGGCAGCAACTCATTTCTCTGGTTTGTCTCAGAGTGAAATCTGCATTCACATCTCCTCACTCACCCACCTCCTCCTGCTCCACGAAAGCTCAGGCTCGAAGCCTGCTGAAGCTCAAGGAGCTCAACACTCCCAAGCACAGGGTGGGGTTGGTGGGTGTCTGTGCAGAGCCAGGATCTGGACTCGATGATCCTTGTGGAGCCCTTCTGGCTCAGGATATTCTGTGAAACTACAGGGCCAGAACCAAACCTCTGGTGTTTCAGTGCCCTCCCAGCTTCAATGAGCTGGGGTTGTCTAGCCTGGAGAAAAGGAGACTCAGGGGTGACCTTATCACTCTTTACAACTTCATAAAAGGTGGTTGTGGTCAGGTGGGGTTGGTCTCTTTCTCCAGGAACTGACAGAACCAGAGGACTCAGTCTCAAGCAGCACCAAGGGAAATTTAGGTTGGATATTAGGAAGAAGTTTTTTACAGAAAGAGTGATGAAGTTCTGGAATGGCTGCCCAGGGAGGTGGTGGAGTCACCATCCCTGGGTGTGTTTAACACAAGCCTGGATGTGGCACTGGGTGCCAGGGTTTAGTTGAGGTGTTGGGGCTGGGTTGGACTCGATGATCTTGGAGGTCTCTTCCAACCTGGTCATTCTGGGAATTCTGTGAATTCTGTGAATGAGCTCTGCCTGTGAGTCTCTGCCATGCCGAGAGCATCCCAAAGTGCTCATCCCACACTTCCTGCTCAGGGCATGGCTTTGCTCAGAGCAATAGCAGAAATGGGGTGGATTTCCCCCGGCGATCCTAAACCCAACGCTTGCTCACATTTAATACGCAGCTTAATAGCTCCAAAACCAAGGCTGGTGCTCAGCATTACCAATAATCATCCAATGAGGAACTGGGAGATTTTTTTAGTAGCAGTGGGCCAAACAAAATAATCATCAGGTGGTTTGAGGGTTTTTCATTTCTTTTTCAGCATGAAGGGAATTACTAGTGAGCTGAGTGTGGTTTCTGGGAGGGTCAGCTCTTTCTGCAGGGCTCCAGAAAATGGATGATCAGACTTTTGGCAGTGGCAGTGTGGGGTGGGTACATGGGCTGTTGCTTTGCTTCTCCCAGGTAGGAGGCTGAATCATCCTAAAGAATAGTGTGGCAGAGACTGCTGGAAGGAATGAATAGCAGAGTCTCTGACCCAAGCCTTTGGATAAATCATCCTTCCAGTTCAAACCCATGAATCTGACAGGCTTTGAAAATTGTGTCTAATTACAGCTTCACCAACTTCTCCACCTTTACCTGACTGCTTCATCCCTAATCCCCAGATCAAAGCCCCACTGAACATGGGGGCCCTTACTGCATCTTTAGCCACTCCTGGTTTTTCCCTTAATCCAGGAGCTCCTCCCCGGTTCTGGTTTAGCCTTCTACCAGCAGTTCCTGCATGCTGAGCCTCCATCCAGGCAGCTCCACTTTGGACTGGAATTCCAAGCTGGCCTCTAGATGGGCAAACCCAGGCCACAAGCAGGGAGTGGTGGCACTTCTGCAGTGCCAAGGATGCTGTTAATACAGACAGTGCCATCGGCATGGGAGGGAGATGGACACAAGGCACGCTTTCCATGGGCTTTGGGGAGAAACTTTGGGAAGATGCAGTAGCTGGGATGAAAGAAAGATGCAGCAGTTGGGATGAAAAATTTATCAGTGAACAGGCCAAGATGCTCTTTTTCCTCCTTGGTTTCAGTGAAAGACTCACATGAAGCTGTTGATAAGGTTTTAAGCTTTGTCCTCCTCTTTCCTCCATTTTTTGCCTCCAGAGAGGAAGAAAGAAAAGAAATGACTGAGTTAAATTAGGTTAATAACCTTCATTTTTCAGGTTTTTTGTCACTGGAAAACTGAAAAATTCCATCTTGTCTGTCCAGAATGAAATGTTGGAGTTTATTGTTCATTCTGTGCAGGCATGATGAGTTCTGATGGGGTTTTGCCCACTCCTCTCAGTGCCTGCAGAGCTGGCAGTCAGCAGGGACCCCTGCCCTGCTCATGGGGTGACAGGACTGGAGGGGCTGGTGCTGGCAGTGTCCACTGGGGGCACGTGTGATACCTCGGTGGGTGCCAGAGTGGAGGGACAGGTACCAAGAGGGAGGTGGGAAGGGCAGAATCCTCCAAAGGTGTTCGTGCTGCTCCCATTCCTTGCACCCCACTCACTTCCCCTGTGGGGCTGGCGATGGCTGTATTAGAGGATTTTCGCCCTGCAGCTCATGCCCTGGGAAATCAGAGAAGGAAAGTGGGTGTTCTTTATTCATATCACACCTGAATATTCACTAGAGCTGTGAATTATCCAGCTATGCCACCTGGGCAGGGCTGGGACGTCTGCCTGGAGCGCCACCCCATTCCTCCAGCAGCCTTGCTGCAGTGAAGGAGAAAATTAACAACACTTCTTTTGGGGACACTTCCTTCATCCAAATCACTTTTGAAATCTGGCGAGTGTCGGGTGTTTTATTTGCAGACAGCACTCGGGGTTTGTCAGGAACAGGCAGCCACCTCAAGCCAGGTTTCTAAATCTATTCAACCCATTCGAGGATCCAACAGAGGAGAAACCAGCCCTGCTCCAGGCAGGGCAGAGCTGAACCCCCGTGTCCTGCTCCTCATCCTGCCTTTGCATTAGTGCAGCACAGCAAACAGTGAATTGAATTGGTACAAAATGAGCCCAGGGCAGGAGCAGCAGCATTGTTTTCTCAACTGGAATGAGTCATTTTTTCTGAAGTATTCCTGCTCTCCTGACCTCGAAGTGTTGCTCATCCTGGTCAGGATCTCCAGACGATCTTTGCAGCTCATTGTCAGCTCTAATTGCTCTCTGCTTGGGCCCCAAACATGGACAAGAGCAGAGCAAGGACAGAGGAATTGGTGTGTTAATCCCTGGCTTTGCTAGGGCACCTGATGGCCACTTGGACACTCCTCTTGGACAAATGGGAACAGTCATCGCTTTCTTTTTGGGATTGCTGGAGGACAAAATCACCACAGAAATGACAAACCAATGACTGCCTCAGGTGGCAAATGCCAGTGTCAACCACAGCCCTAATGAGCTCCTGTGAGCCCCCGACAGGAGCTGGCATGACTTGGCATGGTCAGGATGAGCCACAGCCTGGGAAATCATGGAATGATGCTCGTGGGTGGCACAGTGTGAGGGAGGGACCTGCAGGGACAGCTCTGTGTGTGCAGCAAAGCCACAGGCTCTGAGGATGCTCCTGGGTTTGTGCTGCGAGCTGGTTCCAGCCCTGGAGTGCAGTGACCAGGGCTGAGGTGGCCACGGGCACTTGCTGGTGTCTCTCCAGCAGGTAAAAATGGCACCTGTGTCCTCAGCACGGTCCCAGTACGTTGGTGCTTGGGACTGGGACTGTGAGTCCATCACACCTGTGCTCCCAGGGGACCCACCCAAACCTGCAGCATATTCCTGCCCATGGCTCCTGCAGAGCTCCCCAAAAACCGGTGCCAGTCCATAATTTCCCACACAGATAAGGCTTTCCCTCCCTTCCATGGCTGCAGATGGTGTGAATGTGCTGGCAGTGCCACAGCCAGGACCCCGGCGTGTGCTGTGGGTGCTCTCCCAGCATGGAATGCAGAGGGAACAGCCCCATGTCCGTGGTTACAGTGACTAGAGCTGGACAGCCCAACAAAAGCTCCTCAGTGCATTTTTTTCTCCACAAACAATCCTCCAAACAAGCTCTGGCACAAGGGTGTCTGTTTGCAGACACGTATAACCCTTTTTATTTCAGCTGGGTTTGTTTGGGAAGCTGTCACTGTGAGGCCCTGGGATGAGGCTTAGAAACAGCTGCGCTGCACAAGTGGCACTCCAGAATCAGATGTCAGGTCCCCAAAGCCTTGAGACTGCGTGAAGGAGTGAGGGAATTTCTAGTGAAAATAAAAATGCTTTGCCTCTGTTGTTGGTGGAGCACACCAGGGTCATGTTCTGAAGCTTTGCAGTGCTGAGGACGAACAACATGTTGGTTTTTGCATGATGAAAAGCTCCGCTCTTCCTCGCCTCCGATGGCTTTGGAATCCGGGCTGGAAGAAGAGTGAGAGATGATGTGACAAGCAGGGTACAGCTGCTGTGGATTTGGTGACACTCAGTTTGCTGGCAGATGTTCACTCCCATCCCTTCTGCTCTGCAGAAGACGAGCAAGGCTCTCTCTAAACCAATCCAAGACCCCTGGGAGCTCTCTTGGCAGTGCCATAGGCCCATTTCTGGGAAGGGGGTGACTGCTTAGATGGACAGCTGTGCCCTGCATTCCCTGACCCCTCTCTGGGGTGGAAAGTAAAGCTCAAGGTGAAAGGACCTTCTTGTAAGAGGTCACTTTGCCCAAACTGCAATGCCCAGCCTGGGACCAGCCTAGGGCTCCTGCCAGAGGCAATTCAAGAGCCTGTGCTGAGTCAATCCACCTTTCCCCCTCCTTTCCATCTGTCTTTCCAAGGTCCCCCTCCCCTGGTGTCAACACAAGCTTAATGAAAATGCAGCAGATGTTGCTGTGATTGCAATTTATTCAAGATTTTAACCTAATGCAAATAGTAGTTTGCATCCAGCTGTGACGAGGCAACCTGTGCTGAGGCCCAACATCCCTGCCTGCAGATCTCCTACCTGTCCCATGGCTGGGATGACAGTGACTGACTTCCAAAACTCTTCTCCAGGAGCTTGTCTTGGGACCTGCCCTGACCCAGAATGTGCAACAGGACTTGCAGCAGCTCCTGGTGAGGCAGAGGTGGGATCTGTGGGACAGCATCGAGCATCACTGTGGCCTGGGTGGAAATATTTCTGTGTGTTTTGGGGGTTTCTCAAGAAATGGAGAAATAATTGAGAAGAAGAGCCATCAATAGCAAGTGATTCATTTGCCAGATTGAGTTTTGCTCTCCCCCTTACGATTGCAGAAGCCAACTATGATTTCCTGACCTTATCTCCTCTCCGAGTGGGTAAACAACAAACCAACTCCTTTGTCGCTGCCTGGAGCAGCTGGAATATAGTCACAAGCAGATCTGGTTGGTTTGTTTGTTTGATAGGAAACAAACACCATCTCCTCTGCCTTGTATTTTCACCACCTGAATTCCTGTGTGTGGGCAGAGCTCCCACGTCACTGTGGCACCGCCAGGTCTGTGACCCCCATCCTCACCCAGGACGTGCAATGCCGTGGTCACAACACACCTTGGAGGCTCTCTGTGTATGGAGAGCACCCACAGCTCACCCCCACCACCCGCCCCCATTCCTGAAAAACTCTGTACCCTTCACAGCCCTCAGGGCCAAAACTCTTCAGCACAGGAGGAATGGGCCCAGGGAAAGCACAGATTCACATTCCAGTCTTCACCACCTTCCACTTCTCAAAAAAAAGACAGGAATAGGAGACAACTATGTGCCTGCAGAGCCAAAGCAGTCGTTTTCCTCCTTGTGAGACACTTTTCAGATGGTTTTGGTGGCCTGCAGACCAAAAAAAGGAATGGCATTCCAGTCCATACATCCCTTACTACCTTCCTCCTGCTGGAGTCCTGCAAGCTCATAATGGACTGAGATGGGCACGAGGGGAAGGAAAATCTTCTGTCACTGGAAAAAACATCCTGCATTTCCCCCTGGAGCAAAGCAGGGGAGGAAGAAGTGTGGTCAACATGGAGCCCATCAGAAATCTCAGCCTGATTAGGAACAGTGATCCCCTGACACGGAGCAGCAATTTACAGGCACCATTAGCCCACGCCAGAGAGACAGAGATGCTGAGAATGTCCTATTTTCCGCACCTCCAGAATGCCACACGACTCTTGAAGGATAAAAATAATTATCTGGAGCATCTCAGGGATAACTGACAAGGACCCAGGGGATGGGAGTTCCCCCGATGTGCTGTCCTGTCTCCAGCACTTTGAAAGGGAAGGAGAGAACTTTGCTGACAGCCAGCTCGGGGTGGCGGATGCTGCCAGATCCATGGGAGTGGGATGGGCTATGGGGAAGTCGGAGAGTCACTCCAGCCTTCACACAAGGCCAGGCTTCATCTGCCGGGGCTGCATCCTGGGCTGCTGCCCCTAAATCTGCTCTGCCAGAGGAGGTTGGTCACACAGGGACGGGCCAGGCTTGGCTGGCCCCTCCTGCTGCAGGTAGGACTTGGATCCCACCATCTCTTCCCTCCTTCATCAACCTCTGAGCAGCCTCTCTGCTTTTGAACCTCGTGGTATTTTCTAACTATTAGGCTTGTTAAAAGGCACCATCGGGCTATCATGAATAATGGTGAGGGTTCAGGGACAGGGCTGGGAACTGGCTCCATGGGCTACAGGGATGAGTGGGGAGCTCAGGAAAGACCTTTGTATCACTCCCCTGCCTTCCAAGCCCACGTGTCCAGACAGGACCTCATCCTTTCCAGCCAGTTTTCCACCAACCACCACTTAGATCCCCCTTCTCCCAGCTTTTTGCCTCTTCCTCCTCAGTCTATTCTATTTAACTCACGACCTCCAGGCCTGCATGCCCTGTCTCTCTGGTCAGGCACAGCTTGTCCCAAAATGAGAGCTCATAAAGTGATGGAGCCAGTGGTCCAGAGCTCGGTGACTGGTTTTCCATTGCTGATAAACTCACTGGGAGCTGTTTGTTGTGTGAGTCAAAGCTGGGAAAGCATTCCAACTGGGACAGGGCAGCAGAGGGCCTTATGTTCCTGAAAACGGCCAAAAACTTCACATGAGCCTTTCCAAAATGAAAGGCTAGGTAGGGAAAAACCCAAATCCTGCATTTTGACATCTTCTAAACATCTCCTTTTGTGCTAACTCAGCACTTCTTGTTTAAAAAAAAAAAAAACCCAACCTAAATTCCTAAGTAGGATTTTCTTTCCATTCTCTTCCCATCCAGCACAGTTTCTGTCCTGCCTTCTCCCTTCAGCTGTGACAGAGCAGAGTTCTGTCCTGCCCCTCGGGCCAGCCAGCTTTGGGCTTTCTCATCTCTCTTCCCTTTCTCTTCATTTCAGCAGCCGGGACACGGCTGATGAAACCCTCAGGAGGCAGGAGGGGGATGGTGATGGATGCTTTGGGCAATGCCAGTGGCATCTCTCTGTGTGCTCCCCACCAGGGAAATCCATCTCCCCAGAACGGGGGCTCCCAGCAGCCCTGGGTGGATGGCTGGCCCCGAGGGCTGGTGCCAATGGGACAAGCCAAGCATTTTAGGTGGCCTCCCCATGGTGGTGAGAGCAGATCCACCTTTCTGTCTTGGTTTGAACAGACAGGTGTCTGCTAAGGAAGGCAGGAGCCTGTCTTGAAATGGAAATGCAAACCCCCTCCCTCTAAATTATTATAATTTTGAAATTAAAGGGGCTCTCAGGCAAAGATATGGGAGCAGGAATAACAGTTCTCTACTAGGAAAATTAAAAATACAAATGCAATAGTACAAAAAAAAAAAACACTGTCAGAGTGAGAACAGGCCCTGGCAGGCTGTGGGTCAGGGTGGTGGCAGCAGTGCCATTCCATGGGGGCTCAGCCCTCCTGCAGTGCCAGCTGTGCTTCTGCTGGAGCAGGATCCTGGACAAGGCTGGAGTTTTCCTCTGAAGCTCCAGGGCTGCTGTGGATGGGCCTGGGCTCCCTCTGGGAATGCAGTGGGGCAGAAAGCTGCTCCTCTGGGAATGCAGTGGGGAAGAAAGCTGCTCCTCTGGGAATGCAGTGGGGCAGAAAGCTGCTCCTCTGGGAATGCAGTGGGGCAGAAAGCTGCTCCTCTGGGAATGCAGTGGGGCACAAAGCTGCTCCTCTGGGAATGCAGTGGGGCAGAAAGCTGCTCCTCTGGGAATGCAGTGGGGCACAAAGCTGCTCCTCTGGGAATGCAGGGGGCAAAGGCTGCTGTGCTGTTCCAAGGTCAGATTGGATCCAGGTAGGAATGCTTGGCTCCTCCCCTGGGCAGAGCCTCTCCCCATGGGATGATGGAATTTTCTCAGCCACGCAGGGGCACTCACTGGCCATGAACAGGAGATAATTAATAATTAATGGCCCATGAACAGAAGAGATCTCCTGGAGGGAGGATTGGCTGTTGGAGAGATAAAGAAAAAACTGCCCAAAGAACAGCAGAGAACTGCCCCAGCTCTGACAGATGGTGAATAGAATACACACCCCAGCTAAATCTTTCAACCTAAGACACTCTCCTTGTGACAGATGGGAAGGGATAGCTCACATCCCATCCCACAGGAGCAGCATGCACCAGGATGTCTGGCTGCCAGCAATCCAGGAATTCATCCCAAACCCTGCAGCTCCTGTCTGGGCTGCCTCTGCCCCCAGGAAAAATAGCTGTGGCCAGCAATGGCCTGGCAGCAGCTACAACTATTCATGCTGTCCATGGCTGCTTTGGGAAGATATCCAAATCAGCTCAGAGCTGGGGAGCTGGAGCATCCCACAGGCATCACCTTGGGACTCCAGTCCAGGAGTACAATGATGGTGTTGACTTATCATTCATGCACTTCAATAGTGGGAATAATGGAAAAAGTCTGGTAGAATCCCTCAAAGTGGGCTTTCCCATGGAATGAAATGCTGATACTCCATTACCAACAGCAGCATCACCTCCCAGCTTGTTCTGTGCCCTTGGAGGCTCCTTTGCTGTGACTGAGCAGAGTCATTTCTGCTTCAGCCTGGTAGAGCCAAGCACAGCTGGTGAGCAGGAACTGGGTGTGGTGGGATTGGTGAGCAGGATCCTGGTACGCTGGGAGCTGGGACTGGTGAGCAGGAACCAGAGCTGGGATGTCATTAGTGCTGTCCTAATTGCTTTGTGCATGTCTCAGTCTAAGGAGGGGAACAGCCCTAGGGGAGCTGCTGCTTCTCAGCCCGTAACATTTCAGAGGTGTTGGATAGAAAACCATAATGACAAGTGCCAGAAAAGAGAAAACCATTAAAAAATCAAGCAAAAAAGACAGAAAGAAACACAACTATTTCTGCTGCAGAAGCTCCTGGGAGCCGTCACTCAGACACCTGATGCTCCCTCCTGTGCTCTTTCCTCGCCTCATTTCCCAGGTCAGGCCAAACCTGCTCGGATTCACCATCACCTTTCAAGAGGAACGAGACCAAAGCATTTCCCCTATTGACATGTTGCTGCCCTTTTTTTTGCTATTGATTCCTTAATTAAAAAAGAATAAAATTCCACCAAAGCAGACATTTCTCTGAAACACTCCATCAGTCAAAAAAAAAAAAAAAAAAAAAGGAAACAGAATCAATATCCTATTTTAAGAAAACCAAACACATTTGGGAGCAGATTTTGGAGCAGCCCCAGGTAGTACATCTACTCCCTTCTCTAACAAGTTCTGTTTGCTCTGCCTTGCCATGCTCTCCTGTCCCTCTTCTCTTCACTGGCATCCTTCCCTCTGGACTTTTCCCACAAATCCCACCATTTCTGGCAGGGTTGTCACTATTTCTAGAGGGTGAAGCCTGGGGTACCTGCCTGTTTCCCTGCAGGGTCCTGTGCACAAGCACCATGTCCCTAAGGATGAATGACACCTCTATCTTTATGCTCCTCTCAAAGAAAAACCTTTGTCAAATCATGGAGGCAGAGCAAACCCTAAGCCAGTATTCTCAGGATCCTTGTGTCATGGCTTTAAGCAGGATTCCTGCTTTTCCAGCCCCATTTTCCTGCTACTATGCATTTTGCAGGCTCTCTGGGAATGCTGTATTAATGGCTCTGGCTCCATAGGGACGCCTTCACAGAGGGACTTGACTGTAAACAGCCACCCCAGGGGATTCCCTCCGAGCAGAGGTTTAAAGATTTGGGTAATTTATCTTAAAATGAGGCTATGCTAATGGTCTATGCAGGATGAATTATCCTGGGAAAGGCTGTGAGACTGGAGGGCAGACAAGGGCACTAAAGTGTCTGTGAGGCTGAACCTTTCCCATGTGGAGCTGTACTGCTGCCTGATAAGGGATTCAGACCAAACCCAGACATGTGTCAATGCTGGGACATTGGGATTGATCGTGCTCCGTCCTGGGCAGGCTGGCTTTGGTTTCCTTCAAAATGTGTGGCCCAGCCAGTCGGAGATAAGGAATTGCACTGCATTGATCAAACTCAGCTGATGGATGCTGGATTCATCCCTGGGGGTTTGCTCAGCCCTCCCTGCAGAGCAGCTAAAGGAATGCAGAGCCCGTGACCTCTGCAGCTCAGGGACACGTCCCTGGCGTCCAGCAAGCTCCCATGGGACCCACCACAGCACCATCAGTGGCTTGGTCTGTTTGATCTTTAAATGCTCTGCACGGTGCTTAAAGCAGAGCTGGGAGATGTTCCTTGTTTGCCAGAGCTGGGTGCCCAGTTCCAGCTACACTTTTCCCTGAGGAGATGGTTAGCATGGCGTCCCTGGCATTCCACAGCAGTGGGACGAGGAGGGGTGTGAGAGGCCTGAGGTGTCTCAGGCCAGGTGTGTTGAACAGGGAGTGTTTTTATCTGGCTGGAGCTGCCACAGGGGGGTGAGTCCAGCTGTTTGCAGGCCCATGGCACTGGAGTGAGGGGAGGGAAGCAAGCCACTGACAGATCTGGGACATGGGATTAGTCTCTTTCTAATTTATTTATTTCATTTATTATTTCTGGTGGTGTCTTACACCTGGGAGGGTTTGGCTGGTACCCAGATCAAAGCTCCCAACTCCCAGCCCAGCCCTTCCCGCCTCATCCATCTCGGTGCCACCACAAGGCAAGAGCAAAGCACTGAATTTCCATGTCCCTGTGGGGCTCCCTGGTGTGAGCTGCCCTCGATTCCTCTGCAGCAGCAGAGCCAGGGATCTGAGTGGGAATGTCTCCTGGTGGAGGCTGGAAAGAGCATCACTCAACACAATGCACAGGCTGTTCCTGCCAAGGAAGGAGGGATGCAAGAACTTCTAATTGGTGACCTGCAAATGAGAGTATTCACAGACTCCAGCAATGGTTTGAGTTGGAAGGAACCTTAAAGTTCATTTCATTCCATCCCCTTCTGGCATGGGCAGGGACACCTTCCACTACCCCATTTACTCCAAGCCCCATCCAGCCTGGCCTTGGACACTTCTAGGGATCCAGGGGCAGCCACAGCTTCACTGGGCAACCTGTGCCAGGGCCTGGAAAGGGTGCTGAAAAGGGACAGATCTGTCATAGCTGTCCTTTGTTTCCAACAGCCACTGCGCAGACATGAGCTGTAGGCAGCACCCCACATCCTCCTCTGGTCCCACGTTAGCTCTTCTCCATCACAGTCAGCCATGCTCTAAGGTCTTGGGAACATCTCCATCCCTCCAAACTCAGCCTGTGCTGATGTCAGGTGCTCAGCACTTGGGAACAAGGATCCATGCCCAAGGAAGGGCGGTTGGGTCAAGAAATCTTTTCATCATTCCTGCAGAGTGTGGTAGGAGCTTTCCCAGCCCTGGTGGGTCCATCCCAACATGTCCACGGAGAGCAGCACAAGGCAACAGCCTGAAATCCTGCTGAACCTCCACCCTTCCTAATGACCAGGTGAAAAATCTTCATCCTTTCCCTCAGTTTGATCCTCCTGCTGTGCAAAGAGCCAGGGACAGAGAAACCACAGGGACAGATCCTTCCATGTGAGGGTGGTGAGGCCCTGGCACAGGTGCCCAGAACAGCTGTGGCTGCCCCTGGATCCCTGGGGGTGTCCAAGGCCAGGGGTTGGATCTTGAAGCACCCTGGGATAGTGTAGGGTGTCCCTGCCCATGGCAGGGTGGGGAATGAAATGGTCTTTAAGGTCCATTGCAACCCAAACCAATTCTGAGATTCCACAAATGAAAAAGCATTCTTCTTCCTTGAAATGGCAGTCACACTTCAAATCCTAGGCACAGTGCCAGGGAGATTTTTCCCAGCCTGGCCTAATGTCTTGTCTCTTCTCACCCTTTCCTGTTCCCAGTTTCCTCAGTGACACATCCCAGCAGCCAGATCCAGGCTTTCTCCAGCCCTGGGCTGCAGCTGGGAAAAGCAGCCATAGCCGTGGCTTTGGGGCTTTGCGGCAGGGAATGGTTTAAGGGGGAGCGCATGACAAAGCTGTGCCCTTTAAAGGAAAGAGGAGAAAAAAGGAAAAATCAGCCTTTCACCGTAAAAACAAATAAATAAAATTAGTCCTTCCAGACCCAAAGGTAGAATCCCTCCACTCTTCAAAGTGCAGTCTGGGAATGACAAAGCACCCCTGGGACGTCTCCATCCCGTGCTGGAGTGCCTGGCATTGGTGAGAGCAGACATCCAAGTCTGGAATAGCTGGATCAGACCAGGAACCTGCACATCCCAGCTGGGCCAGGCAGGGAAATGCCACGGGAGAGGGGAGGGCAAAGCCTCTGGCACTGAGCAAGTGCATCAGCACCGGGGGCCACAACAGTGAAAATGAGCTCCTGAGCTGGAAACTCACATCTCATTCTGCCTTCTTGTCCCTGAGCACCAGACAGGAGCCCGGGACTGAGGCTAGAGATGCAGCAAGGCTCAAAATACAAACCTCCCCTTGCTCTCCTCAGCCTGCAGGGCGTTGGGAAGGGCTGTGCCCATCCCTGGGATCGCCCACCCACTGTCTGCCCTGGATGTAGGCTGAGACAGGGAGGTCTCCTGCTGCTGCTCAGTGGGAGGTGGTGCCTGCCTTGCTCTGGTACCTTCCAGCTCCTTACACATGGGCTGGTGTGCCAGGCTCCCTGCCAGGCCCATCCCAAGGGAAAGGCAGGATTCAGCTGTGCTCAGGCTCCCAGGCCTGTAAGGTGCTGTTAGGATAGTAAATACCACGGCTAATTAACAGAAGAGGTGTTGGCTAATGAGCTCAAGGCATGTGCAACCTCAAAACAGATCCAGATAATCAAGCCCCAAACCTTAACGACTACCTCCCAGTGTCCCATGTCACCCTACTGTTCTCTGAATCACTGAATTTCCATGGCACCTCCTGGGAGGAGACAGACAGGAGTTTTCTCCCCCATCCTGCAAGAGAGGGGATCTAAGAGCAGCTCTCACTAGAAGGGGACCAGCTCAGGGTTTTGCTCCTGTTTTCCTTTTTTTCCTATTTTTTTTTTATCAACAGTAATAATCCCCCTCTTTTTTTTCTTTCTTTTTTTTTTTTTAACAATTTGAAACTATCTGACATATGGGAAAAATAATGAATTCGGTTTTTCGCCTGCATTCTCTGATCTGTCAGTCTGCACCCGGGAGCTGCGTGCAGGGGGAGGAGGAGGCAGGGGTGCTGGCCTACATTGGGGAGATAATGATGTTCCTGCTGATCCCCCTCCCAGGAGAAGGTTCAGGCATGTCCTGCAGCTGAGGCAAGCCAGGGTATGGCACAGCCTTTTCCTTCAGCTTGTATTTCTCTTTGTGGGAGGGTGTTTTTTAGCTACAGCAAAGCGAGATAAGCTTGGAGCATCTCTGCAATCTCCTGGGCTCTTCCTTGATTCCCAGGGCTCCAGGACTGGATCCACCAGGTCCCTGCTGCCTCCAAAGAAGATTGACCCAGGGCTGTGCTCTTTAGTTTCAGCATCTCTAACCATCACCCAGTGTAGGATCAGCTGGGATGCTGCAGTCTCTGTGGAGTCCCAGATTCATTTGGAGAGTTCCAGAACCATTTTGGCTGGAAAAGACCTCCCAGACCATCAAGTCCAACCTGTGACCAATCCAAGCCCAGAGCACTGAGTGCCACATCCAGTTGATCCTTGAACACCTCCAGAGGTGGGGACTCCAACACCACCCTGGGCAGCCCCTGCCAAAGGCTGACCCCCCTTTCCATGGAGAAATTCCTTCTGATGTCCAACCTGACCCTCCCCTCATGCACTCTGAGATTGATTCCTCTTGTCCTGTCTGTTGTTCCCTGGGAGCAGAGCCAGACCTTCACCTGGTTCCCCTCTCCTGTCAGGGAGTTGTCCCCCGTGAGCCTCCTTGTCTCACAGAAAATCCCATGTGGGGCACCCAAACCACAGCCCCCTGCTGTCCCTCCGGTGCAGCTGGGCGTTTTGCATGGGACTGGCACAGAGCTTGGTGCAGGGCAGCTGGGCAGGGCAGGAGGCCTGCACAAGAGCAGGGATGAAGGGATATTCCAGCTGGGAAAGCCTGGGATTCAAAACACCTGGTCTATCTGTGCCTCAGTTTCCCCTGTGCCCACAGAAGCAGTGGCTGCCCCTGGATCCCTGGAAGTGTTCAAGGCCAGGTTGGACAGGGCTTGGAGCACCCTGGGATACTGGAAGGTGTCCCTGCCCATGGCAGGAGGTGAAACAAGATGAGCTTTAAGGTCCTTTCCAGCTCAAACTGTTCCACGATTCCATGATTTTATACTCAGCTGCTGTGCTGGGGAGGGCCATCCCCAGCAGGGATCCTGTGTGTGATAGGGGCTCTTATCAGTAAAATTGATTTTATCAGTGGTAACAAGGCCAGGTGGGCAGGTAATTTTTCCTCCATTCCTCTCCCATCCCTGCTGACACATCTGGAAAGCCTTACCCTGACTTCCCACCATGCTGACAGGCAGAATTGGAACCATTAATCATGGTTGTCCTGGATCACAGACCCACCTCTCTCAGTTGTGGACAACACTCTTCAGTTTACAGGCAGCCAGGGCAGACAGAGCAAAGCAAAACAGCTCCCTCCAAATCCCCCTGCCCTGAGTTAGGGCTTGGCAGTAGCTGTTGACATGATCCATTCAAAACCATTGCCTTGGTGGGGAGAATTGAACGAGGACCTGGCAAATGCAATATATTCTTTGGCATTGTGTTGCCCTTTCAGCTGGGAGAGAAAATTTTAAGCTTTTTACTCTTTCCAGAGTGAACATTCCAAGTAAACAATCCATACCTGGCCAGCTACCTGCCTGCACAGCATCTGGATCTTTGTTAAAGTGTGGAAGGGGGCTGCCAAAATTTCTTTCTCCTGGCATAGAAGGCTTTTCAGTAGAATACAAATGCTCACTTATCCCATGTCAGATCTGCTTGTGTGCTCTCCAAAATGGATCCTGCCCAAAGCCAGCTCTCACAAAGGATTTCAGAACTTTGACATTTGGTTTAATTCCAATCCATTGTGAAAACTGAATATTTAAGACACTCTCTAGCCAAGAATATGGGAGCAAACCCCTCCTCAGCATGAAAAAGCAGAGTATTCCAGTGATATTCCTTGGAATGACCTGGAGAGGGCTTAGATGGAGGAAAATCAGCCCCTCCAGGGCAGTGAGTGGGAGAGCTGTGCTTTACTACAGTGAGATGAAACAATCTCTAAGAATCATTTCTGAATTTTAGGGATCTGCATTCTCCAGCAAGACACTGTTCCACTGGACAAATCCATCCTGCTGACCCTAGAAATGTGGAACATGTGAGACTTTTAGTGGCTGGATGAAAAAAGACAAATCATTAGGAGAAAATAGCGGGGGGAAAGGGGGGAATTTTAGGAAATATTAGTGCTTTGTTTCTCATGAGCTCCTTAATGTGGGGTGGGTCCATGAATGAGGCTCAGCTGGGGAACAGGGACACAGGTGTGAGCTTGGGATGGAGAGGAGGCAGCATTCCTGGCAGCCCCGGGGCCCCTCCCGCTCACACACACACACTGAAGTGCCACAAGACAAATAGGACCGAGAGAGAGATGCACTATTTAAACTTTCATCACTATTTTTCTCCCTGGCTCCCCTTGTTTCTTTTGATTTATTTTTTAGTGTGTTTTCCCCAGGCTGTGCTGTTTGCCTGCATCTCTTTCCTCTCCCTCTCCCGGCAGCAGCCGGCGCCGTTCCGAAGCACCAGGAGCTGCCCAGCATTTTTCAGGCTGTCCAGGCTCAGCTCCCGTCGGTAGGAGGGAGGAATGAGGCAGCAGAGCCTGGGAAAGATGTGGCAGGACACAGCAGGGACAACAGGGAACCTGTAGGCACAACATCCTCCTTTTCCCATCCATCCCTGACCGAGCAAGGACCAGGGGACAGCTCCGTATTGCACGGAGCAAGAATCCCATCCCACGGCCACCCATCCCAGGCTGGGCGACCCTGCCAGGGCTTGGCATGGCATAGATGCAGGAAGGCATCCCACGAAGCACCAGCCTTCCGTGCCATGCCAGTGTCAGCAGGGCCAGAGGCTGGCAGCACACAGAGGGGGCTGCAGGCCCGGAAGCAACGCCAGAGCTCATCCCAGAGCCAGCGTGGCCTCTGTAAATTGACCGTGGACAAGACGGGCTGGGGTGTTTTCAGCCTGCCTTGTGTGGGGAAGGTGCAGACAGCTCCAGGGATTGTTTTACAGAATCACAGAAGCATGGAATGGTTTTCGCTTGGAAGGGACCTTAAAGTTCATCCAGTTCCACCCCCTGCCATAGGCAGGGACATTCTCCCCTAGACCAGACACTCCAAGCCCTGTCCAGCCTGGCCTTGGACACTTCCAGGGATCCAGGGGCAGCCACAGCTGCTCTGGGCACCCTGGGACAGGGCCTTGGCACCCTCACAGGGAAGAATTTCTTCCCAATGTCCCATCTAACCCTGCCCTCTGGCAGTGTGAGCCATTCCCTGTGTCCTGTCACTCCATGCCTTGTCCCCAGTCCCTCTCCAGCTCTCCTGGAGCCCCTTCAGGCCCTGCAAGGGGCTCTGAGCTCTCTCTGGAGCCTTCTCCTCTCCAGGTGAGCACCCCCAGCTCTCCCAGTCTGGCTTCAGAGCAGAGGGGCTCCAGCCCTAGAGCAGCTCCGTGGTCTCACTCCAGCAGCTCCACATCCTTCCTGTGCTGAGGACTCCAGAGCTGGATTCAGCTCTGTGGATGGGCTCTCACAAGGGCAGAGCAGAAGGGCAGAATCCCCTCCCTCATCCCTCTGCCCACTCTGCTGGGGATGAGCCCAGCATGCGAAGAAAAGGATAAGAAGAGTGGAGCCTCCTCCTGCTGAGCAGCTGCAGACAGGAATGGTCTCCAGGTTCCACATGTAGGATGCCAAGGAAGATCTGCTCAGTGACACTTCAAGGGGGAATATTCCACACTGGAGTGGAAGGACTCCCAGCCCTGTGCTGACCCCATTTAAACTCTGACCACTCGCTCTGTGTTGTTTGTTTTTCCTCACCTGCCAAAGCAAAAGGATTGAAATCCTAATTGCATCAGGAAGGGGAGAGGTAGAAGAGATGCTCATCAAGACAGTGGAGGGGAGGATGCAATTGGCATCCAGGGTTAGGTTTCCTCCAGATCTTAGGTCACTGAGCCCCACAGTCCTGCCCCAAGTCCCCACTTGGTGCTGCCCTGAGAAGGTCAGCCCATGACAATGCTCAGACAGCAAAATCCCTGCCTTTCAAGTGTTGGACAAAACCTAAGAGTCTGTTTATATCCTTCCTAGCTCTGAAGAACTGCTTAAAATCTGAATCCTAAATGTGTAAAGGTCTGATAAATGGAAAGCTAAACACTTCTGGAGCTGTAAGCTGTTCTGCAGTGGTTTAGGCTCTCACAATTTGCAGCCTTCAGGGTTGATAATACAGCAAGACCTTGAGCAGTCTGCTGGAAAACCCTGCCAGAAACACAATCCCTGTAAGGGGATTCTCTTATCCCGAGTAGCAAGCTTCATCCTAAAAGCAGTTTTGTGTTCTAGCCCCTTTTCCTCCCCATGGAAAGCTTTCCTAGACACTTGATGAAACAGAGAACCTTCTTTCTCCCCCAGCATCCAAATTTTCCTGCTTTTTCCTTTGTCTTCTTCTCCCAACCTACTTCTGGTCCTTTCACTGTAACTCATCCCAGTGAAGCCTCCCAGCCTTCACTTTGCCAATTAAACAACCCAACCTCTGCCGATTTCACCAGGTAGGGGAGCTGCTCTTTTCCTTTGATCAGCTCCAGGGAGTTCTGCATCCATCAGTGTGGCCAAAACACCCCAGAATCTCAAAAGCATTGTGCAGAGCAACACCACTACAGCTCCAAAATGCCCCCAAGGCTGGTGGGAAAGGCAGATACTGTCTGGGAAGAGGAGGCAGCTCCCTGCAGTTCTCAAGCGGAGAAGAGGATGCTCTGATCCCAAATGATGCACAGAAATGATACCACAGCCAATTAACTCTTCATTCTGCTGAATATCATTAGCAAGAGCTTACTGCCAAAGTCACACCCCCAAAGTCTTGATACATTGACCACCTTTCGGACCAGGACAGGACAATAGATACACAGGATATTTGGGGCTGGAAGGCCATCTAGTCCAACCCTCCTGCCACGGGCAGAGACACTTTCCACTAAATCAGAGGACCACAATCTTCCAGAGGCTGCAGGTTGGACCCTGCATCTTTCACAAGTGCCTTGCCAGCAGCAAACCTGCACTCCAAATGCCCCAGCGTGGAGCAGAGATGGGATTTGCCAAAGCAAACTCTCTTTGCGGGGTTTGTATTCCTAAACCTCCCCAAGGACAAGCGGCTCGTGAGGGTCAGGGCAGCGCCAGATCGGGTCAGGCCCAGCAACTGCTCTGTGATGCCTCATAAGCCTGGCTTGTCTACAAATGCTGAACATGCTTCCCTGACAAGCTGCAACGCCGTGTCGGAATGCACAAACACTCGGCACAGCAGAGCAAAGCTCCCACATCCACCCCTGCTGCACGAGGGGCTCGGCTGAGCCAGCTGAATCTCTCTGGGGATTCCCTTCCTGCAGAGACAAAACAGAGCACCAAAGGTACCTGAGCTCAGCTTGGCTTTTTCATCCCCACAGGGCCTGGTGTTCTCACCGAGTGCTCACTAGGAGGCAGCTGTCCCCGCTGGGGAGGCTGGGGAGGCTCTTGATTCATCACAGAATAGGTTTGGAAGGGACTGTAAAGCCCATCCAGTGCCACCCCCTGCCATGGGCAGGAACACCTTCCACTATCCCAGCTTGCTCCCTGCCTCATCCAGCCTCACCTGGGGCACTTCCAGGGACCCAGGGACAGCCACAGCTGCTCTGGGCACCCTGTGCCAGGGCCTTGGCACCCTCCCAGGGAACAATTCTTTCCCAATATCCCATCCATCCCTGCCCTCTGGCAGTGGAAGCCATTCCCTGTGTCCTGTCCCTCCATCCCTTGTCCCAAGTCCCTCTCCAGCTCTCCTGGATCCACTTTAGGCCCTGGAAGGGGCTCTGAGCTCTCCCCAGAGTCTTTTCCTCTCCAGGCTGAACACGCCCAAATGATTTACACACTTGTTCTCTCAGCTTTGGGGCCAGGAAGAAACTTCCAGTGGTTCATGGCACATTTTGATCACCAGGAGCATCCTCTGGTAACTGTTATTTGTTTATCCCACATGAGCTGGGCCCAGAGCCCCTGGGGAAGGGGAGCCATGAAGATGAGCAATGCATCAGCAGGGCCTTATCCAAGGGATCTCATCCCACAGGGGACTCTTGTGCTGAGTCTAACACCAGCTGAACACTCCTTGCAGATATTTGGCTCAGGGCAGCCCTCAGGGGCTGCTCAGTGTCTCCTCTCCAGCCCAGCAGCTGGGTGGCCCTTGCCCACCTGCAGGTGTTGGGGTTGAATTACTTAACACTGAAGAAGACATTGGCCCCAAGAAGAGGAGGCTGGTTACACAAACCCAGCAGCAGTAAAGTACCAGGCAGAACAAGGCAGGAAAACAGCCTTAATTAGGGAAAATGTACTGCTGGCTGCAGGGCTTTTTGCTTCCTGCACTTCCAGGACCTGGGTGCTGGAGGATCCTGTTATCTCAGCAACTATTGCTAATGACTGAGGCTCTGTTTGCTTGCCACATCCTTGTCCAGCTGCTGTGGATTTAAAGACATCCACGTCATTCCTAAGGCAGCGTTAGCCTGGGGTCTCAGCCCAACACTGAAGAATTCTGTGGGGGTCACTAATTAGCCAAGTTGTGCAGCGTAGGACAGTGTGCAGGAAAGCCTCTAACAAGTCATTTAAAAAGCTGATGAATGCACCAAGAGCACCATCATCTAATTGTGTGTCTTTATGATGATGTGCTGTAGGTGCACTTTTCCAAAGGGCAGGGGGCAGAGACCCCAAGCTGTCCCCTCTCATCCAGGCAGCCCAGAGCGATGCAGAGTAGATTGAAGCCTGTCCAAGACTGGTTTAAAAATATTCAGCAATTCCTGTATTTTGAGAGAAAATGAGGGGCTTGGCAGGGAGAAGTTTGTCAGCATTTCTTTGGAAAGTTTTGTCTGCAGTGAAGAGAGGGACAAGTGTCCAGCTGAGGTCTTGAGGACAGTGTGAGAAACAGGAGACCTTCAGCTGGGGTGATTCACCTCCACCCCAGAAGGTCTCACTCTCATGTCCATTTGGGGATAACTTATGGGGACTCTTACCCCATAAAAAGCTGCATGTCACAGACCATGGAATCATCCAGGTTGGACAAGCCCTGTAAGCCCCTCGAGTCCAACCATCCCCCCAGCACTGCCACCATGTTCACCACCAACCACGTCCCCAGGTGCCACATCCAGGGATGGGCGCTCCACCACTGCCTTGGGCAGCCTGCTCCCACCTGACCACCCTTTCAGTGAAGGATTTTTCCCTAATATCCCAACTACACCTCCCTGGTGCACTTTGAGGCCATTTCCATCCAGCTTTCTGCTCCTGTGGGCTTGAGCTGTCCTGGATCCCTTCTCCATCATTTCAATCTTCTTGGGCATGTTCGGGTTAACTTCATTTGCTTTGCTGTCAGGAATAACCCCCCTGCAACCCCAAACAACTCTTCCTATTTATATCCCTGGTTTAATCAGGAAGGCTAGCGCTTCCATAGCTACGTGATTAAAAATTAGGAGACCAGATTCTGTAGTGGTGCCTCATAATAACAACCAATCCTGGGAGCACAGTGGATGAATAATGAATCACAGCTTCTTGCTTTCCCTCCTTTCTTCTTCTCCCTTTTTCATCTTTTCATTCTTCTCCTCCTCCTCCTCTGCCTCCTCTCCCAGGCTGGAGGTGGGGTGGGGAAGGAATACATCCATCCTTCATATCGCAGAATTTAGAGAGACATCACTGATTCCTCTTCATCAAACCCTCCACCCCAAGCAAATTCCTTGTTAGGGAGCCTGGAGACATCAATAATTCACAGCTACCTGGAGGAGTGGGTGATGAAAACCATTTACTTGGGAAGAGATAGCCAGAACCCATCCTTTCCTCACTGCCATAAGCAGCTCCTCAAGGCTGGCTGCTGATCCCATTGGGAGAAACAGGAGCAAAACTGTAAAAAACGAGGATTTCTGGCACAGGCCAGACAAGTGATTCCATGTTTGTTTGCATTATGTTCTCCCCTGTCCCATAATATCCCCTAGCAGACACGCTAGATTGCATTGCAGGGGAGATGTTGTTGCAGGAATACCAGGGAAAAAAGTCAGGAATGTCAAACATCCCACCATAAAAGTTCCTTCATTAAATTCCAACATGGTCTTCAGAAAAAGATTTGTAGGTTGTTTTTTTCCCCACTCTACAAGATGAATTTTCAATATTTTTTACAAGCAGAGGTCAAATTCAATTAATGGATTCAGTGAGGGGGAAAAAAGCTATTGAAAAATGCCAGATTTGGTTTTAAACAGCATAAACTCATCCAATGAAATAAAATAAATAAATCTTAAAAATTAAAATTCATATTTCCTTTATAGTTAAATAACATCAGAATGGAGCAGAATTGTTCCCATTTTCACATCTCAGTGACAGGCATTCCAACTAACCCAAACCACAAATTTTCACTTTCTTGTTCCACTCTTTTAGCCTGAGGAAAAAAAAAAAAAAAAAAAAAAAAAAAAGGTACATTTTGGATCCGTGTAGAAAAGCTTTTTTTCCCCGGTCCTTGGGTTCCACCCACTGAGCTGAAAAATCCCATTACTCCCAGCCTGGCAGCCGCGTGTGCACAGCAGGGTGTGCCCGCAGCACATCCGCAAATCCCGGCCTGGGGCAGGCAGCACCTCGGGATTGTCAGGGACCAGAATCCCTCCCCAGTTCCCACCCCAGCCCAGCGCTGAAGATTTTAAATCCTGCTCAGCCAACCACAATGCAGGGGCAGCTCAGGAGCAAAGCCAGGCTTGGGGATTTCACAGGGGGCTTAGGCCAACTTTGGTTCTGAGGGAGAGCAGCACTGACTTGGGACAAAACCAGCTCCACTTTGGCAGAAAACTGTCGGATTTCACCCAGCTGCATCCCCTCTGAAGGATGATGAGGGTCAGAGGGTTCTGCCACCCACTTCTGAGCAGGGTGTGAAGGAGCAATTTGCCATTTCTTGAGAATGCCTTTCATGTGTCTCACATTCCTGCTGGCCTCCCAGCCCCACACCAGCCCCAGGAGCCCATCCATGGACAGATGGGCAGCACATCTGTCTGTAGCAAGAACAGAATTTGCCTTCCCAAGGGGCATGGTGGGGAAAAGCTCAGTGCCTTTGGGCAGTGCTTTGGGCTGGAAGGGGGCTGCCAGCAGCTTTCAGCAACAAGGAGGTTCTCTGCTGTTTCCCTGGAATTAAGTGAGGCATCCATGGGATCGGGGATGCTGTTAAAGAGCCAGGGAGAAGGAGGGCTGAACTCAGGTCTCTCAGAGCAGAAAAGTGCATTTGTCTTACTTAGTCAGGAACTTTTTATCTCTTGATGAAACACCCACCAATGGCCAAACTTTTCATGGCTCACCTCTGGAACAGGCTGGAGTCCTCATCCCTGGGGGGATTTAAAAACATGTGGATGTGGCATTTGGGGACATAGTTTAGTGGTGGGCTTGGCAGTGATGGGGGAAAGGTTGGACTTGATCTTAAAGGTCTTTTCCAACCTAGAAAATGCTCTGATTCCATGAGAGGCTGCACAAAGCTCCATCTCCAGCACAGATCCTGGGTGGACCAGACCCATTAGGGTAGCAGAGATAAAAGCTCCCTGCAGGATTAAAGAACAATCTCTCTCTCCAGCTGGATTTCCCATCTCTTACCATTCTGGCTGCCAAGTTCAAGAGCTGGTCCCAGAAGAGAAAACCAGGTGCCCCTCCTGTGCTTCCATGCCCCTCCTGTGCTTCCCTGTTTTCACCTGTCCCTGTCTCTGCCTTCATTTCCAGCAGAGATGCCCAGGGCTGTGAGATATCAGCAGAGTCTGGAGCTGAGACCTCCCATGGGCTCTCAGGTGCCTTCAAAGGAAGACTGAGGTGTTAAATGTCTCTGTTCCCCCCGGCTAGATCTGCATTCCCAGAGGGAGGTGCTGAGAAGCCTCCCTGTGGCAGGAGGTGACCACAACCTGCTTGTGGGAGTGACAGGGACATCAGAGAGAGCAGGGAGTGCCCCCATTGCTCCGTGGTCCCTCTGGGACACAGGGCTGCCAAGGGAGCCCTCCTCAAAGGCAGGCACCTGGAGATCACACTCCTGATGCCCAGAGGTTATCCCACCCTGAGTCCTACAGGTCCAGATCCAACTGCTCTTCTACCCCAAAACAGCCTCACCTCCCTCCCACTTCATAGTCAGAGCAGGGGTCACACCCAATCCTCTCCAGTCCCTGTATCCTGTGTCCAGCACCAGTTAGAGATCCCCAGGGAGGAAGAGAGGAGCAGGGATATTTATTTCAAGCAGGGATATTGCTTTCAATACTCACCACCCTCCCAGAGTTTGCAGCTCAGGGACATCCAGGCCTTTGAGGATTTAGTAGCCCTCGGTGGATTTTTCTGCCACAGACCTGATCCCTCATATTCCTGCAAAGCTTGCAGCCACCTGGCCCAAGTCCCCTCAGAAGCTGCTGCTGCTGGAGTTCCAATCTGGGGCACAAGAGCAGCAAAAGGCAGGTGGCCCTAAGCTGGGGACAGGGGGTGGCACTGCCATGGCCATCCCAAACCATCTGCAGAGTCCGAGAGGTCACAGGCCAGCCCTGGCAGCTCAGCCCCCCCAGATGACTCCAGGAAGGTGGGGTTCATGCTTCTAATGACATCGTCTCCTCTGTGCTCTTTCACTGCAGTTCCTCCAGATGACCCTGTCATTTTGGGGGGACCCATCATCAGCCTGAGAGCAGGAGACCCCCTGAACCTGACCTGCCATGCAGACAACGCCAAGCCAGCAGCCTCCATCATCTGGATGAGGAGGGGAGAAGTCATCAATGGAGCCACCTATTCCAAGGTGAGGCAGGATGGGGCTGGCACAAGGCCTGTGCTCATGAAAGGGGTACCAGGCCTGACACTTGACACAACCCCAAACATTTGGGGCAGCACCCTCAGCTCTGCAGAGCTCAGACTCTCACCCTGCATCCCTTCCCAGTGGGGAGGCTGGGAGGAAAACAGCAGGACGCAAGTGAGAAGCCACAAACTGTCACCAAAATGGGCTCTGCTCTGAATTTGGCTTTTTGTACCTTCTCACAGATTGTAATCACCTGGTGTGGCCACTTCTCCCCCATTAATCCCACCTGGGTGTGGTGTTAATGTTGTGTACAGCAGCACTGACCCAGCCCTGGTTCTGGTTCTGCAGCAGAGCCTCTGGATCAAAGGGGTGGTTGCAGTGACACGTGTCCCCTCCTCCAACTGCAATTTTCCATGAAAAATTGTCAGGGTTCTTGGCATTTTTTTTAATTTAGACAGAAAGTCTTTATTGGGTCATGAAGAAAATAACCAAAGAGCAATCAGCAGCACACTGGGAATGGGACCCCAAATATTCTCCTGTTTTATGGGCTCCTGATGGCTGGTGAGCGTGAAAGATTCAGTAACACTTGACAGTTTTAATGACATTTTCTAAACAGCAAAATTCAGAACCTAAAATGGGTCAGTTTGCAGCCAAAACTTCAAAGCGGGCAGTCAGAGCCATTCCTCAAGCTCCCAAAGATCTTTAATAAACATTTCACCCTCGGCTGCCACTGTGAAGCCTCCATCCAGCCTCATTCCAGCAATATCCTGATTTGCTGGGGACAGCAGAGGAGGCAGAACACCCTCCCTGCCTCCTCCCTCTCCTCCTCCTCCTCCTTGTTGTTGTGAGCTGCTTCCCTGAAGCCAGGGGTGAGCAGGGGGAACCTGCCCCATCTCCCTGCCTGCCATGCCAGAGGCAGCACTAATTAGAGCCAGGGAGAACTGACCTCTCTCTCTCCCTCTCTCTCTCTCTCTCTCTCTCTCTCTCTCTCAGATGGAGTGGAATTAATTAAAATCCAGGCCGTCGATGTGCAGTTGTTCACAGCTTATCCCCCTCACCCCCAGCCTTCCCTTCCAGGGCTGCCAGGCCCTAAGAAAACAAATTTGGAGCTCTCTTCCTTTCAGACCCACAAGCAGTGGGGAGCAGAGAAGGGGGAATGCCCATCTTTAAAATATTTCCAACAAAACACCCTTCCAAAGCAGAGTTTTCCAGGCTGCAGATCCATCTCCCACAGCACAGAGATCTCCATGGCATTTTAAGCAGTTGGCAGGGATGGGCTGGGAGGGGACCCCTGTTCTGAATGGGGGAAGCATCCTTCCCTCCTCCTGGAGTCAGGAAAACTTCTGTTTCTGAGACTGAACTGCATTTTCTCCTGACTTCCTGAAGGTTTCCATGAGGCCCTTCCACATTAAAAAAGAAAATCAGCCTTTAGACAAACTAGCAGACAATTTTAGACATTTTTTGAGTGGGAAGTTTAGGGTCTTAGAAACGTTTTCCTTTTGAAGCTCCCTTTAAAATAGTTCCTCAATTTGCCTCTTTCTGCTTTTTCAAGAGAAGTGAAACCAAACCCAGCTTTCCTTCGATCCAGATATTCCAGCCAACCAAAAAGAATTCCTGTTTGGGTTACTGACTGCCTGAAACCATTCACACTGAGTGATAATTTCTTTGTTACTCTCAATTTCCAGTCCACCAACTGATCCATTTGCAGCCCCCTGAAATCCCAGCCAGGCAGCACAGAACAGCCACAGCTGACTGAAATCCCCCTCATCCCTATTGAAGGGGACAGGGAACGTTACAAGATCCTGCAGGATTTGGAGGTTAACCTCAAATAGGGGAAATTTTGCACAGACTTAGGGTTCACCTCAACCGCAGCACCAAAAATGGGGCGTTCCCCAGGGGAAGAGCACACGGGGTGACAATAAATCAAGGAGAGGGCAGCATCCTACATTTGTGTCCAGAGGTGGGAACCGAGCTGGGGAAGGGGCTGGAGGACCAGGAGTGTCTGAGGGAGCTGTGGGGGCTCCGCCTGGAGAAGAAGAGGCTCAAGGGAACTTTCTGGCTCTCCACAACTCCTGACAGGAGGGGGAGCTGGGGGAGGAGTCGGCTCAGTTCCCAGGGAACAGGGACAGGAGGAGAGGAAATGGCCTCAAATTGTGCCAGGGGATATTTAGATTGGATATTGAGAAAATTTCTTGACTGAAAAGGTATTCAGCCATTGGAATGGGCTCTCAGCATGGTGGTGGATTCCCCGTCCCTGGAAGTGTTCCAAAAACCTGTGGATGTGGTGGAGAGGGATATGGTTTAGTGGGTGAGTGCTGTCAGTGCTGGGTAAATGGATGGACCCAGTCTCAGAGGGCTTTTCCAACCTTCATGACTCTGGGCTTCTGGGCTGATTGTGGTGACAGTTTCTCAGCATCATTCCTTGTCTCATGTGCTTGAGAGGCACAAACCTGTGTGCATGAAGGCTGTGCCACAATGACCCAGGGAAAGCATTAGTCTTGGAATCAAAGAATCATTTAGGTCAGAAAAGCCCTCCAAAATCAAGTCCAGCCATTCCCCCAGCTCTGCCAAGGCCACCACTAAACCATGTCCCCTAGTGCCACATGCACACAGCTTGCTGACATCTGTTTATCTCTCAGCAAAGCCCTGTCTTACACTGTGAGGAACAAACTTGAAGGATACTGACTTAGAAGGAGAAACTGCCTCGCAGGGTCCAAAATCCACAGTGGATAAACCAGAGAGAGGTCAGAGGTTGGAGAATGATTAAAAGACTGAAAACCACACAACATCTTGAGAGCTCCGAGGGCTCAGCTTATCAAAGTCAGGGTTACGGGGTGACGTGACCTCCTGTAAGAACTTGCAGGAGGATTAGGGGATGGTAAGGAAGCACTCCCAGGCTCCTATGCTCCCAAAAGAGGCACAGCAGAGCACCACAGCTGAAGTCCAGGGAAGAAGCACGGTGCCAAGGCTGAGCAGGCAGAGCTGGTAACCACCTGTCTTGGTTTGAAAAGCCAGGTGTCTGCTAAGGAAGGCAGGAGCCTCCCCTAAAATGGAAAATGTAAACCCCCTCCCTCCAAATTATTATAATTTGGAAATTAAGGGGCTCTCGGGAAAATATATGGGAATAGGAATAACAGTTCTTTATTAGGGAAGAAAATAAAAATAAAATAAAAAATGCAGTAATACAAACCAACACTGCCAGAGTGAGAGCAGGCCCTGGCAGGCTGTGGGTCAGGGTGGTGACAGCAGTGCCATTCCATGGGGGCTCAGCCCTCCTGCAGTGCCAGCTGTGCTTCTGCTGGAGCAGGATCCTGGACAAGGCTGGAGTTTTCCTCTGAAGCTCCAGGGCTGCTGTGGATGGGCCTGGGCTCCTCTGGGAATGCAGTGGGGAAGAAAGCTGCTCCTCTGGGAATGCAGTGGGCAAAGGCTGCTGTGCTGTTCCAAGGTCAGATTGTATCCAGGTAGGAATGTTTGGCTCCTCCCCCTGGGCAGAGCCTCTCCCCATGGGATGATGGAATTTTCTCAGCCATGCAGGGACACTCACTGGCCATGAACAGGAGATAATTAATAATTAATAGCCCATTAAGAGGAGATATCTCCTGGAGGTAGGATTGGCTGTGGGAGAAAGAAAACTGCCCAATGAACAGCAGAGAACTGCCCCACCTCTGACAGATGGCAAATAGAATACACAGCCCCATTTCCAACCTAAGACACCACCAGAGTTTAGATCTCTGGCCCCATCAGTGAACACCTGAGAGGTGATGATTTACCATAGGCTGGGCCAGACCACAGCAGCCAAGGATCCATGGCCAGGGTCTGTGCTGGCAGCTGGCATCACCTCATTGCTATGGGAGTGCCCAGGCAGCTTTTTGCACTCACCTGGCAGAAGATGACAGCAGGGTCACAAAGCCATTTGCCTCTGGCTCTCTCTTTGCTGGGGTGGTGGGTGAGGTGTCTCACTGGAGCCTTCCTCCCTGGCCTAGGCACAGCTCGGCTGCAGGGAAGCAGATGGGAGTTAAGAGCCCAATTCCCAGGGAAGTGCAGTGAAATTTGTCTTTGTTATTCTCCCTAAGGCTTTTGGCAGATTCCAGCCAGAGGAACTGTTAGTGCAGGAAGCTGCTTGGCTGAGAAGCTCTTATTGAGCCTGGGGATGGGGAGAGGGCCCCTTCTCCAGCAGGAAAGTCCTTTCTGTCAGATTATGCCCTTTTCTGACCCAGAGATGGGGCAACTGAGAGGCATTTTAAAAACTTTCATTCCATTTTCAGTCCCATGTGAAGGGTGAAACAATACAGATGTTATAATTCACACCATTAAAATCAGAAGCCAACTATTTCCTAATTACAATACACTATAAGCGTTTCTTGGCCTATCAGCTTTAGCCACACCATGCTGTAAATGCCTTAAAGCCAATCATCTAAAATTACCTCTCATAGGTCCTATTACAATGCATCTTTCATAGTTCTATTTCTCCAGAGTATCCAGTCTTATTTGCAAGGCCATCTTTTGAAACTTGTTTCTCGTTCCATTTCTCTCTCAACAATATCTGTCCTATTCCATGGCATTTCTAAATCAGCATTTCTTGTCTCAAGGTTTGTATATAGATGCACACCGTGTGAGCCTTCTGTCAGGCTTTGAGAGTTTTCTACAAATCCATTTCCACTTTCCTCATCCCTGTTTCCCCCTGGCAGACACTCCTCCGTGACGGCAAGAGGGAGAGCATCATGAGCACCCTGTTCATCGCCCCCTCCGACATTGAGAACGGGGAGAGCATCGTGTGCCGTGCCACCAACAAAGCCATTCCCAGCGGGAAGGAGACTTCTGTCACCATCGACATCCAGCGTGAGTACACAGCTGGCTGAGCCACCTCTGGCTGCTGGGACACCCCGGCCTCTCTGCCCTCTCCATCACTGCCCCCAGCACTCTGACTCCAGGCAGGAGCAGCATGCTGCGACTGGGAGTTTCTCTTTACTGGGATTTACTGGTGTATCAAGAGTGAAGTCACAGCCGGGAGATTTCATGATCCCTGAGCTCCCTGAGGAGCACCCACACTACAGAGATATCCTGCTTCCCATGTGTCCGTGGATCTGAGCAAAGCAGCACCAGCTGCCGTGCTCTGGGTGGCCCAACTGTGCCCTGATTCAGGCCCTCGGGGGTCTTTGGAGCAGGGATGGATCCCAAAGGGTTTTGGGTGAGCAAGCAATATCTCTGAGCATGGCCAGTAGCAGAGAGAAGTCCCGTTAAGATTTCTGGTGCAGAATCTCGTGTTTCCAGACTTACAGGCAGTGCAGTGATACATTTTTTGTGAGACACCTGATCGGGACAGTGTCCCTCGCATGACACAAAGCCAGCACCAGTCACCACCTCAGGGGACAGGGCTGTGGTCAGAGCTGTACCATTCACCCTTTACTGTAAAGCCACAGAGTAAAATCTGCCATTTTCCAAAATTCACATTTCAGAGGCCTCTTCCCTCCTCCTCCACAGCAGCCATTGCTCTTGGGCTCCTCCTAACCCCTTCCAGCCACGCTCCATTCACACACCCAGTTCCTGCAGCTGTATTTACCCATGACTTGCAAAAGCAGGATGTTCAATATTAGCATGCCAGCTGCTTTCCAGAGACCAATTAAAACTGGCAAACTCAACTGAACAAACTCAAGCGCAGCAGAAAATTCACCATTTAAGACTTCCAGCTTTTGCTGCCGGAAGATTACCAGGCTCTTGGGTTGCTGGCTGCATGTCCTGACAGAACTGGGCAGATAAAATGAGATAATAGCTTGGGTTATTTCACAGCCAGCAAACAGCTACAATAGCTGGAGACACACTCACATGAACAACATGGAGCGGAGACATCATTACACCGGGGCAGTACAGTGCGGGCTGGAGACGTGAGCTGAATCCCCGAGTCACATGGAATCTGCTTGGGAAAGAGAAAAACCCGATAAAGAACACCAATTTTCACTCTGAGCTATTAAATACGCCATGCTGTGAATATAATAACAGTAATATTCTACCCAGCTATTAAAAGTATGTTGTTCTTAATGGTGGCTAATGAGGATATCAATTTTCCGAAGCTGGATGGGTGATGAGATAGAAAAATAATAAGATGGATTAACCAAACTGAGGTGGGATGGATTTTGACCTGGATGCAAAAGCCTGCTCTAGCTGCATCTAGTAACAGAATCACAGAATCAGTAAGGTTGGAAAAGACCTCTAAGATCATCAAGTGCAACTATTAACCCAGCTTTAGCTCATGAGGTTTCACTCCCAGCCTTGTAGACAACCAGCTGCATTCACTTTGCAAAGAGTTAAAAGTGTTTTTCCTAAGCAAAAAATATCTGGACCACTCATTTTTCCCTAGGGAATTATTCTGAGAAGTCCTGCTCATGGGTCTTCTTCCAATATCTAGCAGAGAAGCAGCACCTCAGGGAGAGAAAGAAGTGGTTTCTGCAAGAATAAGGAAAAGCAGGCAGCAGCTGTTGGCTGGGGAGCTCTTCCCAGCCTGGCAGGAGCTGCCGCATCCCCCTGGACCCTGCACTCTCCACCTCCAGCACTGGAGGTGAATTCACACCATAGCAAACATCACCCAGCTGTGTGGTTTGAGAGATGGCCTTGCAAAAGGATCCCAGGGAACCAAAAATAATTCTTCCCAGGAAGCAGCAGCCTGGCAAATCACTCCTACTGCTTTCTTCCACTTTCTTCTGCAACTCAAAAGAACATCAGCAATGCTCACAGGCAGCAGAGGAACACGAGGATGGAGGTTATCCCCAGGAAGGGTGTGTGCATGGTGGCAGAGATTAGCTCTTTCAGCTGATGGAAAATTGAAGTTGGGGTCCCATCGGTCTCATGCCTGACCATGATAGCAGCAATGAAAGAGCTGAGTCATAAAACCCTCCCCTCCCAAATATATAAAAAAGGGGGTTGGCAGAAAGAGCTGGAAAAAACCCCAGTGCAGGGTCTGTAATGGAAACACTAAGCAGCTCCAGCTGGAACATCTGTTCAATGTGATTTCCGTTCCACCAGCCACATCAAAGTCAGCCTCCTGTGGGTTACGCGTCGAACATCACAAGTGGGATTAAAATCATGTTTAATAGTTTGATATGCCATAAACTATTTATGCTGCAGGAGCCCAGTGGCTCCATGGAAAAGCACGCCCAGCATGCCGGGATGGGGAGGAGCAGGGCTATTGCTTATCCAAAGCCATTGCTCCAAGCCCCTGCACACATATGTGCAGTTGCTCATTTTTACACCTTTTTTTTGTCACAGCAAGAAGGGATTTGGCTGCATCTGTATGTTTTTGCAGGAGGTGGGAGGAGGAGAAGGAAAGTGGAGGGTGATGAGGGCACATCGCTGTGCTGGAGGGTCTCCTGCTGTGTTTATCCTTGGAGCTTTGCAGTGTTTGATTCCCTTTTGTGCTTCCCGCTGGGGAGTGGAAAGCCCAGGGCTGAAGTGGCGCCTTAGCCTTAGTGAAGAGGTTTGGAAGGGCTTGCTTGTCCACAGGGGAGAGGAGCACGGAGAGGGATGTGCACCTGGCAGGGCAAGTGCCAGCACAGTGCCTGCAGCCCGTGGGGCTCAGCCCGCGGCCATTCCGGAGGTGCTGAGTGGGAACAGTGAGAGCTGGGGAGTTTGCCAAGGCGCCTCCCGGGCTGCAGGGCTGCTGAGGAGTGATGCTGGCCCCGGTGCCCGTCCCGGTGCCACTCCCCGTGCGACGTGGCACCTGCACCGGCGCTCACACCCTCTCCCCCCGCCGCCTGTGGGCTGGCTCTATCTCATTCCATCATTCAAATTCATTACAAGAAGCCAGGCAGGAATTATAATTGTAACTGAGTGGAATTACATCCTGATGAGTTACAATTTGTGTCTTTTTTCCCTTTAAAATGCCCCGAAACACAGTGACACACACAGCCCACGCTATCCACAGCACCCACAATACTCGAAAGCCCAATCCCATTTCTGAAAGGCGAGATCAAAGACTTTAATTCATTTCCTTTGCTTTTTTTTTTTTTTTTTTTGTCTTTTTAATTTTATTTTTTTATTATTTTGAGTGCAGGAGGGAGCCGGGCTCATTTTATTACAAAGAGGTTCCTCTCTGTAAATCGTAGGCACAGCTCCTAACCCATCAAACAATGGGGAAGCTACTAAAGAGAAGTGTGATTCATACTTAACAAAGGAAGGTGATTAGCTGTTGTTGTCTAACAATAGGGAAGTGTCAGGATGCCTGGGAATGAATTAGGAGCCCGCTATACATCTCTGGGCTGCTGTGTCAGGGAAGCTCATTTATATTCCCAACTGCGCCCATCTTTATTGTCATTTGAATTGCACATTTTAAAATGAAATTAGGGTAAATTGAAAATACCTATAATTTCCCCGTCATAATTTCCCATCAGGAAGGCAGGTGGCTTTGCACACAACAAAGCCAGGCTCCGGCTGGGTAAATACCACGGGGCGGAGACGAAGGAGGCTCTGGAGCGCTGCCGGGACTCCGCCTTTCCTTCTCCCCTCCCGCCCAGCCAAGGTCACTGCCGGGGCCACCTCCGACCCTCTGCTGCTGCCCCCGAGCTGCTGCCCTTGCTCCTCGCAGGGCTGCAATGACCCGGGCTTGCTTTGGAGGCAGTTCCCACACCAGTATGCCCAGTTGGAGCCCACACCCTCCAGCAAAGGCACTGGGCAGTCACTCCAGCAGGACCCTGAGCTGGGGGGAGAGGCCAGCAGGGAAACTTCCATCCCTGCTAAACCAAGGACACTCCAGAGCTTGGCTGGGGCCGTGGCTCCACAGCATCCCCACAGGAACTCGAGCTCTGGGGGTGTCCAGCCCCACAGCGCTGACCCCACACCCAGCCCAGGGCTCTGCAATGCCCCAGCACACCTGAGGCCAAGGGAGGTGCCCTGGACCAGGAGGTACCACCCAGCTTCTCTGCCCCCCTGCCCTGTCACCTGCAGCCTTTCCCCGTTCTCCAGCTGGGAAGGACATTGCTGGAACACCTGGAAGAGGAGAGAGGCAGCAGGGAAAGGTGAGCACATAACATGTCCTGTTTTAGGATGTGTTTTTGCATATGTGCAGCAGACTCCCACCTCAAGGGCAGGAGAGCCCCTCAGCTGGGTCAATGAGCCCCAACACCCTCTGCCGTGGGACAGCTGGTTCTTCAGGCACCAAGAAAACCCTTCACAAGGCCAAGTCTTTCTGCTTTTTGCCCTCAAAACGTAAAGCTGAAGGCCTCAGTCATCACGAAAAATTAAAACAACTGGATATTCTTCGTCTGAATATTTCACCCATTTCCTGCTTGCTTTTATCGGTTCTTTCCTAAATTTTATTTGATGCTAAAGCATTTAGATGCTTCTCATGTGAAAAGGAGAGAAACTGAGGAGCAGTTGGAAGACTGGAGCAGCCTGTGACACCAGTAAGGCCTTGGCAGAGATGATTAGGCTGATGAAAGAGCAGAAATGCCACTTTAAAGTTAGAGGATAGACAAAAGATCATTGTTATACAGCGAGATATTAAACTGGAGTGTCTCAAAGCAGACGAGTTTGTGTCCTTAAATGAGAATCAGAGCCAGCAGTCACATTTTCCAAGTGAAATGTTACATCAAATGGTGTCTGTGGCTCCTCTTCCTGTCTTATTCGCTGAAGCCCTTCAAGAGAAGAGCAGCGTTCGTGGCATCAGCCTGTCTGACAAACCTTATATGGCTTTAAACTGAAAAATGGCTTCCCATTGCCAGAGGACAGGGTTAGATGAGATCTCAGGAAGAGATTCTCCCCTGTGAAGGTGATGAGACCCTGGCACAGGTTGTCCAGAGAAGCTGGAAGTGTTCAAGGCCAGGTTGGACGGGACTTTAAGCAACTTGGTCTAGTGGAAGGTGTCCCTGGCCATGGTAGGGGGTGGAACTGGATGATCTTTAAGGTCCCTTCCAAGCCAAGCCATTCTGGGGTTCAGCACCAAGGAGTCTCAGTGCTTCTGCCAGGCTTTCTTACAGCCAAGTTTTGCTTTGCAGCCTGAGAAGCTGGCAGGCAGCAGGCAGGGATGCTGCAGCTCTCCTGGGTTGCTCATGGGCCTGTCTCTCTTTGCAGACCCGCCCCTGGTGAACCTGTCCGTGGAGCCGCAGCCGGTGCTGGAGGACAACACTGTGAAGTTCCACTGCTCCGCCAAGGCCAACCCTGCTGTCACCCAGTACAGGTAAGGTGGCACTCCTGGCACTCCTGGCACCTCAGTCCAGCCCTCTGCTGAGAGCATCTCACCTTCCCCTTGCAGCGCTTCCCCTCCAGGTGACCCAAAAGAGCTCAGCACCTCTGGCTGTGGTTTCTGGTGGCCCTTCCAGCTCCTCCCATGTTTCTCACCGCTTGGTGCTCACTGTGGCTCATCCCCACAGCCTCTGCTGCCCCTGTATGTGCTGGCTGGAGCCAGCCCCACTCCCTGCTGTGCCAGGGTCCTTGTCCCCACTCTGGTGGCTCCCTGGTGTTGCCCTGGCCTTGATGACGCTGTTGCACGTTGAGAGGCTCCTCTTCTGCCACTCGCCGGTGTCTGCCGCATTCTACAGCTTCTCAGTCAGGGATTCATTGGCACCTGGAGCGGATTAAGGGGCCTGGCACTGAGCTGGTGGAGCCATCTGTTTGGGGGCATCACGAGCAAAGCACGCCGAGTGAAAAGTCTGTTATGGGAGAATTCCTCTCCTTCTTTTGCACACTCTTTTATGATTTCAACAAAGCAGCTCTATCGCCATCTCCATGTAACCCTTATGCAGCCGCCATAAGCCTCTCTGTGTCCAACACGGTGGAGCTGAGCTCGGCAGGGGCCAGAGCAGAGGTGCAGGTGCCAGAGATGTGAGGGGACACAGGGGATGGGATCTCCTTGAGTGAGCCATTCTCCCTGAGTGGGGGGGGGTCACATCTGCTAGCCACAGTCTGCAGTGCCCCTGCACTGGCCACACTGAGCTCGGAGCAGGGCACAGGTGGTTGAGGAGATCTGGAGCAGGAGGAAAGGTGCTGCTTGTTGCTGAGGGAGGTCTTCCATGCAGGAAGTGCATGGGGTCCCTGCCAGCCCCGAGCCTCCCTGGGTCCTCTCTTCTCTCTGGTGACCAGGGAAAGGATCTGAAGGAACAGCTGGAGCTGGGCCAGGGGAGATTTAGGTTGGATTTCAGGAAAAGGTTCTTCCCCCAGAGGGTGCTGGCACTGCCCAGGCTCCCCAGGGAATGGGCACAGCCCCGAGGCTGCCAGAGCTCCAGGAGCCTTTGGACAGCGCTGCCAGGGATGCCCAGGGTGGGGTTGTTGGGGTGTCTGTGCAGGGCCAGGGGCTGGAATGGATGATCCTGGTGGGTGCATCCCAGCCCAGGAGATTCTGTGATTCTCTGAGTGCACATCCAGGGATTGATGGGCAGGAGAGCAGATGCTCTGCACTGAGCAGAGTCGCTGCCATGGGCCCCTGGCTGTGGGTGTGAGGTCTCCTGCATCAGAAAATACCCCTTCTCTCACAGTTTTTTTTTTTTTTTTTTTTTTTTTTTGTCTAAGCAGACAAAATATGGGTGTGGGAAGCGGGGCAGGCTGTCAGCACACTTTGGGAGAAAAGAGCTTTGTGTAACCAGGTACATCCCTGTCCCACCTCATCCATCAGCCACTCACCCTCCTGCCTGGAAGGCCTGAGCATGCACACACAGGCTCACCATCCGTTCTGCCTCTGCAGAACCATCCATGGGTAATAACAGAGGAGGCACCTCCGGGGACAGGTTACCATGACCTGTTAGGCTCGTACAGCTTAATTAGTACAATTGAGTTTCCGGGTAGGAGCTATCGCTTCCAGCTGGATATCAGCACAACAAAGCAGTAATTGTGTTCCTGGTTACACAGAGGAGTTATTAATTTGAGAAGTCAGTTAATGTCAAACATACAAATAGCCCTGGTTTCATATTTACAGCGGGTAGGAAAACAAAGTACATGGCAGGCTGGGTGAAGGACCCACGTGGTTCTTACCCCAGGACTGATTCTGGTACAATCCAAGACAAAACAACCATCTCTGGTCAAGGAATGTGGCAAAACCCTGGCAAAACTTCTGCTCCTGATTCTCAACAAAGGAACCTTCCACATCATCCCCGACCCCAGCTGGGCTGAGCCCTTGCACACTGGGGCAGCCTGGAAGGCTCCAGTCGAGGGTTTCCACTTCCTTGGACAGAGACTTTGGACAAGAGGAATGGCTCCCACTGCCAGAGGGCAGGGATGGATGGGATATTGGGAATGAATTCTTCCCTGTGAGGGTGCCAAGGCCCTGGCACAGGGTGCCCAGAGCAGCTGTGGCTGCCCCATCCCTGGGAGTGCCCAAGGCCAGGCTGGACAGGGGTTGGAGCCCCCTGGGATAGAGAAAGGTGTCCCTGCCCATGGCAGAGGGTGGAACAAGAAGAGCTTTAAAGTCCTTTCCAGCCCAAACCATTTTGGCATTCTGTGATTTCTCTTGGCTGTTTCCACCCTTGGGATCCATGCCCAAACCAAGCTGAGTTGCTTTTCTCCACCAAGCAGAGGTGGATCCAACACTCCTCTCCCATCTTTGCTGCTGTCTTGGTAGTGCAGGGTTTTGCTGTCCCCTCTGGCTGAAAATGACACCCTGTGCCCTCTTCCTTCCTTCTCACCCATCCTGAGGCCACAGGTCTTGTCACCCTTCCTGTCCCCTGGGCCTTCATGATTCTACTTTGCTGCAAATGGCTCTGGGATCCATTTCATGATAGATTTTACTCTTAAAACTAATTGCATGTTTTTTCGGGCCATACTTTCCCATAAAAAGAGTTTTGGGCAGGAAAAAAAAAAAAAGAGACATGACAAATTCAATCACTTTGGGTTTTTAATTTCTTGAGTTCCCTTAACATGTAAATTTCACACGAGGCTTTTTCCCTACCACTGTGACAAGCAAACAGAACTCAGCAGTGCTCGCTGGGACTTCCTTCTGCTTAAAGGCTCTGATTGATGGAGGGGGGATTTGTTTCCCTTCCATAAGATCCCAAAGCTCTTCACTATGTAAAAGTGGCAGATGTTTCAGCGCTTAAGCTTGGAGCCCTCTGGAATGGGACATCCAAGCAAGAAGCCCCCTGCACCTTGACACTGGCCAGGAGAGAAGGATGGGATGTGTAAAGCCCCGGGACTGAGACATCTGGAGGTTTGAGAAGGCAGAACATGAACTTGGTGCCATCCCCAGGGTCACTCAGGACCCCACCACTGGTGATAATGAACTTAATTCTGCCTTAAAAAAACAACAGGAATCGTGATTTTTTTTTTCTCCTTGGACAAGGACCACTCTGATGTATCTCCTATGGCTTCCCTCATGCTCAGACAGAGATCCCAGATCTTCAGACAATATTTATTTTTAATCCCCCCCCCCATATGTTTGTCAGTAAATAACTCTGAACACAAAGGAAGAATGTTTAAACAACCTAAACCCCCTTTTGTGGCCATAAATCCACAAAAGCCAGCTTTGCAAGGCCATCCCTGCTACCAACACACCAGCAAGGTGTCACCTTGCTGGAGTTTTTGAGGAGCCACAGGTTTTGCATTGGGTTTGCATCCTGGGTTTTCTTTCTGGGAAAAGCACATGAGGTGAAATATCTCACCCATAGATGTTCCCTTGGGAAGCATCCATGGATTGGGCTCCCTGTTAGGATGAAGCCACTAAACTACCTCCATGGTTCTGTCAATCCAAGATTTTAAGCCCAGACTTCCTATTCTCTTAGTTAGGAGGGCAAGGGAAAAGAAACAAAATTCAACACAATTTCCCAAGAGACATAAAGCCCCCTCTGCCCCTGTAGAGAACATAGTTTTGATTAAATTGAGCTGCTTTTTCCTTAGGAAGTTTTCTTCATGCTCACTTATATAATCACACACAGGTCTATTTTAATGCAAAAAAAAACCTGCTTGGAAAAGAGACCTCAGAGCAATCCACTCCCAGAGCCAGAGTGGAAAGTTACAGCCTGCACCTTGTTTTCTCTTCTGGAGGCAGAGGGTTAATGGCAGTTTCTCAAAACTGACAGATTTTCACAAAATCTTTGGCCTCAGTGGCATTTTCTAAGCAAGAATCCCTCTTCTTTAAAATCTGCTGGCATCTCGTGATGGTGGGAGGCAGGCAGGGCTGGGGCAGGCTGTCCTGTGCTGGAGGCACAGCTCCTCTGCTCCTTTCCTTAGCTGAGGAGGCTGGAGCTGAAATCGCAGCCCCCCTCCCTCGCTGGCAGCAGTTTCCTGACGAGGAGCAGCATTTCTCCAGGGAGGTTTGTTTGCCCACGATGTCACTTGGGCTGTCACTCGCTTTTGGACGCAGGACAAGCCGGTGTCACCAAAAGCAAGGGGAGGGCAGAGGCTGGTGAGGCGTCACAGTGGTCCTGAGCAGGGGATTCTGGCACAGGGGTGAATTAACCCTCTGGCAGCAGGGATTTGCTCATTTGGATGTTTTCCCTCCTTCCATACAGAGCAGGTTTTGCACAGACACAGCCTACAGCTTCTGTAGGGTCTTACACCCCATCTGGCCTGGGTTTATCCCACCTTTGTCAGGTTCCCTTTGGAGCTGAAGAGCAGCTCAGCCCACCAAAAACCTCCTTGGGTGTTGCCAGTGCAGCATCCTCCACTTGGAAAGGACTCAAGGGGACCTGGGCTCCTCGGCAGCACTTCCATGGATGTGTGCCCATCTGCTCTAGCACCATGGACAGGGGCCTAGAAGCCCAAAGAGGCTCCCTGGTGTCCCAAGGGTGGTAGGGGACCACACGAACCTTTCCTCTCCCCCTCCCTTGAGCCAGTGCCAGCCTCTGCCAGCCCGTTTGCTGGTGGAGCATCGCGGTGCCAGGCTGGAGCAGCAAACGGCTCCGGCGCACATCCCGCCTCAACACGCCCTCCCACGCGCCTCTGCGGCTTCCTGGACAGTTTTGGGATGGGGAGGGGGCAGTCTGGGAATTTACTGGCTTTCTTTTGCTGCAAGCAAACGGGCAGGAAAGGGAAAGGGAGAGTAATTAGCTGTCACCGTTGTTCTGCTACCTGCGATGGCGGGTAAAATTAATGGAAAGCAACAGAAGTTAGGACGACGTGAACCGACTCCCAACCAGGCCTCCTCTTTGCTCCCTTCAGATCTCTCTATTTGCCAATCTTCTTGTGGCTTTTGATGTCTGTTGTGTGTCTGTGGGGTGTTTTTTTGCTGTTATTATTTATCACTCGCAGTAAGAAAGAGAATCTTTAAAGTGGCAGAAGAAAATGGGAAGGTTTAATATTGCAGGAGGCAGAGTCCCTGAGCATTTCAGGCTCCTCAGCTGATGATTATTTTTGTGGAGTTGGTGCAGGCAGGGCAGTGATACAAATCTCATTCTGTGCATCCACACAGAGCTCTCACCCCCAGGGCTGGCGGAGACCTTTGCAAATAATGTTATCTTTGGTGTCAGAGGGAGCCATGTGGAGCCACCCTCCAGCACCAGCTGCAGTTCTGGGGATCACTGCACTTCCAAAGGAAGGTGTGGGACTGACAGACAGACACACAGACATAGCTGAGAAGAGGGACACAGCCCTCCCAGCTGCTGCAAGGTGTTGAGCACAGCAGCTGTGAGCAACACACAGCTAGCTCTTCATAGCTGAAGGATGTTGCAGGAGGTCCGGTGTCGGAGTCCAGAGCATCCCTTTGGCTGCTCCAGATTCCTCGAGACCCTGGCAGGGAGCTCAGGGACCTTGGCAAGAAGTCAAAAACACCTGTGGCTTCAATTTTAGCCCATGGGAGAGGCTGCCAACCTTATATGAGGAATTCCAAGCCAAAAGGGTTCGAGTAGTGTAATAGGGGAATTGACACAGGGTGGAAAAGTAGAATTTTGGGGTTTTTTAGAATGTAATTCAGGGGTACAAGAAGGAGGAATCTGGGCGTGCCCTAGCCTTTTCTTCCTTCTTCTTGTCCTCCATGTCTCGGTGTGATAGTGACACTTTTCTATTGGTCTAGGATAGGGACACCCTGTCCAACACAGATTTTAGGTATTGGTACGGGAACTGTAAACATGGTACACGTAATTTTGAGTTTATAATGTGGGAGACGCCCAGGGCTCAGGGCAGACTGCCATGGCTTCTGTACTAACCGGACCTCGGCAGGTCAGAGAGAAAATATTTTAGATAAGAAGAAAACTTGAAAACTCAGCTTCGTGCATTCCAGACCCTTTCTTTGGCTGCCGGGCTAGGGAAAAAGGACTTTGACACTGTTGGGGTCTTGCCAACCCGGCCCCGACAGTCCAGCAAGTGCTGCAGCAGGAGCAGAGGTCAGGAGGAGCCTGGGGGCATTTATCTGTCAGCCACCCAAGGGACGGTGCTGCCCCACTTCTCCCCATCCCATGGCCAAACAGGGAACACAGCAAGTGCAGTCCAAGCAAGTTCCCCCCACCCCCGCTGGGCTGAAGCCCAGGCTGCCACCTGCCCGAATCCTCCTGCATCAACCAGCTTTGTGAGCGGCAGCTGCAGCTCAGGGCGTGAGCCCCACCATCCCCCTGGTCCTGCTGAGCCAAGCTCAGAGCCATCCCACAGCATCCCCTGTCCTCACCTCCACGTGCTTCCCCCCGGAGCACTGTTTGTTTGTTGGCTCAGGGCCGGCAGGAAAGCCCTTGCTCAGTAAATACTGTTTTATCTCTGAACAGCATCTCACTGTGGCTCATCAAATATTAATCCAAACTCAACTGCTTCTTAACGAGGTTTTCTTTAAAGGCATTGGGGCTCGAACACACCTGGTGGGAGGCGGTGTCCTGGCTTCCCCCTGGCTTTCCCCCTGGGAAAACAAAGGGACAACAACAGGGAAAAGCTCCCTGGTCCAGTTCCTCCACCCTTCTCCACAGGATAGGCATTTCCCACCCAGCTTTAGGAGAACAAGTGGATGAAGAGCCCAAGTGTCTTTGGTGTCTCCAGGGATCACACATGCCCAGGTACAGGTTTGGGGTGTTTTGGCTACCGGCCTTGGGGAAAAAAGTGGCAGAATTTTTTGGGTTCAGGTAGATACAGAAAAATTTCACTTGATATCAAGGAGCTGTGAGAAGGAAAAAGAACATCACAATGTGCATCATCTGTGCTTTGGCCTGCCTGCCTTACACTGTGCACCTTGGAGACATTCCTCCCACGGAGAGACAGTTTTTTTGGGGAGAAGTTCAAACTCCACAGAGCTCTGCTGCTCTTTACCCTTTGAGCCTTGTCTGCACCATTTGGGGACCTGCTGGCATCTCTCCAGTTTTATTCATTAAGTGCCTCAGCTCCCACGGGGGAGTCAAGTTCTCCAAGAATATGTGCCCCATGTCCTGCTGGAAACAGCTTGGAAGTTTGCTCAGACACTTGAAGCAGCTCCCTCATGGCTCAGCATTGCTTTGGTTCCTGGCAAAGAGCAGGAAAAGCAGCAGAAATCTGGAAAAGACTTATCAAAGGGATGGGAAATGGAGGAGGGAATGAGCAGCTGGTCAGCCCTTGCTTGGCTTGGCAGAATCTTTGCACTTTCCCTGCCCCAGTGGATGTGGCTGGATGGACCAACTCACTGCCAGGAGCATTTCCATCATCAATCTGTCATGGGCTCAACACACAGACCCAGCTTCTCCAAAACAAATCCCAAGGAAAGAGCCAAGAGACATTCCCTGCCATCCCTGAGTGGTTGCTTATGGCAGAGGGGGAAGCCCAGAATGAAGGTCAGCAAGTTGTGGAATTACAGAATCAGTTCGGTTGGAAAAACTCTCTAAAATCATTGAGTCCAACTTTTAAACCTGCACTTCCAAGACCACCACTAATCCATGTCCCCAAGTGCCACATCCACATATCTTTTAAATTCCTCCAGGGATGGGAACTCCACTTCTGTCCTGGGCAGTCTGTTCAAATGTCTAACCCACATTTTAGTGAAGAAATGTCTCCTAATATCCAATCTAAGCCTCTCTTGATGAAATTTGAGGCTGTTTCCACCCCTCCCACATCACTGATTCTCATGGAGAACCCAGGGAATCCCATCCCTAATTCCTCACACTCACTTCCCAGGGATCACACCTGTTGCCATGCCAGAGGTCTGCCCCCAGGGATATATCATTAGCAGGATAAAAGGGAAGGTGAAATAAAACTGCCTGCCACATCCAGGCAGTGAGAGCTGGGCTCATGAATGGGTGCATCCCGTTCCATATGAGCATGAAGAAGCCACATCTATAATAGAGTCAAGGAATTCAGGTCTTAGGGAAGGAAGAGCCATGGGAATTGTTTGCTGCTGCCAGGTCAGATGAGCAGAAGGAGAAATCACCCCAGACAGTGGGAACAAGATGCCTCTGTGCCAGATAGATCTCCATTGCTTCTTTGCTTGGTCAGTGAAGCTTCTGGATGTGTTCAGATCCCTATTCCTGGGTGAAAGGCCAGGGAAAGGCATATTTGGAGTTTAACATCCTTTCATGACACTAGAGTTGTCCCTACCTCTTCCAGCTGAATATATTCACACATCCATAGGCTGTAAAGGCCAGAAGGGATTATTGGATTGTGGGAAGCTGATCAGAGATTCAGGGCAATGATTTCATTGGCAACTTCTGAGAGAGAAGTGGCAAATGATCCATTTAATGGGCACTGCCTCCAGCCAAGCCAGAGCAGGGGCTGTTTTCCCTCTTCTGGCACTATAAAACCTGGATATATTTTAATATGCAATTCCGGTGGCTTTGAAAAGTGTCTCCTGGGAGCTGGTGTGTTTTTGTGTTCCTCTGCCTGTTCCTGGAAGGCCCAGGATAAAAATGACCAACCCTTCGTGCCTTGCATTCCCAGAGCTTCTGATCACCAAGACCCCAACCAGACTGGCCAAGGGAGGAGGATCTGCCATATTAACTCTTATTAAATTACAGTCATGCCTCTCTTAATATTTAAAAGGGACTGTCAAGAGTTTGGAATGCTGCAGAGCCCCAGTGGCTGCAGGCAAGGTGTGAAGTCTGTGGGTGCACAGACACTTTTCTCCACTTTCATTGCACTCAGTGCCCCACTCACAGGAAAATCACCCAGACTTCTCCTCCAGGGACTGCACAGGGACCCTTTCAAGGCTGGTTTGGATGGGCCTTGGAGCAGCTTGGTCTGGTGGAAGGTGTTGGAATGTGATGAGCATTAAGAGCCTTTCCCACCCAAACTCTTCTGGGATTCTATGATCTGGGGCAGCCCCACAAGAGGTTCTGCAGAGTCTCAGGGGTCCCAGCTGCCCAGAAGGCTGCGGAGAGATGAGGTGGGGAGCAGCTCAACAAATGTCTGGTCCAGACCAGAGGCATTTCAGCATCTTGAAACAGAATAGTCAGTTTGGTTTTGCTGCCATTTCTTGGCACACTTTGGACCTTCTCCCCCCCAGCCAGCTCCCTCCTCCAGTCCAGCCTGGGAAAGTTCTCATTTCTGCCAGTGTGCAGTTTTTGTGGCCCTCCTCCCCCGCTCCCATCTGCTCCCTCCCGCTGCAGTGGCCGAGGCTGCCGTCTGTCCAGCGGCAGGACGCTGTGAGCCCATATGTTGTCCCTCGGCAGGGCTGTCACCTCTCCTGCTGCCTCCCGCAGCCAAACTTGGCAGGGGAGGGAAGAGAAGCTGGAGTGGGGAAGGGGCCCGCAGGCATTTCACAGCAGTGACAGAATAAATCTAATTTATAGACATAGCAAAATGCAGCTAAAGCAAGAGTTGAAATAAATGCAAAGCACACCGGGGTCTCAAGTTATCGGCACTGTAACATTTTTCCTGACTATCTCTGTTTTCCTGCCTGGGTTTGTCTTTGTAGCTTCCTCCCAGACAACTGGACCTTTGCTCTGAAGTGAAAATGAAAGCTGGGGGAAAAAAAAAATACCAGGAAATGAATGCTTCAGATCTCCTTCGTGATGCATCAGCCCCATCTGCCAGCTCCCTGTGACAGGGAGCGGAGCGTGGCTGGTTGGCAGGTGGAGAGACAGGCTTTAAAAAAAGGAAATAAAGTAAAATAAAAGGCACAACTATCCCTGCAGCTGGGAAGTGAGACTGGGCTGTTGGGGGGACTCTGCCAAGGCACAGAGCTCCAGGTGAAACTGGGAAGACAGGGTTGGAAGAGCCTTCGCTCATGGAGGTGTGAGGACAGGGAGATTTGTCTTCCCATTCCCTGGCTTGTCAAGGTAATGGGAACAAGCGGGTGGGAGATGTTCGGAGGCAGCTCGAACTAATTAGGAGAGAGTGTAGAGGGGAGAGAGACTGATGGAGGGGGGAAAGGCGGGGGGGAAGGAAAACGCTTTGTACTGGTGAGCACCATCCTGAGGTAGAGATGATGCAAGGTACCAGAACAAAGAGTGATGGAGCAGCCAGCCCAGGGCTGGATGGAGGGGCTGCCAGAGGGGGTTGAGTGTTCCAGGAGAGCTCACAGAAACATGGGGTGTCCCATGGTGCTGCTCATCTCCATCCCAGCCAGGACCACCAGTAAGCCAGGAGTCGGCAGCATCGTGAGTTTTCCAAACTCTGCTCCATCCCTTTCCCGGCATTAGAGTGAACCTGTCTCCATCTCATTTCCAGCAGACGTTAGGGTTGGGCTTGTGTGTTCCCAGCCTTGTCAGTCACCCCTCCCTCAAGACTTGCTCCTGGAGCTGGGAAGGGAGCATCATTGCCTCCTCTGGCCAGATCTCCTCTCCCTTTGCAAGAAGTGGCAGCTTTTTGAGCCTAATTTAGCAGTCTTTAATCTGAGTTATTCCAAACCACACTTGCCACTTCCTTCATGCGCTCCCGCAGGATGATGGGCTGATTTCACAGAACGAAAAGCCTTAAGCAAATCTTGTCACACAAGAAAATTGATTTTTCAAAACTGACTTTTACAAGATTACTGGTGGTTTTTTTCCCCTCATCTTTCTTCTATATCGTTCCCTTCCAGTCTCACGAGGTGGCTTCAGATCTAAGGAAATTAGAGATGCTGTGACTAAATTGAAAATGTAAAAATGGGGAGAAAGAGGGAAAGAAAAGACACCCAGCACCTCCTCTGCTGCTGCCTCTGAAGGATACGGCTGCTTGTGCTTGTGAAGGAGCAGAGCTGTCTCCTTGACCTCTCCCACTGCCAGAACATCAATGCCACGTCACAGTAGAGTCTTTCCAAGGATTATGGCAACACCTCACAGGCAACATCCCCTGATGGGCATTCCTTGGTGATCCCTAGGCTAGATCATGGGGTTTTTTCATTCTTTCCCTCAATCTGTACATATTATTTTATCTTTTGGAATTAAAAAAAAAGTTTCCCCCTGCCGCTCGGTTCAGAGACATCTCAATGTGTTTTGTTAAAAAAAAGAAGACAGAGGAAGAGTTGCCTTGAAGTTGTTTCAGACAGCTTAAAATATGCTAAGCTTTTGTGTTTCTGCCACATAAATAATGAATCCTCTTACAGCTTCTGAGTCAGGAAAGACGTTGATTTAAGAGACCTTCAGCTCTGTTTGAGGCTTTTCTGCCAGAAAGGGAGGAATGTGACCAGGGACGAGCGAGGCATGAAGGATGAAGCAGAGTGGGCAAGGAGGATGTGGAACAGAGGTGGCACCCACCACAGCCCTGCAGGAGCTGTGCTAAGGGATTCCACTCCTTGATTCCCTCTGTTCTCCTTTATTGCAGATTGTGGGGGCTAGAGGTGTGTTTAAATGGAGGACAAATCTGTGAGCATCTACTTCTGTCACTGTCTCTGCCCCAAGTAAACCAGTGCTGACTGCAGCACCATCAGTTGTTGTTCATTTGACTCATTGCCCAAGTGCCACCCTTGGAGACGTCTCTGCCAACAAAGCGGTCAGGAGAGCTGCAAAATGTAGGCCAGCAGTCATGGCAGGAGCATGGGAAAGCCCAGGGTTGCTGGTGTCCCACAACAAACCCAGTGGGTCCCACATGCCCTCCAGCACCACGTGTCCTGCTGACTTCCCCAGTACCGTGACCGGACACGGGCAGTCAGAGGGCTCAGCTGCTGGAATCTGGATCCACTGCTGAGCTGGAGCTGGGAGGTCAGGCTGAGTTCATCAGGAAACAGCAAAAAGAGAAGCAAGGGCCAAGCTGGCTCAGGCTGAGCTGGGGCAGGGGAGCCTTTCCTCCCCAAACCTGCATGACAGTGGCACCTGTGCCGAGGACACATCCTCTCCACCTGGCATGGAGTTATCTTGGCACAACTGTGTGGGGTACACAGCACCTACCCTTGCACACCCCATCCCAGAGAGACCCCAAAGGAGTTCTGGGCTTGGGGAGTAACCCTGTTCAGTTCACGTCCCAGAAATACCCTTGGCTTTCTGTTCTGCTCTAGAAGCTGCTGGCAAATATTAAAGCAAAGAGAAAAGGCAGGGTGTTGTCCCTGGGCTAGAAAGTTGTTTGTAAATTATCAACCAGCATTTATTGCTTAGCTCCACTTTGTTACTGAAGTGGGTAGTGAAGAACTTCATGGTTGTTACTTTTGGAGATGGCTCTTTTTTTTTTTTTTTTTTTTTTTTTTTTTAATACTGTTTCATGCTGTTTTATGGAGAAGTTGATAGATAATCACAGAGCTCTCTGAGTCAGTTTGTTGTACCAGGACACAGCCACACTGGGTTGTTTTCCTGTGACATGGCTGAGAAGGGCAGAGTTGTGCCAGGGTGTCAAGGGCATTCCAGAGGCTTGTGAGAGAAGAGAGACTTGACCAGAATTTTGGGCATGGATGGATGGCTGGACTGATGGATGGCTCAGGGAGCTGGGGTTGTTTCAGCTGGCGAAAAGGAAGCTCAGGAGAGACCTTATTGCTCTCTAGAGCTGCCTGAAAGGAGGTTTTAGTGAGGTGAGGGTTGGTTTCTTGTCTCAAGTAACAGGTAATAGAATAAGAACAAACAAGCTCACGTTGCATCAGCAGAGGTTTATATTGGGTGTTAGGAACAACTTCTTCCCCAAAAAGGCTCAACAGCCTTGGCACAGTCTTCCCAGGGCAGTGGTGGAGTCCCCATACCTGGGAGGGATTTAGAAGGTGTGTAGCTGTGGCACTTGGGGACGTGGGTAGTGGTGGCCTTGGCAGTGCCAAGTAACGCCCAATGATCTTGGAAGTCTTTTCCAAACTGAGCAATTCTGTGATTCCATGGATGAACTTCATATTGAAAAGATGAACAGATTTTTTGTGAACTCCTAGCTTTATTCTACTCCCCTGTGAGCTGTGTGTTTGCATTAGCACAAGGGAATGCACTTTGGATATTTATTATTCCTCCTCATGACTTGCCAGATCCCCAAGCTGCTCACACTCCAGCCAGCAGAAACCCAAGTTCCTTACACAGAAATCCCAGCCCTTGGCATCTTCTGTGAGGAGAGTCCTGCAAAATGAGGGCTCAGCCCATCTCACCCAGGTGACTCAGCTGCCTCTGTTGATAATCCTAACATGAACCTGATATCCTGTTGATAATCCTAACGTGAACCATCTGATCTAGACACAGTTGAGCCCTGAATAATTAACTGTTCTGGCAGGGCAGGCCAGAGAACCTGCCAGAGAAGGAGCTGTGCCTCACACCAACCTGAGGACATGCCAGGAATCAGACAGAGCACAAGGAACAAGCCTGAGCAATGGGATGGAAACAGTGGCTGTCATAGGGAAGGAGGGGCTTTGGGGCCACTGCTGGGGCTGGAAAGTCAGACAGAGCCAGCTCAGGCTGGTGGGCACCATTTTTGGTGGCCCAAAGCATTGCCTGGGCTGTTTGACATGTCCAAGGTTGGCCACCATCCTTGAAGAGTTTATACAAACTTGGCCCGAGGTCTGTCTCCTCTTGCCATGCCAGAGAGAGGGCAGACCCTCTCATGCTGCAGACATCAAACCACAAAGCCTTTGAAAACATCTCAAACTCAGGACCAGGTCAAAGCCTCAGGGGAGCTTTAAGAGCCAGCCAAGAAAAAGAAAATCCTTGGAGAAGACCCAGACACCCAGCAACTCTCTGTTGTGTGAGTTCCATGTGCAGAAAGGCATGAGCCATTCCTGCCTTCTGTGCCAATAATTTCTGCCCTGAAATGTGTGGAGTTGGCAGCTCCAGTGATCTGGAACACAAGGTCCCAGCCCAGCACCACTTTCAAGATCCCCAAACAGCAGCTTTCTTATGCTGATGAAGACCTGTGAGTTTCTGTCTCCATTCACCATTGTCTTTTCCCTGACAATCTCAAAGGAATTCCACATTAAGGTGTAAAGTTGCAAAGGTCTCAAACACAGGTGGAAAATAAGAACTAGAATAGAGGGAAAGGCAAGTTCAAGCAGCTTCAGCAGCACTAAGATTCACTTTGCACTGAGGAGGAGGATAAATACGGCAGAGAATTAGCTCTTCAACATGCCAGCATCCATAAATCTGGCTAAAGACATTCTGCTACGGGGGTGGAGTGGGGTAGGAAGACCCCAGAAAGGGCTAATCCTGTTAAACGATTTGAAAAAACACAAACCACGTGATTAAATTGGATTACCCAAAATAATAGTTAAGCTATTAGTCATGTCTATTGTGTGCCAGGGTAAGTCAAGATGATGTAGGCAGGAAAAATGAAATGCAGCATCACTGCCAAAGGGGTAAAAAACTCCCTGAGGAGAGGTGACACCTCCAAGCTCATCCAGGACTGGGGAGTGACTCACATCCCCAGTATTTCCCCAGGATAAGCAGTTTTGGCAGCTGGCTGTCATACTCTGAATGGTTTTAAACTTTCTCTGCATGCATTAAAATGAGGAATTTAATGTGCATAATTTAACCTGGGGGGGAGAAGTACAATTTTCATATGATTCCATGACTCTGGGGTCAAAGATTCTTAAATCTGAAGTCCCCTCCTTAGAGGGATGAGTTCTTGTGGAAGAGGCTGAATTTGTAAAACGGGAGGGGGCCAGAAGAACATCTGTAGTGGCAAGAGAAGTGCCAAACAGGGATTAATGGGGACAGGTTTGGTGCCCAGCCCTGTCATATGATGGGGTGGAGGAGGGGGGTGGGTTTTAAACAGTGGGATTAAAACAGCACATCTAAAGCATCTGCATTTTGTTTTGATCTGTCACGAAAACAGCTCGACTTGCAGAAGGAATCATCCAGTCCATGAAGTTTGATGCTTTCCCTTTGAAACACTGACAGTTTTTCCAGAGGCCTCTCTGGTTTCCTTCCAAGGGAGGGATGAGGGTCCTTCCCAGCCCCTGGTGCAGGGAAGGAGCCAGGGTGACACAGTGGGATGGGCTTTGGCCAACCCCTCTGTCTTGGTTTGAAAAGCCAGGTGTCCACTAAGGAAGGCAGGAGCCTCCCTTGAAATGGAAAATGCAAACCCCCTCCCTCCAAATTATTATAATTTTTGAAATTAAGAGGCTCTCAGGCAAAAATATGGGAGTAGGAATAACAGTTCTTTACTAGGAAAATTAAAAATACAAATGCAATAGTACACAAAAAAAAAAAAAAAAAAAAAAAAAAAAAAAAAAAAAAAAAAAAACCAACAAACCACTGCCAGAGTGAGAGCAGGCCCTGGCAGGCTGTGGGTCAGGGTGGTGGCAGCAGTGCCATTCCATGGGGGCTCAGCCCTCCTGCAGTGCCAGCTGTGCTTCTGCTGAAGCAGGATCCTGGACAAGGCTGGAGTTTTCCTCTGAAGCTCCAGGGCTGGTGTGGATGGGCCTGGGCTCCCTCTGGGAATGCAGTGGGGCAGAAAGCTGCTCCTCTGGGAATGCAGTGGGGAAGAAAGCTGCTCCTCTGGGAATGCAGTGGGGCACAAAGCTGCTCCTCTGGGAATGCAGGGGGCAAAGGCTGCTGTGCTGTTCCAAGGTCAGATTGGATCCAGGTAGGAATGCTTGGCTCCTCCCCTGGGCGGAGCCTCTCCCCATGGGATGATGGAATTTTCTCAGCCATGCAGGGACACTCACTGGCCATGAACAGGAGATAATTAATAATTAATGGCCCATTAACAGAAGATATCTCCTGGAGGGAGGATTGGTTGTGGAGAGATAAAGAAAAAACTGCCCAATGAACAGCAGAGAACTGCCCCAGCTCTGACAGATGGCAAATAGAATACTCCCAAACCACATCTTACAACCCAGGACACCCTCCCTGCATCCATAATCCTCCAGTGCTCCGCTCTGCACACGCTGAGGTGCACATGCACTTATGGGCAGGTTTTATTCCCCACAGTGCCCGGCCAAGCCCTGCCCGTGGGCTCCCAGGCCCCTCCGAGTCTCTGGAGCTCTGTGCAGCCCAGCTGCAGCCCCAGCAGTGCCGGTCCATTGATTACCTGCACGGCTCATCAGCCCTCTCCAACCATTCCCCACGGCTGATCAGTCAAGTCATTGACAAGTTAACAGCTTTGTTTACTTCTCCCTCTCGCTTTTGCAGCCAATTTGTTCCGATCACTGTGCTGAGAGAAAGACTGTTTTGATTGGTTTCTCACCCAAAATGAACCATGGTGGGTGCATGGATTGGTGACATGGCTTTAATTGTGTCATCTGGGAGAGAGAAACCTTCTCACCCCACTTCTTTCAGGTTCCTGTGCCTTGGGCAGCAGACTTGACCCCAGGGTGTCCCTGATAATCTCTCCTCCAGAACCCCAGTGCTCTCCTCAGAGCTGAACTCTCATTGAACATCTTCAGGTGTGATTTGAGGAGCTCTAAGTAGCTCCTCATGGATTTTTCCCACCCATGGGATGTGCTGATGGTGAGGAGGAGATGCAAAACCCAGGCACTACCCTTGAAGACTGCAGCTGATGAGCAATCAGGCTCATCCCAGCCTCCTGGCTTGGCAGGAGTGGGAGCACTGGAGCCAAGATGAGATGGAAAATCAAGCCAGAATTTTCCTCTGCAGTGAGGTGTTATTATTATCATCAAAATCCCAGAGTGTTTAAAAACAATCCAAACCCAGTAGCAGCAACTGGTGCATCGTGGGGAGCGCAATCAGACACCAAACATGTCCTTGTCAGAGGTAAAAGTCTGAAATTTGGGGAAAGGTTGCAATCTTTCTCCTTGTTTATTTCTTTTAAATTTTTTTTTTTAAAAAGTGGGGGGGGAATAGGCAGGCAGAGATAAGGAGATGAGCAAAGTTGGCATCTTTGCAATTGAGCTGTGGCATGTCCACCATTAGAACTCGAGGTTCACTTTGTGGTGGAGCCAAGATCCCTAAATTGGGATAGAGAGGTTTGGGAAGAGGTGATCACTGCAGCAGCTGTTTGTGCAGGGAGGTTTGTCATGATGGGAGCTGGAGGCTTGGAAACATTTCCTTGAGTACAATGGATACGATACACAAGGAAATACCTTTCCATGTGCTTTCTTCCCTTCTAGTCAGCACAGGTGAGGCCACATCTCAAATCCTGTGTCCATTTTGGGCCCCTCACTACAAGAAAAGACACTGAGGTGCTGGAGCATGTGCAGAGATGGGTACAGAGCTGGGGAAGAGTCTGGAGCACCAGGAGAGGCTGAGGGAGCTGGAACGGGGCTCAACTTGGAGAAAAGGAGGCTCGGGGGGACCTTGTGGCTCTGCACAGCTCCTGACAGGAGGGGGCGGGGGGCCGGGCCCTGCTCTCAGGGAACAGGGACAGGACAAGAGGAAATGGCCTCAAGTTGCCCTAGATCAGGTTTAGGTTGGACATTAGAGAAGATTTTTTTATGGAAAGGGTTGTCAGGCATTGGCACGAGCTGCCCAGGGCAGTGGTGGGATCACCATCCATGGAAGTGTTAAAAACCCCGTGTGGCTGTGGTGCTTAGGGCCACAGGCTAGTGAAACCTTGGCACTGCTGGGTTAGCAGTTGGACTGATGATCTCAGAGCTCCTTTCCAACCTGAACAATTCCCTGGCTCTGTGATTCCACAGCCCAGACCCCGTGTTCGAGGCCCAGCCAGAATTCTCAGGGCTCTGAGCTGGATGAATCCCAAGCTGGAGGGCCCAGCCGTGTAATTCAGATGGGGAGAGGTTACCCAGGGCCTGCTGCTGATAAATGAACCCACACTCAGAGGGGGAGGCGGAGGAGCCACACGAGCCCCACACATCTTCATTAGGAAGGGAGAAGAGGAACAACCCCATACATCACCATTATGAAAATTTACCCGTAATAAAGAAATAATTTGTGCGATGCATCACGCCGCAGCCGCGCGGGGGGTACCGTGACACCGCTCGGGCTGGGAACCTCACTCCATCATTTCTCACAAGGCTGTCACTAGCAGGAGCCATCCATTGTGCCTGTCCCCTTTGGACCTCCAAAAGATGCCAGAATGTCATCCTCAAAACATCCATCCTGTGGAGGTTACCAAGGCTCTGGGGCCTCGGGGGATTTGGGGTGGTGCTCACAGCATCCCGCTGGGGACAGCTCTCCTGTGAGGGTGAGAGGAGGGGATTGCCACATCACACACCAGGAACTGAAGGTACTGCTGGCAATAAAGCAACAAAACCCATTCTCTGAGCAATTTGTAGCAATTAATAGCCATTCCCAGGAATGAAATGTTAATTAATTCTTTCCCTGAGCCATGCATTTATTTAAGGTATTTGTGGGTGTTCTTGGTACTTTTATTAAGCAATTAAAATGCGTCCAAGAAAATATTTATCCACTTTAAGTAATTCTTAGTAAACACGATTTATATGGCAAGCAACCACTTTATTTTGCATTGTTAATTAAAACCGACGACACACTCCACTTCCCCGGGTTATTCGCCACCAGAGCAGCCGCGCTGCCAGGAGTGCTGGTTCAGAGCTGCTGGCAGCTCCAAAATCCTCCCTCGGAACCTTCAGGGTGGATTTGTGCAGTGCCTGATGGGGCTTTTCAGAGCCCAGCGAGCCCCAGCAGCCCCGTGTTGACCCCCAGGAGTCCCTGTGCTGCTGTAAGGAGCCGTGCCCTGATGAAAACCTTTCTAAAGAAGATTTTGCTGAGTCCTACAGCTTCCCCAGGGCTGGGAAGTCAGTAGTTTGTTCCCACACGCTGGGTGTTGAAGGATTACAAGCCCTTGTTGTAATGTAGGGCAGACAGAGGGAGATGTTCATTCAGGTGAGGGATGACGTGTGTGTTAGAACGCTCCTGCACGGACTGACACCCTGTGGGGTTTGCTGTGCTCTCACTGGGAGCATGGGGAGCTCTCCAGGGGCTCCACCAGCCTGGAAGCTCAGCCAGAACCAGGATTCATGGGAAAAGGGGATGGAACTGCTGGGCAAAACCCTTTGTGCAGAAGGAGACACAGCTGAGCATCCCACAGGAAGAGGCACAGATGTGTCATTCCAGCTTGTGGCAGGTTTCCTTCAGAAGCAGAAGAGGAAAAAACACTAAGATGTGAAAACCAAAACAAAGCCCCGGCATTGTTTAGGAGCTGACAAATCCCAAACTGTCCTCTCTTATTTGCTTGTGTGTACTCTTAGCTGGGAAGCAATCGATGGAGTCAGAAAAATGCTATTTCCCTGAAGAATATCTCCTTAGAAAAGTTCCTCCCTCTCTCTTCAGTGTTAAAAGGACCCACTGCAGGTATTCTATTTTTTGTTCATTCTTTAATCACCAGCTTTCAGTGCTGACTGTAATAACCCCTTTGAAACTTGGATCAAAATATCTCTTTCCTGGTTGAAATTTGTTTTCTTCCATCACCCGAGCAAATTCAATTTGCAGAAGATACTGAATTGGGAGGCACCTGGTACTCCCTCCAGAGAGGCCAGAGGAAAACAAAAGCACATTAGAAATATGAGAAAGGAAACAACAGAATGAAACCCAGCCCACAGGGGGAAGAAATGCCCATCTGGGGACACAGACTGAGATGGTGCTCGGTGAAAAGAAATGAAGATGAGAAAATCTGCACATCTCTGTTCTGGAGCCAGGCTGGGAGAGCTGGGGTGCTCACCTGGAGAAGAGAAGGCTCCAGGGAGAGCTCAGACCCCCTGCCAGTGCCTAAAGGGACTCCAGGGGAGCTGGAAAGAGACTTTGGACAAGGGCCTGGAGGGACAGGACACAGGGAATGGCTTCCCACTGCAAGAGGGCAGGGATGGATGGGATATTGGGAAGGAATTGTTCCCTGGGAGGGTGGGCAGGCCCTGGCACAGGGTGCCCAGAGCAGCTGTGGCTGCCCCTGGATCCCTGGAAGTGTCCAAGGCCAGGCTGGACAGAGCTTGGAGCAGCCTGGGAGAGAGGAAGGTGTCCCTGCCCATGGGACAAGATGAGCTTTAAGGTCACTTCCACACCAAACCCTTCTGGGATTGTGATTCTATGATCTGCACTGGTCATGTGACATGGGATGGTGGGAGCAGGGGTCAGTTTGGAGCTGGGTACTCCAAAGATGCCTGTCAGTGGTAGAGGGCAAGAAATGAAGGCATCCCACAGTCACCCTGTGGGGACCACCTGAGAGGCACAGGGGCACTGGGATGGGTCCCATGGCATCCCCTCTGCCTGTGCTACCCCTCAGCCTGGAGAGCCCAAGGGAGTCACAGAAACAGGTCCTATGGGCAGGATCCCCAGAGACAGAGCCTCACCTCTCTCCTGGCACAGGGGAGCCCCCCTGCCCAGCCCTGCCCCCGCAGTGGAGTCTGGCCAGGGGTGAAAATCAGCACAAGCAGTGACAGGCGAGTTAATGGCCAAGTCATCCAGGGAGAGACTAAAGCAGGTAAATTTATATAGTCTGGAAAAGACCCTGGGTGGCACATTTGCAATCTATAAATACCTTCAAGGGAACAACATAAACGAATGGAGCCCTGATCTCCAGGCTGGCAGGACCAGGAGCACTGGCTGGGAGCCAGTCTTGGTGCAGAATGGCCACGGAGACAGGAGGAGGAAATCACAGAGAGCCGCAGCAGTGGAGGTGGTGGATGGGGCTGCAGGAGCATCCTCCCATCTTCTCTGCTCTGTTTTATTGAGGTTCTGTTTATTAATAACAACTGAATGGTTAATAGGTGAGCAAGGCACGTTATGGGCTCGTTAAAACCCTCAGTAAGTTGCCTTCTGGCTGTCCATGAGCCCGTCACAGGAAGCTTTACAAGAGGGTTATCAGTTGCCATTATTAAAAACCAATTTGACATTATAAAAGATCCATACTGCTTGTTCTGCCACACTGATTTAGCAATGTTAAGCCTTGGAAAACTGGAGCAAGAACCTTGATCTCTGCTGAAGCACAAAAAATTGGTGTTTGTGACACATCAGGAAATCCAGTTTTGCAGCAGCAATGGGTTTTGAACAAATCCATGAAGCACCATGCCACGGTTGTTGGGGGTGTTTTCCCAAGCAGCTCTTGGAAACCTTGTTCTGTTTTGCAACATCCAGAAGGACCTCATCTGAGCTCTGCCCAGCTCAAACCCACTTCCAGACACTTCTCCATCTGGTTCCAATTCCCAGTGCTCTCTGGGAACATTGTGAGGATGAACTGCAGGCAGGTGCAAGGACATGACCCCACAAGGCATTTTTATCCTCATCTCGAAGCCTCCTTCTTGTCCTTTGCACAGCAGGGAGAGTGGATTTGTGCAAAATAACCAGGGAAGTGCCTGGCACAAGAGAAGCTCTGGATTGTCCCAAAAGTTTGGTGCCATGCCCTGTCCCATTGACTGCTGAAAAAAAATGGCTTCATGTACCTGCTGCCTCCCTTGAGCACCTGAGGCTGGAAAACTGCTCATGACTGGGAATCTCTACAGGGACAAAGTTGTAAAAGGAGCTTAATGGAGCAGAAATATTCCTGACAAAGAGCATGGGGCGTTTCCCCATTCACCAGCTGGAGTTTCCCTGTCACCCTTCCTTCCTTCCTTCCTTCCTTCCTTCCTTCCTTCCTTCCTTCCTTCCTTCCTTCCTTCCTTCCTTCCTTCCTTCCTTCCTTCCTTCCTTCCTTCCTTCCTTCCTTCCTTCCTTCCTTCCTTCCTTCCTTCCTTCCTTCCTTCCTTCCTTCCTTCCTTCCTTCCTTCCTTCCTTCCTTCCTTCCTTCCTTCCTTCCTTCCTTCCTTCCTTCCTTCCTTCCTTCCTTCCTTCCTTCCTTCCTTCCTTCCTTCCTTCCTTCCTTCCTTCCTTCCTTCCTTCCTTCCTTCCTTCCTTCCTTCCTTCCTTCCTTCCTTCCTTCCTTCCTTCCTTCCTTCCTTCCTTCCTTCCTTCCTTCCTTCCTTCCTTCCTTCCTTCCTTCCTTCCTTCCTTCCTTCCTTCCTTCCTTCCTTCCTTCCTTCCTTCCTTCCTTCCTTCCTTCCTTCCTTCCTTCCTTCCTTCCTTCCTTCCTTCCTTCCTTCCTTCCTTCCTTCCTTCCTTCCTTCCTTCCTTCCTTCCTTCCTTCCTTCCTTCCTTCCTTCCTTCCTTCCTTCCTTCCTTCCTTCCTTCCTTCCTTCCTCCTTCCCTCCCTCCCTCCTTCCCTCCCTCTCTCCCTCCCTCTTTGCATTCATTCATCCGCAGTTCCTGAGATCTGAATTCAGGCCTTTTGGACCAGCGAACCAAACAGGAGCTGTCAGAGTCGTGCCTCCTCTCCATCCCACAAGCTGTGCTAAGCTCTGGCCATGAGGTACCAGGCCTCTGGCAGATGCCCCCGTGCCTCTGCTGCCCCATCCCAAGGAAGCAGCTGCTGCCACAGCGCTGTCAGGTGCCCCCCACAACGGGCAGCAGCGTTCCTGGGGCAGGGAGGCAGCAGGGCAAGGCGGATCCGTCGGAGGCAGGGAAGCAGGATGCTGCTTGGCTTGGGCTGCAATTCCCTCTGGGAGGAGAAAGGCATCACCAAAGCACCACTGCCCATTCAGACCTTTGGAGCAGCACCTGGAAGGCTCTGTTTGCACAGGTTTTTCCATACAGAACCTCCCTCATTAACACACAAAGTGCAGCCCTAGAAATAAAACCGGCATCTCCTGATTAATTATTGGAGGGGGAGGCGAGGGAGGCAGGAGAGGGAAGCTGAAGTGGCCAGTCAGCATCTGTTAGAAGTGCAAAGATAAATGGAAGGCGAGGGCAGGTCAGTGCATTCAAATCACTTCCATCACTCGGGAACACCTCTCAGAGCGCTGTGTCACCACGGGGGAGGCTGAGCAGGTCACCAGGGTTCACAGTAGCAGGTGCTCGGGGAACTGACTCTGGCAGCACTCAGGGTGTTCTCCAGCCTGCCATGGATGAGCATTCTGCTCTCTCTCCAGCCCCAGAGGCACATCAGTGCCTATGCACCTTCAGCAGGAACTCCCTGCAACTCCAATTGTCCTTGGCTGCCTTTGGGGCAGTATTCAAGCAGTGGGGAACCACGGCAGAGTGACAGGAACAAGCAGAGGGAAGCAGGAAGCCGCTGGGAGGACCAGGAGCTGCTTGCCTTGAAGGGGACAGCTTTCCCCAAACCACCCCACCGACCCCATGTGGGGAGCAGCCTCAGCGGCTCCTTCCTCTCTCCAGAGCCCAGCTCCCAGTGCCTGCATCCTTCCCAACCCATCCAGCACAACCAGAAAGGCAGCCCCAAAACAACAAGGCAGAGACTCCTCAGGAAAACCCTCTTCCTTCCAATTTACCTGTCAGTTGTTTGGGGAGGATTATTATATGTTTTTTTCCCAAGCTTTTTTTCCCTTGCCCAAAGAGTGGCTGGAGTTTCACACCGCCTGACAGCATCTCCCGCCTTTCCCACCCGTTCCCGAGTGGCAGGTTGCCAGATGGTGCCCCATTAGGTCACATTTGCTCATTGTTTGGCAAACAGGGCTTAATTCAAGTGCTGAGTTGACAGCTTGTTCTCCAAGACAATTTGCAAGTTGCAGTGTTGCAAATGCCAGCTTGGCTTTTCGGGAAATGTTATTTCAGCTGCCTTAAAGGGATAAAGTTCTCTTTGACTGGGGAAAATAAAAAAAAAAAAAGGAAGAAAAGGGCCAAAGCAGGGGGGCCAGCAGAAAATGTTTTTAGTAGTTTTGATGAGGAAGGACCAGCAGTGTTGTTGGCAAGCATTCAGGAAGGGACTGTCATTCCCCATCAAGTGGAGCCCCTCCATGTCCCATTCCTCCCATCCTCCCATCACTGAGGTCCTTCACAATCCTAAAAAATGAGGTGTATTCCCAGTGAAACAGGGTAATAGAATGTTGGCTTCTTTTGGAAAGGTTCCTGTAGGGGTACACGTACACATCCCTCTGATGGCTCCTGTCCAAAACCTGTGGCTGTAGTCCCTAAATCCCCAGGGAAGGGGACAATGCTGAGAACAAACTCATGTCCCTTCTGAAGTCAGGGGCACTCTGGGCCTGCTGCCCCCAGCACTGTGACAGCTACACGTGGACATGGCAAGAGACACAAAACAGCACCACGGTGATGCTCTGTTTTCTTCAACAGGTGGGCAAAAAAAGGCCAGGTTATAAAGGAAGCCTCCGGTGACTTCTACGAAACCATCGTGGACCACACGTTCTTCTTTGAGCCCGTCTCCTGCGAGGTCACCAATGCTCTGGGCAGCACAAACATCAGCAGGACCGTGGATGTCTACTGTGAGTAACCTGTTGGCTTGAGTCCGGCTTCCAGGCTCAGCAGAGCTGCTGAAAATCAGCAGGAAGCAGACACAGCTCAGTCTGACTTGCCCAGGGTGGCAGGACTTGCTGGGCTCTCCTGCAGCTCACGCTTTGTAAAGGCTCTGGTGGTTGGACCTGTGATTTCCTTGTGAGCTCGTGGGGTGGTCACTGGGGAGCTGGTCCCTCTGGAGTTGCATCAGGCACCTGCCTGAGGCTTTTCTTTATTTGACCCCCATCAAGATCTACCACTGCTCCCTCTGAGCTGGTTGGTTTGGGGGTTTCTGGCTGGCAGTAACTCCAGTTTCCTCTGCGCAGTTGGGCCCAGGATGGCGACAGAACCGCAGTCCCTCCTGGTTGACCTGGGCTCGGACGCGGTGTTCAACTGTGCCTGGACTGGGAACCCCTCTCTCACCATCGTCTGGATGAAGCGAGGCTCGGGCGTGGTAAGAACCACAGTGGGGCAGGGGCACGTCCAGGGCAGGGGTGCTGCAGGACACTTCCCACGGAGCAGAACTCGTGTGGTCTGGGAGCTCCTGGCTCCTCCAAATGCAAAGGGGTCCTAAGAGTGGGGGAATTTATTTCCATGATGATGGACAGAAGGGTTGAACCAGAGCATCACTTAACACCTCACTGAGGGGAAGCAGTTCTGCAATTCACCTGCATGTGGTTCCTTCTGGGATGGTCCTGTGTAGGATAGTCCTTTCTGGGATGGTTCTTCCTGGGATGGTCTTCCCATGGATGGTCCTCTCTGGGATAGACCTTCATGGGATGGACCTTCCTGGCATGGTCCTTTCTGCCCCCCAGGCCTGGGATTTCACATCCCTACATGTTCACCCCAGCACTCCCTGCTCTCAACTGGGGCCTGCTCCAGGGAGGAGTTTGGATCTGTCCCAGCAGACTTCTCCACGTCTCTTTCGTACTGAAACTCCTAAGGAGCTTTGCCAATCATAATCTCAGCTCAGTCAGCCCCAGGAAACAGGAGGTGCTCTGATCCCTCCTTACAGACAGGAGGGCTGAGCAAAGCCACAGGAAAAAGCTAAAGGAGGGCTGAGATGTGATACTCATTCAGAAGCACACACAGGTTTGGGTTTGAAAAGCATCTCCCAGCTTCACCTGGGCAGATCTGTGGATGAGGGAGTTCTGCTGTTCCAGCTCAAGGCTGTAATTGGAGAGCTGGACCCCCACAGAGGGGCTGAGTCCTCCTTCTCCTGGGGACACTGAGGCATTAACTGCTGGGCTGCTTTTTCCAAACCATAATGACCTTGGTGAAGGCCATCTCCTGGGAAAAAATTATAGACCTGGGAGAGCTGATGGCTTGAATCAGCAAAGGAATCCCAGTGGGTCAGTAATTCCTGGGTGGTTTCCCATCCCACAGCTGCTGTGGCTGTTTCTCTGGGTTATCACTGCAGGCTCTCACACACAGACTGTTGTTCTGCTGCCTCGAGGTGGCTGCAGGAGCTGGGGACAAGGGCTGCCTCACCTCCTGCTCCAGCCCAGCCCCCATCAGGGCTTGCCTTTGCTTTTCAGCAGTGCCCAGGCACAGCTGCCTGCTCCCTTTTTATCTGCTTCTCTCCAGATGAGTTCCATCACGTTGGAACTTCTTGAAGCAGAATGAAGGAGTTGATTCTGCCCTTCCACCATGCCCTCATGAGACCCCACTTGCAGTGCTGTGTCCAGCTCTGGGGCCCCCAGCTTCAGAAGGACATGGAGCTGCTGGAGCAAGTCCTGCGGAGGCCATGGAGATGCTCCAGGGCTGGAGCCAGGCTGGGAGAGCTGGGGGTGCTCACCTGGCGAGGAGAAGGCTCCAGGGAGAGCTCAGAGCCCCTTCCAGGGCCTGAAGGGGCTCCAGGAGAGCTGGAGAGGGACTGGGGACAAGGGATGGAGGGACAGGACACAGGGAATGGCTTCCACTGCCAGAGGGCAGGGATGGATGGGAGATTGGGAGGGAATTGTTCCCTGTGAGGGTGGGCAGCCCTGGCACAGGGTGCCCAGAGCAGCTGTGGCTGCCCCTGGATCCCTGGAAGTGTCCAAGGCCAGGTTGGACACGGCTTGGAGCAACCTGGGATAGGGGGAACCCTGGATAGGGGAAAGTGTCCCTGCCCATGGCAGGGAATTGGAGATGTGTTCGAGGTGTTCAAAGTCTCTTCCAAGCCAAACAATTCCATGATTCTGTGATCTCAGGACAGACCCTCCAGCTGGTGTAACCCACCAGAAATGGTTATGCTGGTCACCAGAGCCACCTCCATCTTCCCAGAGGGATCCTGGCAGAGGATGCTGCTTTGGAAAGCCATCAGCACCCAGCAATCCCAGTGGGATCTGGGATCACAACTGCTTCTTCCCCAGCCCCTCTATTTTCAGAACCAGGTGGAAGTCCCTCAAGGTTGCCTTCTTTTCTCCCTTTTTCACAAAAAGGAAGCAAGTCAGAGACCAAAGAGAGGTTGAGGCCAAGTAAACACAGGTGTTTTTATGGCTAACTCTGAAATCAATGCTAACACAGTGGGTTTAAAAAGGATCTGACCCTCTGTGCCTCTACCTCGTGCCAGGTTAGGGCTGAGACCCCCATCTTGCTACAGGGAGACCCAGATCCACATCCAACCACTGCATCAGCGCTGATTCCAGGAGCTGTGGGAGCAGCAACCAGCAGAGCCAGAGGCTCACCCAGCAGTGGGTGCTGAGGAGGAGGAGAGATGATGGGGTGTACAGAGCCCTGGGGAGAAAACCAAGGGCAACTGAAAGAGTTTGCTCCAGAAACCTGTCTCTATTTGAGATCTGCCATGTTTTTTTTCAAACCCAGCAGTGCCAAGATCCTGCTGAGAGCCTCAGCCAGATCCCTCAGCTTCCGTGCTTTTCCAGGTTTAATAGAGCTGCTCATTGCACAGCAGGGCAGAGCAGCAACAGGGCTGAGACACCATCAGCCAGTCCATAGCAGGGGGCTGGCCAAAGCCAGATGAGATTTCCCTGGGTATCCAGACCCCATTCCAAGGTGTCTGCCACCTCTGCCACCACTTCTGGGCTTAAAATCCCCGAGCCAATCCCAGCAGCCTCCTCTGTGCCTGTGAATGTGGAGGTGCAAGTGTGGAGTGTGGTTCTCACTGAGGTTTTTCTGCCTGTGTCACTGCAGCCACCAAAATTTTTCTCTTGTATCTTGAACTTCTTGCAAAACTGCAGTTTGTAAAAATTCAAATGAATAGGAAGAGGATTTCTAATTCCACCCCAAAACACCTGTGGTGTTTCTTTATTCTTTGGTCAACAGCAGCAAGTGATATTTCCATGCAATGCCAGACTTTGGGCTCATCCACTTGGCTTTCCCAAGGATGCTCAGGAGCTGGTGACTCAGGTCATTTGTTTTGTCTGTAACTTCTCATGGCCCACCTGAAAGCCCCTCTCCTCTCTTTCAGGTCCTGAGCAATGAGAACAAGCTGATCCTGAAGTCAGTCCGCCAGGAAGACGCTGGGAAATACGTGTGCCGAGCCGTGGTGCCGCGGGTGGGCGCGGGGGAGCGGGAGGTGACGCTCACCGTCAACGGTACCTCCTGCTCCCTTCTGCCATCCCTTCCCTCCTGCTCCCTTCTGCCATCCCTTCCCTCCTGCTCCCTTCTGCCATCCCTTCCCTCCTGCTCCCTTTTGCCATCCCTTCCCTCCTGCTCCTTTCTGCCATCCCTTCCCTCCTGCTCCCTTCTGCCATCCCTTCCCTCCTGCTCCCTTCTGCCATCCCTTCCCTCCTGCTCCCTTCTGCCATCCCTTCCCTCCTGCTCCTTTCTGCCATCCCTTCCCTCCTGCTCCCTTTTGCCATCCCTTCCCTCCTGCTCCTTTCTGCCATCCCTTCCCTCCTGCTCCCTTCTGCCATCCCTTCCCTCCTGCTCCCTTCTGCCATCCCTTCCCTCCTGCTTCCCTTCCACCATTCCTTCCCTCCTGCTCCCTTCCACCATTCCTTCCCTCCTGCTCCCTTCTCCCATCCCTTCCCTCCTGCTCCCTTCTGCTATCCCTTCCCTCCTGCTTCCCTTCCACCATTCCTTCCCTCCTGCTTCCCTTCCACCATTCCTTCCCTCCTGCTTCCCATTTGCCATTCCTTCCTTCCTGCTTCCCTTCCACCATTCCTTCCCTCCTGCTTCCCTACCCTGATTCCCTTCCTACCTTGACCTGTTGCTCTGACAGCTCCTGTTCCCAAATTATCCCCTCAGATACTTCCTTTTGGAGCAAATCCCACCCCCAGTTGAATCAGAGATCCAGGCATTTGGGGTAAAATGGATTTTGCATTATTTTGCCTGGAAATGCACAAGTTAAGGCAAAAAAAAAAAAAAAAAAAAAAAATCAACATTTGCTCAGCTCCGCACAGTTCCTTATTATCAACAGGGGTTTATTGAGTAGTTGGGAGCTGGCAGCTTTAAATCTTTAATAGATTAATCTTGCAAAACCCTCGCAAGGTCAGAGAGTGCTGTTGTCTCTATTGTACACCTGGAGAGCTGGGAATTGAGTCTGGATCCAAGACCAGCAGCCTAATCACACTCTCCAACCCACATGAGGATGCCTGTGAGGATTCCTGTGAGGATATTTGTGAACATTCCTGCCAGGATTCCTGTCAGGATACCTGTCAGGATACCTCCATGGCTGCTTGGGGCTCATCCAGCATGGTGTCAGGATGTGCCCTGGACTCACAGCCACATCTCCGGAGTTTCGTGATGCCCTGGCCAAGACCTCGCAGCAGCTGGTAACAAATTGCAGCATAAATAGGGCAGGGAAAGAGCCAGGTGGGCTGCAAATGGTGTAAGCAGAGGATGAATTTTGCATTTTCTCTCACCTGCATGACAAACTGGCAGGTTTCACTCCCCACTCACTGTCGCAGGAGAAGAACATAAGGAGGGAGCTCAGGCAAGCATTGATTTCAAACACAGATAATGCAGATGGTGGATGCCCCAGTTCCCTGGAAACGTTCAAGGACAGGGCTCTGAGCAACCTGATCTAGCTGAAGATGTCCCTGTCATGACAAGGGGGTTGGACTGGATGACCTTTAAAGGTCACTTCCCACCCAAACTATTCCAGGTTTCTATAATCCTAGAAAAGGAAGGCAAGGGCAACGCAGCAGGGACTGAAAACCAACCACTCCCTCAACTTGGACTCAGCTCCTCGGCGCCTTCAGTCTCCTTCCCCAGCAGCTGCTGGGTTTTAATTACAATTAAATGAGCTTATGGAAAACAAAGCAACAAATTAGCATGAAGAACATGCTCCTTCCCTGACACCTACCAGGCACAGGGATGCCCTGAGAGCAGAGCAGAGCTCCCCACAGGCTCGGGCATTTGGAGCATGCAGCACTGACTGGAAAAGTTGCTCTCCAGCAACTTCTGTTTTTTTCTCCTAGCTTATGCATGGGGAAACTGATGGGGAGCAAATGAATTCCATGCATGGGGTTCACTGCTCAGCTTTGAGCATCTGCCAGGAACTGTCTGCCTGCACATCCCATCCCATGGGAATGCTGCTGGGGGCTTGGTGCACCCCGAAGGTGACAATGTTGGAACATGTCACAGGTATTGGACCAAGGGAGAATCCCACACCTCTGAGTCAGGATGCTCTCGTGGCCCTCCAAGTGAGGAGAACTGAGCCCCTGAGCACCACATCCCACATCCACCAAGAACCAGGGCTTGGCAGCCTGTCCTGCAGCGGGAGCAGCATTCCAGCTCCAGAGCACGGCACAGTGTGTCTAATCCAGCTAATGAATTCTGCTGGAAGCCTGTTCTGATGTAATTCAAGGGGGAAGTTGAATGCCTCATATTTTGATGTGAGTTTAAGTCCAGAGGGTGATACAATTGTCTGTTATTACCAGATGCCTCCCTCTGTCACAGAAAAATCAGGCATTGAGAAGTTGTGTTCTGGGCTGGCTGCACTGCCCATGATCAGGACACCTGGAATTTCAGGGGGCTGATCTATCCCACCAAGCACAGAGATCCCAAATGAGGGATCACCCGACCCACTCTGAGTCTGTGGTCCCACCAGCCTATCCACTCCAAAAATTATCCAAAATCATGTCCTGATGATGGTAGGGTGAAAGAGCATCCTCCTGCCCTTCCCACCCAGCTTCCTCAGACAGGGCTGTGGTTGCAGAGCAGCCCAATCCCGTGCCAGAGCCAAGGCCACCAGCCTGCAAAGAAGCAGATAGGATTCAGAGTCTGGTGAGTGGGAAGGAGGATTATGCAAAGCAGCAGCATTTGGCAGGGCCAGAGCAGCAGAGGCTCGAAGGAAGGAAGGAATTTGGTGCCATCATGAATCAGCAGCAGCTGGATTTACTGCCAAAGCCTCTCGATGCTCTTGACTGCATCCAGCCCAGTTGCAGCTCCCACCCCAGCAGAAGCACCCCAAGGTCACCTTCACAGGCCGATCACCAGCAGTCCCATCTGTCACTGCACCATCCGGGCTTGGCAGGGACTGCTGAGCAGGGACCACCACCCCTGCCCACCTTGTTCTGCAAGAGAAGTTTGTTGGAAGGGCTGGACAGCTCCAGGTGACTAATTCAGGATGTAATTTGCCTGGGATTCACCCCAACAAGGAAGTCGGGCATGCCCGAGAGCTGGGAGCAGGGCAGGGCTGACCTGCCACCCCTCTTGGCCAGGAGCACATCACTGTGACAGGAAGTGCTCAAGGCCAGGTTGGAACAACCTGCTCTGGTGGGAGGTGTCTCTGCCCACGGTAGGGGATGTGGAATGAGATGGGTTTTAAAGACTTTTCCAACACAAACCATTCTGTGGTGTTCCTTTGCAATACCAGGCAGAACTAGCCAGCCCAGGACTTCTGCAGGAAGCAAGGAGTTAAACAAAACTCTCCTGCCAAATCATTTTGAGTGCTGGGAGAAAAGTTCAGATGGACTCAATCAGACTGGAGAAGCCAAAGCTATCCTATCCTTTCATTCCTGAAGGCTTCCACCTCAGACTTCTCTTTTGTGTGAGCCGCCAGGACCGCACAAATAAATTGGCACCGAGGTGCTAAAAATAACCTCCACCAATAGCTCCATCATTTATATCCATAGCAACATTGCTTAGAGCCCTTTCCCTGCCTGTGGGCTGTCTCACACTCGGCGCTGAATGCCAAGCTGGAGATTGGCAGCTTTCATAAGGAGCCAGAGCTTGGTGGAGAATCAAACACCGGTCCTGAATGCGAAGAGGCTGTAACTTCATGCTATTATTTCTGGGCATGTTCATCTCACAAATAGTCTTTAGTCATCCACTATTATCATGATGATAAGCCTTCGACTCTGAACTCCTGAAGCAATAATAAAAGCCAAAGCCATTGGCATTTGTGCCATTTAAAAATCCACTCGCCTTGGGGAAAATGATCCTTTTAATGATTATTAAGCCATTTTTCTCTAGCGTCACCCAGTCTTGGAGCTCTTCTAGAATTTATAAGTAACACACAACCATCAAAATGGAAAGGAGACAGTTCTTTTTATTACTGTTTAGGCCTGGCCTGCACATCCCATCACTGCTCTTGCCTCTGCTGGCTTTGGAATCCTCAGGTGGGCAGGAGCATCAATGGCCTCAGCAGGCTCCTCAGGCAAAGCAAGGAGTCACCTCCACTGAGACCCTTTGGAAAGCTGAGCTTTCAACGATGGATAAACAAGAACTCACACCTTGGGATCGTGCCTAGAACAACATCTTGAGCATTTTGAGAGAAAAACACAACAAAGTGTCTTTTTTTTTTTTTTTTTTTGCCTTCTTCGATCAAAAAGGGCACAAGTTTCCACTGCTGTACTGCAATGTCCATTACAGCAAAACAAGTCCTGACCTTCACGCCCAGTTCCTGCTATTCCTGATGCTGATGGCGGCTCCCTTCCAGTAGTAATTTCCTGAGCTGCCAGCAGCGTGGTCACTGGTCAGCGAATTGTGCTTCAATGAGCTTGTTTTCCATCCATCTCCCCTTGGACAGTGTAAGGAAGCAGGGAGAGGGCTGTGCCTCAGTGGGAAGTGTGTGAGGAGTGTGCAAGTTTGGTGCAGGAAGGGGTTACTGGGACAGTTCCAAAAGGCAGCTGCATGTACAAATGCCTGAGAGTGAAGGATGTAGCATTTTGGTACATTTTTGTGCATTCATGAAATTTATAAATGTGTGATTTGGATGAGAATCAGGCAGGAATACCCAGGCAAATCTTTCTTCCCAATTTACCCCAAATCCCTGAGACATTTTTTTGAAGGAACACATCAGGTGCAGGGCAGGGAGGTGGGGAAAATGGGAATAAATCCACAAGGCTGTGTTACTGATAAACCTGTGATGTGATAAACTGATAAACTAGTGATGTAGTCCAAGCCAGGCATGACAGCCTAGTGACACTCTGGAACGTTGGGTGTTCACCCAAGTGAAGTTCCAGAGCTGGAGCAGGGGGAGCTCTGACAGCCCCTGCCACCCCTCTCTCCCTGCCCTGCAGCCCAGTTGTTGCTGTTTTCTTTTCTGCCAGCAGCAAGCCACTCATGGAAATGCAAATCTGCTTTAATTAAGGAGGTTAATTTACAGCAATTAGGATCCCCGCTCTTGTGCTGCTCCCCTGGGGCCATCAGGGCTGTTAGAAGAGTGAGGGACACACCACATGCTCTCCTCTCCCATCCCTTTTCTCCCAGTCACAGGATGTTCACCAAGGCAGGACAAGGACACTTCCCATCCCAAGCAGGTGTTAGGCTCAGGAAGAGCCTTTCCTACCCTTTCTCCTAGGCTCCTTTCATGATCCACATGGCACAGGAAAGCCCAGCTGATGGGTGTCAAAGTTTTCCAGCAGAAACTCCTCCACCACATCTTCCTTAATGCCCTGGAGAGCAATTAGTTTAATGGTTGCTTAATGAATCTGGGAGAGCACAGAAGAGAAACATCAGGTGGGATGGGATCCTGCTTTGCTTGTGCAGCAAACAGCCCTTCTCAGAGGCCAGGCTCACCCAGGACATGGGAGCAGGATCCTTTACACCAGGGATGGGGGTACAGAGATGGGGGACCCTGGTGCTTTGTGGAGGCTTTGCAAAAACCCAGCAGAGCCCAAAGCCTCCACTCAATGTTCTCCATCACAGGAGGTGATGGGGCTGTTTCTCCATCCCTGCCCTTCAGAGATGGACCCCAGTATCCATTCAGGGCTCCCCTAACACCCCCCATCCCCACCAGTGCCATGGGGTGCCAGCAGCCTCTCCTGTCTCCACAGGGCCCCCCATAATCTCCAGCACCCAGACCCAGCACGCTCTGCACGGCCAGAAGGGGCAGATCAAGTGCTTCATCCGCAGCACTCCGCCGCCAGACCGAATTGTGAGTACCACCCCGGGCACGGCGGGTGCCTGGAACACCTCGGGGTGCCCGGGCTCACCCCTCTCTCGCTTGGCAGGCTTGGTCCTGGAAGGAGAACGTCCTGGAGTCTGGGACCTCCGGGCGCTACACGGTGGAGACGGTGAGCACAGATGAGGGGGTCATCTCCACACTGACCATCAGCAACATCGTCCGGGCTGATTTCCAAACCATCTACAACTGCACCGCCTGGAACAGCTTCGGCTCCGACACGGAGATCATCCGGCTCAAGGAGCAAGGTGGGCACTGCTGGGCAGCTGCCGGGGCTGGTGGGCAGCGGGAATTAGCACCTGGCTGGGCTGTGGGAGTGGGGAGATGCTGTGAGAGGCAGGAGGTGCTCAGGAGAGCTCTTGGGATGCCAAAGAGGAAATTAGGAAGGACGGTGACAAGGCTCCAGCTGTGCTAGCTGTAAGATGGCATCCTTAGGGCACATGATCTTGGTAAAGGGGCAGGACAAGTCCTGTGAAGTCTCTGCTTGATAAGGTATTCCTGATTTTACCTGTCCTGCTACAGCTGGAGGGCATGGGCTGATCCTGCACCCCTTACTCCCTGTCCCACAGTACAAGGTGATGTCACTGCCCCAGGCTGGAGGATCATTTATAGCCTTGGAGAAGCAGGAGTGGCTGCTCCCAGCAGACCTCCACTGCTCCACAGTGATGGGAGTGAATGATTGAGAGGAAGGCATTTGGACGGGTGGCAACTCTCCATCCTGGCCATCAGCCACAATGCCAGCACGTCACACAGGGCTGGGCTCACCCACCCAGCAATTCCCAGGGGATGGCCAGGGCAATTCCGCTCTCAGGGCTCTCCACAGCAGGGGAGGGAGAGTTTAGCCGTGAGGAATGCTTAGCTCCTGGAGGAACTCCAGTTCTCCTCTATTTTATTAAATGCCAGGGCAGGCAGGTGGATTGTTCTCATTAAGCCGTGATTTATAGGCAAGGCTGGCGTCCAGATTAAATCAGAGCTAAATGAACCCCTTAAAATTAGCCTTGGGCTTCTTCCAATGCAAACAGAGCCAGTGGTTTTTCCAGGTCGTCTGCCAGTCAGCAGGAGCGCTCGGCGGCGAGCCTGGGTCCCGGCGGAGGGTGGCCGGGCAGCCGAGCCGGCTCCGAGCTCACAGCCAGGGGTCCCTGCTGGGCCACGCCAGGGGACAGCCCTGCCCGGGCCAGGGGGACACCACAGGGTGACACAGGGGACAGCCCTGCCCGGGCCAGGGGGACACCACAGAGTGACACAGGGGACAGCCCTGCCCGGGCCAGGGGGACACCACAGAGTGACACAGGGGACAGCCCTGCCCGGGCCAGGGGGACACCGCAGGGTGGCACAGGGGACAGCCCTGCCCGGGCCAGGGGGACACCACAGGGTGACACAGGGGACAGCCCTGCCCGGGCCAGGGGGACACCGCAGGGTGGCACAGGGGACAGCCCTGCCCGGGCCAGGGGGACACCGCAGGGTCCCCTTCACGGGGCCAGCCCCGGAGCAGAGCAGAGCAGAGGGCTGAGCGCTCAGGAAGGCTGCGGTGGGCGCGTGGGCTGTGCAAGGCTGTGGACACTTGCTTTATTTTCAAACAGGTACGGAAATGAAATCAGGAGCTGGTATTCAAGCAGGTATGGAAATCTTGAGCTGACGGTGAATGTGAATTGTCCCCAGCCATCACCACACCTGAGGGCCCAGCGTCCTCCTCCTGGCCCGGCAGCTTTCCATAGGGCAGGCAGGGCAGGAAGGGCTGTAGGGAAGCTGCAGGGCAGCGACTGGGGCAGGACTGGGAAGCTGGAGTGGTCCAGTCCCCCCTGTGCCACTGATCCACTCTTTGCCAGCACTTTCTTTGCCCCAGCTCCCCAGTCACTGGAAGGGGGATGCTGTTACTCAACCATGTTGCAGAAGTCCCACAGAGTGCTACTCTGGGACAAAAACAGAGGGAAAAGTACATGTTTCTAGGGTCATTTGCAGACATCAGCTTGGTTCAGCATAGTGGGAGAGTGATGGCCAGCATGCACTGGCACCAGAGCAGGTTTGGATGGATCTTGGGGCAGATCTGTGGGATATGCTGCCCTTGTGGTTCCTCATCCTGTGGCCCAGAGCAGGATTCCTGGGGAAGCCAGCAATCTGCCCCTCCCTCAGCTCACCCATCCCTACAGGACACTTTACCATCCCCACATTCTGTCACTGCCCCTTTGCAGTTACCTTTATCCCAGCCCAGGAGAGCCCTGGACATTTTCCCCACCTCATTCCCTGCATCGTTCTTCATCATCTTCATCCCCATCGCCACCTGCTTCTCTCTGAGCTCTGCCCTGCAGATCCCATTCCTCAAAGCTGAGAGCCAGCCAGCCCTTCCAGGGTCTCCAGGCTCCTGTCTCTCCAGCCCCTTGCTCCAAATTCCCCTGGGAAGGCAAAAAAAAAAAAAATCCCATGAGGAGCTACCACTGTTGGCAGGAGCACTGCCTAGCAGGCAGCCTCAGAAAATCCTGGTTTCTTTGTGCCATGGCTCAGCTGCCAGGTTGGAGGATGCTGATTTTAGGGTGAGCTTCCTGGGGCAGCTGGACCCAGCTGCAGCACCTGTTCCCTGAGCTCCAGCAGAGGACTGAGGGGATTTGCCTTTTCACCACCTGGGCACTCTCAGAGGTTTGGTGATGGATTGGTTCAGTGCCACTTGAGTCATGTCACCAGTGGCCCAGCTTGAGTGACATGTGACACATCAAGGGACCTGCAGGCCCAAGCAGGAGATCCATGAGCAAGCCATAAAGTGAGAAACATCAGTTCTATTTTGATCAAGTGTGAGCAGAGCCTAAACTCAATCAGCACCACATGTTTATCACCCTGCAGTTCCCAAATTAGGGCTCAGGACCCATGAGCTCCACAGCCATGGCTTAAGGGTACCGTGAAGTGGCTTTAGAACTCCTCTGTCCCACTTGGGGCAGGGTAAACAAGGAAGACACCCTTTGCTGACTACACAGTGGATGCTGCTGGAATGACAACTGCCCCCAGTCCCACCTGTAGGAGTGTGTCCCCCTTGGGAAGGTGAAAGGCACAGGTGGGATCTGTGGCCTCAGGTCCAGGATGAAATTCCTGCCCAACTCCAGCTCCACACCAGTGGGCAATGGGAAATGGTTCCTGTATCACCCAGTCAAGTGACAATCCCTGGGCTTTGCTTCTCAGCTGGGTCACCCCCTGTGTCCCCAGGGTCCAGCAGCATTCATGTCCCCATCTGCACAGACCTCTGAGAACCACCTCTCTGCATACATTTTCCCGTAAATTCATCCCATCCATTTCCAAGGCAAGGCCTCCAAGGAGAAAACACCTTCCAAGGAGGTGTGCAGGAAAGTTGTGAAGACACATTCACCCACCTTAACTGGTCATGCCAGACAAGGTTATCCCTATTTTGGTTCACAAGATCCTACAAAGTGTTTAGAAAGAGAAGGAATGGGGACCTAGAGATACCTGCAGGTTTAGGGGAGAGAGTCTTCAGGGTGCAGCTTTCTCATCCCAGCCAAGGAAGGTGGTTTGTGGTACCCACAGCTGTGGTGTCCTACGGTGTGAGCGCTGCCCATCGCTGCCCCTCCTTAATCCAACCCAACACTCACTGTAAAGTCAGAGCTGTGCCTGGAGGAGCTGGAGAGACAGAGCAGGGAGATAAAAAGGCTTTGGGGCTCCAAATCTGACCCTCTCACCATAAATGTGATTTCCCATTCCACCCTCCCCACACCTCACAAGCTGCTGCCAGAGCCTGCGTAAATAAATCAGCTTTGCTGGCTGAGCCACAGCCCAAAATCCCCCCCAGGAACTTGGTGACAGAGTTCTTGCAGGCAGAAGGATGTGAGGGTGCATCCCCTGCTCTGCCTCCCACAGACCCTGCCCACACATCCCACCCCGCAGGGCTCAGCCCCAGCATGGGCCATCCCTCCCATCCCGGTCTTTGTAGCACCCTCAGGAATTTTGGAAGGATGACAGTTGACAAGCCACAGGAGATGGCAGGAAATTGGGATATAAAATAGGGAGGGGCTGTGAATGATGACTTGGGTTAAGTCATCCATCAGCCTGCTCGGATGCCATTTCTCTTTCTTAATAATAATAACACACAGACTTCTTTTGCACTTCATCCTTTAGAGAAGCTCATTCATTAACCTGCAGGGCGCTAACAAGAGCAGTTGGTAATCCATTCCTCTGGCTCCCCCCTCCTCTCCTCCCAGGGTAAACTGAGGCACAGAACGAGCAGGGTTGTACAAACTGCAGCATCCCACGGGCAGCCCGTGCCGACATCACCACACACGGATGGGGGAGCAGGGAAGGAGGCCCCAAAACCCTCCCCAGGCTCATCACTGAGCCTCTTGCCAGTAGCCAGGGGTGGGTCCCTGGGGGAAAAGCCCCCTCTGTGACCTTCAGCCCGCTTCAAGCTTCCTCTCCTTGCTCTTGCAGAGTCGGTGCCGATGGCAGTGATCATCGGAGTGGCCGTGGGGGCCGGTGTGGCGTTCCTGGTGCTGATGGCCACCATCGTCGCCTTCTGCTGCGCCCGCTCCCAGAGGAGTAAGTGTCACTCCCCACCAGCTGCACCCCTTTGGGAGGGCTGAGGGGAGAACTCTGGGGAGAGTGGAGCAGGGAGAAATCAGAGCCTGAATTTACCGGCACAATTTACTGAGTTTACTTCTCCGCACAAGCTGCTTCTCCTGTTGGGCTACCAAGTGTTTGCTGCAAATGGCAGCCCTGTGGGAAAAGGGAAGGGCTTATGGCAAACATGCCAGGGTAACTGCTGGTCCCTGTTAGCAGCACAGGCAGCTCAGGAGGTGTGCTGGGGACCTCTTAATCTCTCCCTTGGAGAATTCCTGGGGTACAAGAGAGAGAAGCATCCTCACTGTGCCACATTGGTGCCTAAAACCCCTCCACAGTTATGCTTCTGTTTTAATTCCAATTTTCCTGACATGCATATTCCTGGCAGGAACGACAGCCAGCAGAGGGGTTGTTCATGGGAGTTGTGCATTTTGGAGTCTGACTGCACTGGAAATACAAGTTAAAGTGACAATAGAGACACAGGTAGAGGAGGAGGAGGGGGAAGTGGTGCAGCATAGTCTGGCCTCATTAAAAAGACACCAGGAAATTAAAGGAGGATTGGAAGAAAGGCACCAAAGCAGGAGGGAGAAGAGTGTGATTGTCTAGAGCATTCCAAGCCTCTGGGGAGAGGAGGAGATCCTTGGCGCTGCTCCCGGCTCGCGAGACGCGTGGTACGGATTCCGGGATGCCAAACTCTCCATGTGTGTGCCAGAAAACCCAGTTGTTGTTCTTTTATTTTTCCCCCCTTGATGATTTACAAAGCCATCAAAGACACCAAGCAGCTCCTGGATTCAGTAAGGACACACAACCCCCCACTGCAGAAATGTGTTTAATTTTCAGCATGTTAATGATGCTTCTCCCTGTTTTATCCCATTTTTTTTTGAACTCTCACAGCCTCCATTAGCAAGAATTAATGAACTAAATAGGGAAAGTCATTTATCTTGCTTTTTGGGGAAGGATTGCTGATGGACAGCACCCAAGACTAGGCCAGTTTGATGTCATGGAGGTAATTTGGCAGCAAGAGACAATGCAAGCACCTGAAGGAAGCAGGGCCAAGCCATGTTCCCATGTCCATGGGCTGTTTTTTCCCAATACCACATCCTTCAGAGAAACAGAGAGCGTGTGGTTCATTATTTCCCTCTCGTTAGATGGAACCAGATGGTGCAGGGCTCTTTACAGGACACACAATTTCACAGGAATGCCATGACAACAGATTCCAGACGTGGTGAAAACGCCAGGATTTAGACCCTCACAAGCTGGAGGCATGCAAGGATGGGCTGCTCTTCAAGGGGAAAGCCAAGAGGGGACAAGGCCATCCCAGCCAAAGGCCTTGTGTTATTTATCCCATTGCTAAATCAGGAAGAAGAGGCATTTTCCTCACCAGGGCTGGGAAGACAGGTTCTGGAAAGAAGGCACTGGGGACATGGTGGCAGGGTTTGAAGTCCCTTTTTCTCCGCTGGGCTTCTGGTGCTATCCCGTTTAGAAAAGGTTTTTGGGTCTCCAATACACCAGAGGCTGCTGGGTCTGGGAGTGTTCCCTGCTCTGCTGCTCCCCTGGCAGTGTGATTCCCTGGGGAGAGGTCAGCAGCATCCCCAGGCCAGGGCAGGGGTCCCTTTGCTCCCTACAAGGCTTCTTTGCCACTTCACTTTGGGATCAGAATAAGTAAGAGATCACCCAAGTGAAGATCCCTGCCCTGATCTCCCTTCCCTCCCCAAAACCTTGTGGGAAGGGAAGAGCCAGAGCCAGCTGGGGACAGCAGCAAATCCAGAGTGCAGATGGGATTCCCCAGCCTGGGATTCATGCATGGGGTGCTGGTGGCACTGAGGCCACTCAGTTCCCCGTTACCTGGCTCCAAAAGCCACTGGAAACTACCAAAACAGCCTCTCCTTGGGTTTGGGGGGAACTGGGAGCATCAGCAGCTGAACCAAACCCCAGTGACGCTCAGGGTGCAGAACCCTGCAGGGAAGGACTTGGATGTGCCAGGTGGATGGGCTTTTACCCCAGTTCTGAGGTGCTGAGGAGGGTGGGAACACCAGGCTGGAAGGTGAGGAAAGGAATTTCATCACTGTTAGTTGTGTGCGATGTGTAGAGTTATTACAGAGATCAGCTCAGGAATGATGGGATTGACAGAGCACTTGGATAGCAGGAGAAGGACTCATTTCCTGCCAGGATGACTGCAGATTCCTCTCTCAAGACAAATACTGGAGCATTGTGCCATCATTTATAACAACAACCTGGTGCAGACCGCAGGAACAGTTGTGTTGAGGGGACACAGTGACCCAGCAGTAACTCTGGAGAAGGAATCTCCTGACCCAGCCACTGACCACAACTAACAGCAATGGGGGAGGCAATTCCTGACCATGTTTTGGGAAAATGCAGCAAAAAAAAAAAAAAGGACCAGGTGCAGACACACCAAACCTGGAGGCTCTGGAAAAGAAAAAAAATTTACTGCACATCTGTTGTTATATCTTCAGTGACTTAACGGCCCAGAGTTATTTGAGGGGGAACACTCCTGGGAGAGGAGCTGCAAGACACTGATTAGCGTCTCCTTGTGATTAAAGACAGAGGCTCCAGCACCAGGAACGTGGTCCCAGCAGGACAACATTAAAAAAATAAGCTGTAGTAACTTCCCAGTGAAAGGCTTTGCCTTGTGCCCTGAGACTTGGTGAGGTCTGGGGGCTGCGGGTGTGGAGGACAGGGGATGCTGGGAGAGAGAAATTCAAGGACAGAGCTTGGAGCTGGTGTCGGTTACATCATTCCGTTTGGTTTAGAGATAAAACTCCCGGGGGGTCCAGCCTTTTCTGGACTGATCCCTGCAATCCTGGCTTGGCAGGGCGCTGCTGGATCCATCAGCTGGAGGTAGATCTGACAAACCAGTCATTCAAGGCAGTTTTTGGGTCTGGGAGGGCTGGCACAGCCATCCTGGGAGGTGAGAGCCAGGTCCGTGGCTGGGGGCCGACTTCAAAGCTGTTGAGGTCTCGCTGCTCAGATTTGCCTCCATCTCTGCTTTTCATCTCGGCTTTGCGCCGCCGTTCTGCTCCCGCTGCTCCACGTCTGTGGTTTACTTCGCTAAAATGACTTGTTCAAAGCACGCCTGACACCTTCAGGGAAGGCAGGGAGTCTCTCTAGGAATGTTTCTCTCTTCGCTCGTTGTCATTTCCAGGCTGCTTGGAGATGATAAAACTGTCCCTGGCTACATCTGTGCTCCTTGCTTGGCCTTTTCCACGTGTTGTCTGCAGCCCAGACTGCGGGAGGTTTTTCTCTGGGGATCCCAGAGCCTGTGCAGAGCTGGTCCATCCCTCAGGAGCAGTATTTTCTATGGATCAGCAGGTTGGACAACGATTTCACTCCCTGTGGGAGCAGTTCTGCTACAGCCCAGGCCCTGGTAACAGCACCGTGAGTGTGGGCAGAGGCCAACCGAGCTCCAAAAGGAATTCCTATAGGAGTCTGAGCCGTCCATACCTTCTGGCAACGCAAATAATGCTCCTCCAGCTCTACAATGGGCTTGCTGAGCCGGGTTTATTTTCTCAGTCAGTTCAGTTGCTGGGAATCCTCTCAGTCATGTCCCTGCAGAAGCTCCACCACTGCCTCAGACTAACCCCCTTGTCCATCTCCCTCTTTTCCCAGATCTCAAGGGTGTGGTTTCTGCCAAGAACGACATCCGTGTGGAGATCGTGCACAAGGAGCCGGCCTCGGGCAGGGAGGCGGAGGAGCACCCGACCATCAAGCAGCTGATGGTGAGGAATTCCTTCCCTTCCCTAAGCGATTGCTCCGGGCAAAGTTTGATGGTAGCAAGCCCAGACCCGTGTCGTTCAGCCCCATAATAACCACTCAAGGCAAAGACACGCTTCCAAAAATACTGTTCTCGAGATCCACATTCTCTTGCCATAAAAACTCCTGGAGTGAAACTTGGCTAATGAGGAGGGAAAGCTGCTAGGGGTTTATTGTAGTGGCCCATCTGCCCGCAGGGCTAATTGCAAAGCAAATTTGCCACCTCACACCTGGAAAGCTGCAGAGGGCAGGGAGACACAGCGGGCGAGCACGAGGTGATAAAGAGCTCATCACCCAGCGAGACTTGTGCGGGCAGCACCACGGCGTGTGCACAGGGCTGGATGCACACCCGGGCTGTGGGGCCAGTCTGCACCTGGGTCTGTAACACCGGGGAGGTGTCACCTTCCCGAGGCCACTGCCTTCACCCGAGGGGACCGATGGACACGGGCAGGGCAAGAGGTGGACGGCTGAGATCCAGGAAACGCAGCTTGCACTCTGATGCTGGTGCATCCTCGCCGGCAGCCCCTCTGTGTGCTGTGGTCACTGTTCTCTGTGGCTCAGCCCCAGTTTGCCTTGGCTTTCACTTGCTGGCGACAAATAGAAGCTGAAAAATGGCAAAGAATCCTGCAAAAAAAAGGAAATAAAAGAGCAGATGGGAAAGGGGGAAGGGATTGAAGAAGCCTCTGGCTGCTTTCTAGGCTGTTGGGTGGTTTTTTCCTCCTCTAAAGCTCAGGTTTTTTGGGCAGCACTTGTATGTCCTGCCTGCAAAAGCTGTTCCATGAATGCCTGGTGGGAAGGCAATGCTGATCATCGTAGAGTGGGTGGAATCGCTTGCTGAAATTGTCAGGACTGCCAGAGCATTTAGACAGCCAGGGAGCCTCCAAACAATGAGGCAGGAGGAGGTGGAGATCTGGCAACTTATCCCAGCTCCACTGAGGTTCCTATGCAAGACCCTTCATTCCCAGTAGGGCTTTGCCCTGAGAAATCTGCAAGTCTATGGTGGGATTTGCAAGGCTGGAAGGTCAGAGGAGGCTGGGGTTGGGTTTGGAGCAATCTGCTGGGATGAGGGGAAATGAGAAGCTTTCTTTCCATGGGACCCTGTACATCATCTGTGTGATCAGCAGTGCCAAGCCCAGATCTGGCTCCCACAGGGGCATCTGGGATCATCCCAAATCCCCCTCCAGGCCAGGCTGGAAGCACACACGAAGCCTCAGCAGAAGAGAACATTTACCACTCTGAGTGAACAAGGAAGAGGATGGTGGTGAGAGGTCAAGCACAGGATCTTGGAATCCATCCTGGGGACTTTCTTAGGTTATTTGCAGGAGCCAGGGGGTGATTTCACGTCAGCTTGTGCCTTGGTGAGGCTGGGAGTGGAGCTGTGCTGGGCACGTTGCAATGGGGACTCTGGCAGGGTGGAAATGGTGCAGACAAAAATGACAATATTCGTTTGAGAGCTGGGAAAAAATGCCTTACAGGGAGAGGTTGTGGCACTCCTGGGTTTATCAGCCGGACTGGTGAGAGGTGGTTTGGTCACGGCACAATAGAACTGTTTAAGTGTGAACAGGGTTCACACTTAAAGCTGAGCACTTTCAGATGTGACACAACAGAGACTCACAGCCTGGCTGGACTGGACGAGGGCAATTCTTCCCCCTTCCTGGCCAAATCCAGGAATTTTTCTTGAAAATACAGCAGTTGGAAATTACATCATTGGATCAGCACCATTCAAGAGCTGGAAGAGGTGGTCTGTGATCTCTGACCCTGATGTTGGCAGGGTTTGGGACAGCTGGGACATCCTACCTGCAGGGAGAAGGCATCAAAACCCCCTCCCCTGCCTGGATCAAAGCCTCCCCACCCTCATCTGCCCTCAGCAAGCAGGTTCCCAGGAAATACTCCCCAATTCCTTCTCTCCTCAGAGTCTGCAGAGACCTCCCTCTGTCCTTCATCCACATCTTTGCTGTGTCCAACAGATGGTGTGGGCATCCTCCTCTGGCCATCAGACAGCCAGCCTTGGATGCCAAACAGGTTCCTGATAAAATGTCCCAACTTTGTCCATGAAATGAAGGATCAAGTTAAAAACCTCTCCTTGCTGATGAGGAGCAATGAGACCTCTTTATCAGGAGGAGGAGGGCAGTGCCCAGCACCTCCCTCCTCTCACCCCAGGACTTTCCAGCTCTCCCTTCTCCCAGCGCCAGCATTATTCCCTCTGCTCCCCCATTTGCCTTCTCCGAGCATCCTGTGAGATCTCCCTCCCTTGAGATGATCTCCTCGCCCTCACCAGTGCTCATCACACCTTGCAGTTTAATAGCAGCTGTGACTGTCATTGCCACGCCGGGGCTCGGGATCATTAATGTGGATGTTAACGAGGAACAGCCACGCTGGCAAACAGCTCCTCGCCGCTCTCCATCCTAACCCCACCTCGGCCCCTCGGCCGAGCCCCTGACTCCAGCACAGCCTGACCTGCTCGTGCTGAATTTCAGGGTCCTCAGCGCCGTGGCTGTGCCTTTGCTGCTCGGTTTCCCACCGTGTCCCGCTCTGCCGGAGCGCTCCTGGCCGCAGGGTGCCAGCGTGACTCTCTGTCCCCCCAAACGCTGTTTTGTCATTCTCCAGCCATCTGTGACCTCGGCAGCTCACAGTGCTTTTCACAAGTAATTATTCATGCATCTATAAATTCATTAACACCTTAGGATACGAGTCACGCTGGCTGATTTGCATATGTTCACATTGCCTCAGCGGCGTTCCCACCCCCTGCTCCGAGAGCTGTTCTGCCAGGCAGTGCCTACGGGCAGGGAAAAGGCTGCTAGCTCGAGTGGCTGGAGGCAAAAGAGCCTGGTGAAGGGTTTGATCCGGGGGAAAATAAACCACAACAGCCGCATTTTCCCTCCTGCGGGACGCATTGCATGGGCACGGCAGCTCCGTTGAGCCCGGGCTGTGAGGAGGGAGATGAAGAGCACGGTCAGCTCCGGCGGGGCACGGCTCCTCCCTTACCATGGCTGGGTTTTTTCCCGGCTGAACGGACCCCGTGCCTCCCCACCTGTGAGATGGAGCTGATAATCCCAAAGGAGCCATCCCCATAAGCAGTCACAGACGATCCCAAAGTGTCAGGCAGGCAGGGGCATCCCAGAGATCTCCACCTCTGGATCATTCATCCCTTCTGGATCATTCATGCCCCACTGTGGCCAGGCAGATCCAGGCATTGCCTGTGGTTCAGATTTGGAGTGGAAGAGTCAAAATAATCAATCCCCTGATAGGTTTATCTTTTTCTGTCTCCTTAAACCCATCCCTCTGCTCCAAGGGCTATTTCTAGTTTGTTCACAGCCTTCACAGGTGATCAGCACCAGACACCTTTCCTAGACAGGTGCTCAGCTCAGATCCCTGTGGAAGAGGAAAAATCAAAGAAGCAGAATTTCCATTCTGGGCGAGGCTCATTCCTTCGCGCAGCCCAGCGGACACAGCATCCCTTTCTCTGCCTCCCCCCCGTGCCCGCGGGCTGGGACGTGTTCCATGTGCCCAGCGGCCACTGCCACCGCCACCCTGGGAAGCACCGGCAGCCCTGAGCTGTCAGAGCCGGGCCGGAACCGGAGCCGGGCTGCGTCTGAACAGCATCCAGTCTCGCCCGGAAGGCTCGGGGAACATCCCTCCCTCACAGCCGGCTCCTTCCAGCGGCACCAGCCCGTCCCAAAGCAGGATTTTGGGGAGAGGTGGGACAAGACGGGCAGCTTCTCCTGTGGTGGGCAGCCACACCCACCCAGCGGCTCAGCGACCGAGGCCAGAGCCGGCGTTTGAAGGTGATAAGGCTTCATCGAGCTGGGAATTCCCAGAGGGGTTCTTTATTCATGGGCTTGTTCCCTCCCTGGGAGCAAAGGAGGTCGCTGATCGAGAATCGTCACCAACATCCCTCACCCTGGTAACGTCTGGCCAGCACCAGTGCTGCCGGGTGGCATCCAATTACCCAACCAGCCGGAAATATTGTAATTAAACCCGGAGCGAGGTGAGGGGAGGCACTTCGAGCCCGCCAGGTCTGGAAGATACTCAGGAACCTGAAGCAGCATTTAAAAAAACATATTGTGTCCACTAATGAAAGCCAAGAATTTAATATCCTGTCGGATTCTCCATCTCAGAGGCTTCGTTTGGCGGCGTGAAACGCGGGGGAGCAGAGCAGAGCGGAAGGCGCGGCACTGCCTGCTGCTTCCAGCCGGTGTTTCCCGGCGCTGAGGGACCCTGCGAAGGCGCTTTGCTCTGCAGGGAGGCGCTCCCTGGGCGGGGGGAGCCAGCACAGCCAGCCTGAGGTGATGCTTCAGGAGCTGGAGGGGGTCCCTCCCTGCCTTTTGCAGAGGGGGAAACCGAGGCAGTGGCGGTCAGGGATGCAGGGGTGCAGTTTGTCACATCCCTCAGCCACGCTGAGCCAGGAGGCACCGGCGAGGTTTGGCCATGGGCAGGACTTTGCACCCCACCTGCGATGCGACACTGTTCTGGGCGTGGGGAAGGCAGCCGGCGCCTGGCAGTGCCAAGCAGGATGAAGTCCTGGCAGGAGGTTCCCAGGATGGGAAGGGCGCTGGCAGGAGGGAGTGGTGGGCACGTGGCTCTAACAGGAGGGTGCATCCCCAGCCATCTGCACGGCGAGGCCCGGAGCATATTGGTGCTGTCACCTGGCTGGCGAAAGGATGGCTCTGGAAAAACGTCCAGGAATGACACGGGGCATCCCTTGCCAGGGCACTCAGACATCTCTGGTCCCTTTTTCCATCTATTTCCCTCTCCCCCTTCATAGTCCGTGTTGATATTGGTGATGGAGTGAACTTGAGTTAACGTCGGTCCCTAAGCGATGTTTGCTCAGTGATGACAAAGCAGAAATCACACTAACGGGGATCCCACCACCCACTAATTAATGGTGTAAAACTTAATAAAGTTGACGTCAATGACCGGCTGTAATGGGGGACTTGGAGGTTCAGTGATGTGATGGCGCTTTGTGGACCTCATGTGGAGACTCCCTGCAGTCCCCAAATCCACGGGGTGCAGCCGAATTCAGAGCGTCGGGGACAGGCAGGGTCCTCACAGAGCTCAGGGAGTATCTCAGTACATGGATCATTCCCACCATCACTTCAATGGCTTAAATAAAATAAATGTCTTCAATAAAATGGCTTCAAACACCCCACCAAACCCGACATTCATTCCAGGGAGGTTTGGTCACAGTGGGATTGTTCCCTTGGTTCCCACCTCCCTTCTCCCCTCTCCATCTCTGGGTCTGGCCCTGCCCTGCTCTGAGACATCCACGCCAACACAAAAAGCAAATCCAGGGAGGAGAAGTGGGTTTTCGTTTTCATTCCGAGCTGGGAGCAGTTAAACCCTTCCGATGAGGTTAACAGCCCCAGTCTGCCTTTGCAGAGATACTTTAGAGATCGAGGGGGTCGCCGGGGCTGGCAGAGCAAAAAAACCCTCCACGTCCCATTTTAGCTGCACTCGTTTAATCCTCGGCGACACTTGTATTTATCCTGGTAAATCAATGGCTGATACAGGCTTTCTTTTCCCTAGGAAAACTCAGGTACTTTAATTTATTGCCTTTAATAGCCACATCAAAGGCTTTCGGGAGATGAACAGCAAGTGCCGCGGGGTGAATTTCCACAGCCACTTACCATCTTAAAGAGGAGAGAATTTGGGCAATAAAAGGGGATTTTTGGGCTGGTGTGGGGCTGTGATCCCAGAGAAGCCGGGCTGGAGGCGTCCGGTGAATTCGGGAGAAGCTAAAAAAAGGCAACTGAGAAATTGGTTGATAAATATTCTGCTTCCTGCACAGCCCCGCATGCTGGAGGAAGGGTAATTAAAGCTGTAGTGTAATTAATGTGCACCTTGCCCCTCCTCTCCGCCTCCCCCCGATCACAGCCAGCCTTCAAAGGAAAACTAATGAGGCGGCCAAGTTCAGCTGAGGAGGAAAGGATGAAAAGAAGGGAAACAAAAAACAAACAAAAACAAAAACAGGCGATTTTGGGGGTGTTGCTTTGGGCAGGCGGGTTGCAGCCCCAACCCTTAACTCGGTAAATAATTCGTTTTCTGCATCAGCCTGCTTTTTTCTGTCCTAAACAGGGAAAAAAAATCTGTAACCCAGGGAATTGTGTGGCTTTTGGGCGTCCGCCCTCGGACACTGCTGGGACACCCCTGGGCAAGTCCTTGAATCCAGCTGGTGGCAACTTCCCAGTGCCCTGGGGCTGATGATGGGTGTGGGGCTCGCCCCACATGACCTGGGGGTGATGAGGAACCCGGGGTCAGGCGGTGCTGGGCTGTTGACCCCTGCCTGTGTCCTCTCCTAGATGGACCGGGGGGAGTTCCAGCAGGATTCGGTGCTGAAGCAGCTCGAGGTGCTCAAGGAGGAGGAGAAGGAGTTTCAAAACCTGAAGGTGAGTTGGATCCTGGGGCCTGCCTCTGTCCCCCATGAAGAGATGGGGTCAGAGCCCCCTGTCACTCCTGGCAGAGGGGCTGCACCCCGGAGTGCTGGGAACCCCTCCCCGTGCCCACTGCCGGGCAGAACCAGCTCATGCCTCACCCAGCACTGCTGCTGCCAGGCTGCCTGTCCTAGGGCCATGTCCCCAGTGGTGGCCTGTCCCAGAGGGCTGTCGCTGTGCAGGGAGAGAGGCTCTGGCATGCTGGCACTGTTTTGTGGCCCCAGCACTTTTAGGGGTAACACGAAGGTGTGGTGCCAGGACAGTGGTGTGCAAGGGGCGCTTGTGTCCCGGCCTGGAGGGGGCTGATTGGAATTCACTGGTGGCACAAGAGGACATTGCTGGATGGTTTGGTGGTTGAGGTGTTCTCCAAAGCGGGGCTATGAAAATGGGGAAGGGTCTGGAGGGTTCATATGAGGAGCGGCTGAGGTGACTTGGCTTGTTCAGCCTGGAGGAGACCAAGGGGAGACTCATCAGGGTCTGCAGCTTCTTCCTGAGGGACAGCTCTAATCTCTGCTCTCTGTGACCAGCAACAGGACCTGAGACAACAGCTGGAGCTGTACCAGGGGAGCGTTAGGTTGGATATCAGGCAGAGGTTCTTCCCCCAGAGGGTGCTGGCACTGCCCAGGCTCCCCAGGGAATGGGCACAGCCCCGAGGCTGCCAGAGCCCCTGGAGTGTTTGGATACTGCTCTCAGGCACAGGGTAGGATTGTTGGGGGTCTGTGTAGGGCCAGGAGTTGGACTGGATGGTCCTTGTGGGTCTCTTCCAGCTCAGCATATTCGATGATTCTGATAAGTCTCTCATGTCCTGGGTGAACGGGCAGGGTGGGCACCCCAAATGCCACAGTACCCAGGGAGGCCACCACCAACCTGCCCCGCTTCTCCCACTCCCCAGGACCCCACCAACGGCTACTACAGCGTGAACACCTTCAAGGAGCACCACTCCACCCCCACCATCTCGCTGTCAGGCTGCCCGGCTGACCTGCGCCCGGCCGGCAAGCAGCGGGTGCCCACGGGCATGTCCTTCACCAACATCTACAGCACCCTGAGCGGGCAGAGCCGCCTCTACGACTACAGCCAGCGCTTCGTGCTGGGCATGGGCAGCAGCTCCATCGAGCTGTGCGAGCGCGAGTTCCAGCGCGGCTCCATGAGCGACAGCAGCTCCTTCCTCGACACCCAGTGCGACAGCAGCATCAGCAGCAGCGGCAAGCAGGACGGCTACGTGCAGTTTGACAAGGCCAGCAAGGCCTCCGCATCCTCCTCCCACCATTCCCAGTCGTCTTCCCAAAACTCGGACCCCAGCCGGCCCCTGCAGAGGCGGATGCAGACGCACGTTTGAGCCCCTCCGGGGACGCTCGGGACCCTCCGCGTGGGCGCCGTGGCTCCGCGCTCGGACAGTGGCGCCCGCCGGCAGCGGCGGTGGGAAGAGGCCGGATCCAGCCCCCCCCGGAGCGGGGCTGCGGGGCAGGGGACCGGCCGAGCATCCCCCTCCCTGGTACATGCTAAGCACAACCCCGCCGAGGACGCGCTGAGCCCCGGGGAGCCGTCCCCTCCGCGGGGCTGGGGACGGCCCTGGCCCCACCACGCACCCCCGTACCCCCCCAGCCGCTCGCCTCCGCTTCCCGCTGCCCTCTCCCCCCCCGGCTCCTCCCTTTCCTTCGTGGTGTTCGGTGTCCATACTTATAGAGTCCGTTTCGGGGGGTCGGGGGGGGGTCCCGCCATGTGGGACAGGAGGTGGGGGACAGCGGTGGGACAGGGACTCCCCGGGAAGGGCCTCTCCACGCTGTATCGCGGCACCGCGGTCAATACAAGAGGTGTTTCTCGTGGCACGCCTGGGCTGATGGCCACCCCGCAGGGACATCGGCTTCCCTGGCACTCTGCCCCGGCACAGACCTGGCCTGGAGTCTGGGTGTGCCATGGCAGGCCCCATGAGGGCAGAAATGGCTGGTGGTGGAGGGAAACTGAGGCACGGGGCAGCTGGTACCCCACAACCCCAGCGTGGGAGCCAGGAGATGGGGCGTCACAACAGGTAAGGGGATGCGGGGACACAATGGCATGGGGACAGGCCACCCTCCCTGCATCTCACAGCCCCAGAACTCCCTCACACCCCCTCATCGTGCCCCAGGAGCACCCAGCCCATCCCAGCCTCACCAGGACTTTATTGGGTGCCAGCATGAGCCCCAACACCCCCATCCATGGGTCCCCCCAACACCTGCAGCCCCACGGGGGCAGAGGGGACCCTACACCAACAGGGAGAAGGCACCAGTCAACCCCTCCATGGTGAGGGGACATCCCAAATGCCCACCCCTGGAGCCAAGCACACGCCAGCCCACCCAAGGCCCCTTGTCCCTGACACCAGTGGCATGCGGGCCCTGGGTGAAAGCTCCACCATAAATACGCATTTAAATTAATTAAATTAATCTGCACCACCAAAGGGCCCTGACAGACGCCGAAGCCAAGCACCCCAGGGTGCCCCCACCCAGGGGGGCTGTGGGGACGAGTCCCTACACCAGCACTAAGGCACAGGACAGGGCCGCCAAGTAAAAAAGGAAATTAAAAAAAAAGGGAGGGAATTAAATATTTGGGGGGAGGTCCAGGGCAGGGAGGAGGCAACATTAGCCTCTAAAGGCTCCCATTCCCTGGGGGGAGAGGGGTCAGGACCCCAAAATCAGCCCCTCCGCAGGGCCCTCGTCAGTGTATGAGGGAATTAAGGGAAAGAGAATGTCCAGGGCAAGGGCTCCTGCCCTGACTCACCCCCTCAGTCCTGCTGGGAGGGAGGTCGCCCCTACCCCAAAAACCCCCTCCAAGTCCTCGGTAGCTTCAGTGTGTCAGTAGAAAAGGCGCTGGGCCACGGCCCCGCCGGGCTCCCTGCACCCCCCAAGAGCAGCCCCACCCTGGGCACCCGCGGTCCAGCGCGGCCCTCCAGCCCCAGCCCTGCTCCAAGAGTCCCAGGCCGTGGTGGCGGTGGTGACAACGATGCTCTGCCCTCGGTCACTCCGGCCATGCCAGCGCGGTGTCCCCTCACCGCATGGGATGGTGTCCCCTCGCCGAAGGGGACGGTGTCTCCTCGCCCTGGGGACCGTGTCCCTGCGCAGCCCCGCCGCCCTCAGAAGTAGGTGAGGTTCCTGACGAGTCCCAGCTCCAGCATCCGCTTGATGGCCACGGCCTCGTGTGACACATTGTGTTCCGACGCCTGCGGGACGGGGAGCAGGGGGTGACACCAGAGTCTGGGCCACACGCTTTCTTTCCATCCCTCACACCTTCCCATGCTCCACCTTGCCCACCCCACCAGCAGGGACTTCAGCCCCCCAAAAGCAGGGACTCCCCACCCAATCCCCCTGTCCACGGCTCTTCTCACACATAAACTGGGGATGGATCCAACTCTCCATGCCTCCAAAGACATTCGGCTACCAAGAGAAGTTGGATGATGACCATCCAAAGGTGGACTTCAACCTTCATCATGGGAGAGGAGTGAGAGGGAAGAAGCTCCCATGCCATGCAGCATCCTGGCACTGCTCTGTGGGCTGCCATCCCACCTCCTGGGGGAAAAATGGGGGGAACAGGGACAAAACTGTGGGGCAAACACTTACAGCCATGGACTTGAGTGTGATCTGTTCATAGTAGTGGATGGTTTGCTTCTTGTTGGCCGAATCAGGGTAGCCAAAGCCCGCGATGTGCACCAGGTCACAGAAGTGCAGTGCCAAGGTGATGGCCAGCAGCCCTGTGGTGGGCTTCTGGGGGACAGAGAGCCACAGCCTTCAGGGAGCTGCACGGGGACAGCTGACCCCCCTCAGGGTGTGCAGGGTGACTGGCCATTCCCACCCCTTACCTGTTTGATCTTCCGTGGTTGCTTCATGGGGAGGTTGAGCAGTTTAGCAGCAGTTACTTCCATGTAGTAGGGATTGAGGACGCGCACTTGCTCCGGGTTGGCGTCCCAGATCAGTGGGGGCTGTTTCCAAAACCCTTTCCGAACCTGCAAGAGGCCAGATGTCCCCAGGCGTGGGGTGGTATGACAGCTGGAGTCTGGAGCAGCCAGGGAGGGGTTGGACCCCGTTCCCCCACCACACTCACCCTCTTCTTGTCGTTAAGGATGGCCTCCATCCACTGGAAGTCCATGGGCTTGAAGGGCACGAGCACCAGCAGCGTGTCAGGGTTGTTCTCAGTCTGGGGGTCAAAGTGGGCTGACTCGGGGTAGAAGAGGCGCATGGTGGTCTTGGAGCCCACGTCCTGCTCATAACCATGGACCGGGGCGTTGTTCAGCCTTTGGGACATCACAGGTGTCAGCCCCAGCTGCGGGTGGCACTGGGGAGGGAGCAGTGGGCCGGGCCCGGGGCTGTACCTGATCACGACATCGTAGGTGTTGATGGTGTCCCCCATGGAGCTGTTGCGGAGCCGGTGGCCGTTGCCCACCACGGCACACCTCCGGCACTTCAGGCTGCGAGAGAAAACCCTGTCTCAACCAGGCCTGTTCCAAAACCAGGGTGATTTTAACCACCGGAGGAGTTAAACCTGGTGTTGTCCAGTCTCCAAACCTTCCCATGCTCCATCCACCACCCCTGGCTGGCAGAGGTTCATTTTGCCAAATCCTGGGCCCACAACAGACAAATTTCAACCACCTCCAAGAGGGCAATGATGAAGAAAAAGAGAGAAAAGCCCCTAAACCCACCCCAGTGTTACCTCTGGATGCTCTCGGGCAGGGAGTAGTGGGTGATGGACAGCAAGCGCAGGAGGACGTCTTCTGCAAAGCAAGGGCAAGGACAGGGTGAGGAAGGTGAGGAAGGTGAGGAAGGTGAGGAAGGTGAGGAAGGTGAGGAAGGTGAGGAAGGTGAGGAAGGTGCGGAAGGCAGCTCCTGCCTGGCACAACACTCTGACTGCTGCCCCATCCCTGCCAAATTTGCTCCTACTGTTAATCCTGATTTCAAGCAGATAATCTCTCTCTGGGGCTTAGTGAAACCTGGCCCACCCTAAACTCTTTTAAGAGCCACAATGTGTGAGAAGATACTCACTGCACAGTCTAAAAACCAAGAAAATAGCTTGGGAATAGTCCTCAACAAAATCAACCTGCAGATGTCTTTAGGAAAAGGGAAGTTGAAACCCCAGGAGCAGCAGCAGGACGGACAGACAACCCAACAGACCGTTGTCAGGCTTACCACTTCCCTTGGTGCCGTAGGGCAGCTCGTAGAGCGACGGCGTCTTCACCCAAAAATAATCCTTCAGCTGCAAGAACAGTGGGTGGTCCCTCGTGTAGCTGCCAAGGAGGAAAGGGTCAGTGAGACTGGGATCAGGGATGGCACAGGGGAGGGGAGTCCTGGCTCTGCATCCCCCCCCCCCACTCCCTGCTCCCAGCCCCAAAACTCACTTCCCGATGAGCTGCGCCGCTTTCTTTTCCACCTCCCCAAGGGGACACGTTGTCTTGTTGTTTTCTTGCACAGGGAAATAAAAGCTGTAAAGGAAGAGGTTAATTAAATCAAATGATGCCTGTTCCTCTGCAGCCCCCTCCTGGCGAATGGGGCTCCGGCACCCCCAGGAATCCCCACTGTGGAATTCAAGCTGCGAGAGAGATATTTCCAGCTGGATTTAAGGCTGGCACTTCCTGGGCATTTATCTGCTGGGCTTGCAGCCTTGCATCAGAAGAGGTCTCTCTTGCTCTGCTCATGAACCTCACACTCCACTTTCCCCATCTCCATCAGCATTGCTGGCACTGGGAAGACAGCAGGGCTTTCCCATCCTCCCGGGCCCAGAAAAGCACCAGCATTTGCAAAAAACCTCGCAGAGCCCAACCACCACCACACACCGAGGGGGAACCTCGCTTGTGTCCCCCATTCTCCAACAGCCGAGGATGCTGCCACCTCCCCGGTCCCCTTGGATCCAGGGAATCTGCCATGCTCTGGCATCCCTGTGAGGGATGGGCAGGAAGCAGCTGCCTCCCAGGAGTGAAGGAAAGGGCAGGAGGTCCTTTAAACTTGAGTAAGAAGCACTCACAGCTGTATGTACCTGTCTTCCCGGTAGATCGAGTACCAAACCATCACCAGAAACAGCGCCAGCACCCCGAGTATCTTCCCTCCTGCAAGCCCAGAGGGGAGGGGGAAGAGATAAACCAATGTCAGCCATGGGCTTTAGATGATTGCTTGTGGGGTCCCACAGCATCCTTAGCTAGATCCGGGATGGCAGAGCCTTCTCCTCAGGGAGCAGGTTCAGCTGGCACCACAACCCGGAGAGGAGTGGCTCTAAGAGGAGTCAGGTGGTTTTGTCTCAGGATTAAAAGTCGCTGTGATGTTTCTGTTTCCTCCTGCCTGCTTTTTGTCAAAGCCTAGGCAATTATCCCTTTTTCCATGTGCCTCTGCCCCATTTCTGTGCAACACAGTCCAAGGTGTTCCAGGTGTCCAAGCCCGGAGATCAAGGTCCCCAAACCCACCCTCCCCACCGCGACCTTCTCCTCTGATACCCCAACACTCCATCACTCAACTGGAACCACAGCAAAGCAGCATCCAACCCCCAGATTTCCAAAGGCAGATTCCCCAGGCTCCCTATCCCTGCTTGGACAGAGGCAGATGGGATCCCTGTGGGACTCACGAGACTTGTTGATCATTTTTATCAGCAGGAAAGGGATCAGGCGGGGGCCAGAGCGCTCATCGTGGCTGGTCACCTGCAGCAGGAAAACAGGGAAAAACCATCAGAGCTGATCTTAAAACCCCATCCAAGAGGCATCACCCCCTGCTTGCCCATCTGCATCTGCAGACAAGAAGATGCAAGGATTCCCAAAAGGATTTATTTCTTTAAATCCACATTTCTTTGTTGCCAAAAGGTTGGTTTAGAGAGCTTATCAAAGCCAAGCAAGCGACACTTCCCAAGGAGCTTCAGCCCTACAGATTGAAGGCCAAAGGAAAAAAAAAATAATTAGAGAGGAAAACAACCCCCCATGGGGGTTCATCCACAAAATCCCATGGGGGAGGCTTTAAACCCAGCTTAAGGATCTACATGGCACCAGCAGATACAAAGTCCAATGTGCCACCACAAAGCCAGTCAGGACAGGAGCAGCAGAGCAGGATCAAACCAAAGATATCACATACTTGGGGAACCTCCAACGCCTTGGATTCACCCATCCCGGCCTGGGGAAAGGAGGTGCTGGAGCTTAGTGCCCACACAAACACTGCCCAGGGAAGCGGGGACACTCTAGTGCTCCTCTGAAACCTCTCACTCCTGGAATAAGGAGCAAGAGCCAAGGTTGGAGCCATCCCAGGATCGGCTCATCCCATCCCACCAGGACACGGCAAGGACGGAAAATGAACTTACCAGCTGGGAGAAGCTTTGGGGTAAAGGGGAGGCTTTGCTTCCAGGGTGAATCCTGCTCTAAGCCGGGCTCAGAGCTGGGCTTGGCTTTGCCCCTGGTAACAGCTCCTCTGGCCTCTGACCAGCCACGTCTCAGTGCGTTGAATGCCAGCCAAGGGGAAAGCTATACGCGGGGCGGGGCGATGCACCTCAATCAGAGCCTGCCCATCAGAGCCTCCAGGGATTAGTCACTGGCCAAGGAAAGGCACCCACCTCACCCCCTCCCTGCCCAAGGAAGTGCCACTAACAAACCTGACACCTGCCAAACACCCGGCACGGCCATGGCCTCCGCCAGTCAAGAACACCAGGTTTGGTGGCAAAAATGTATCAAGAATGAAGAGAAATGGGGCCAAAGACGGTTCCACAAGAGCCAGGCTCTTCCCTTACCCGTCATGGACTTCTGATGTTAAAAGGGCAGGAGAGCAATTAATTAAAAAGGGCAGGAATGACAATTAAAAGGCAATTAAGGACAATTAAACCACACTAAAAGCAATGGGACAGGACACTAGAAAGAGAAAATTGTGTCCATCTGACAGCAGAGGGATGGGGCGGAGAGGTGAGGAGGTCCCCTAGGAAAGCACCTCCCTCTGAACCACTTCTCCTTTGTAAAACATGGATAACTAGGCCCCATCATTACCTGGGGGCTCCAGAAAGGGGAAGTAAACCCCCATCCCAACTGGCTCTCATCCTGCATCCTAATTTCCAGCTCAACAAGCCCCTCCTGTTGGGAAGATGAAACTACAGCTGGGTCTTCACAAGTGGGAGCAATACAGGGAGAAGGCACAGGGGGGTCTCACCCCTTTGCATATTACAATTGCTTGGAAAAAGTAAAATTAGGGGAAGGTAAAAAGCAGCTTGTGCTTCCTGGCGAGTTTTGTTCTTAGTAAAACTGGCCACAAAAGCCCTAAGGGGAAATCCATGCCTCGGGGCTGGAGGCTGGGTTTGCTCCTGGGGGCCTGAGTACCCCTATTTGCCCAGGGCTGGGAAATTGTTGGGCACCAGGACCTGATTTTAGCACCAAATTCACCCCCCAGCTTCATCCTTGGGTGCCAAAACACCCAACCAAGCACACTTCACCCCTTCCACCAGTGAAAGCACTGAGAAAATCTACTCTGCCCACAATGTTTGCCTTTACATACCAGCTTTTTTTAAATAATATTTTTGACAGCTTTATGATCTTTTCCCAGGCTTGTATGCACAAGCTGGGCCTGATGCAAAACTTACTAAGGCAAACATGGCTTATAATCCCTGAGGAAAAGAAACGTTGTTTAGTGAAGCGATCAGGGAATGCGGCGCAAAACAGAGCACACCCGGCTGCCCCCGCACCCGTGGTGCCTCTGGAATGAGATCAAGCTCCCCACAGCCCTCCCAGATCCACAGCCCAAACCAGAGCAGCTGCTGAAAGCAGGAAGGTCTGAACACCCCGAGCCAGGGCCTGTGTCCTCCTTGTAGGGTTGCTGGAGGGAGCAATGCTGAAGGGTCCTGCTGGTCCCCACAGCATTCCCAGTCTTGCAGCATGCTCAGAGCCTGCAGCATCCCTGTCCCATCACAGCACCCTCAGAGCCTCCTGCAGCATCCCTGTCCCATCACAGCGTCCCCAGTGCTCCCCTGAGTGTCCTCGTCCCATCACAGTATCCTCAGAGCACCCCATGGCAGCTTGGTCTCACAGCATCCTCAGAGCTCTCTCACAGCATCCTCGGTCCTGCAATATCCCTGTTCCTGCAGCATCCCTGGTCCCTCACAATGTCCTCAGAGTCCCCTCTCACTGGCATCCGTGTCCCATGACAGCAGCTCTCAGATGCCCCAACACAGATCTGGATCCCGCACTGCAGCATCCCTGTCCGGCAGGGAGACTCAGCACTCGCTGGGATCAACCCTCGCTCCTCCAGGGTTGTTCCAGGGCATTGCCTGCCCCACCAAGCCCTGAAGCTGGGGGGAAAGTCCCCACTGGATTCAGCTCCCCACACCTGGAAGAAGTGACTGGAAAAGCCCTTCTTTGATGTTGTAGGATGCACCCCCACAGCACCGCGGGCTGCAATTATCGCTGCACAAAGGATCCAAAAACCCCACGGCCCATTCCCCATCTCCCACTCCCTTCCCCACCCCGTGTTCTGGGAAAGCCCCATCCCAGGATGCTGCAGAGGCAGCTCATGTCCAAACCTTGTGGACTTTCCCTGTCTGCCTCTGACCTGGAGCAGCATTTTGCCTCCCAGCTTCACCATGTCCCCTGGGAGATGCCAGCAACACCCATGCAGACCAACCCTCCTGCCATGGGGGGAAACGCAGAGAGGTTCATCCCTGTATCTCCATCCGCCCATTCCCATCTCCCCCCATGGCCTCAATGGCTCCAACATTTCCAGATTTAAGTCATGTCAATCCACAAAGTGGAAGTAAGCACCTGTCAAGCTGCTCACACCCAAAAAAAAAAAAAAAAGGGAAAAATTTAAAGGCATGGAACAAGCATGGATGTGGGGAGTGGTTATAAATTCCCCCACACCATCCCAGCATAGATGGATGGTGATCCCAGGCCATCCTGGCAAAGCATCATGGACCAGCAGGCTTGGTACTTTTATGTTTCCATGGTAACCTATGGGTTGGGAAAAGCATGACAGGAGGCAAGGACACCTCTCCTGTGCTCCACCATCCTATCTCACATGCCCACGGGACACGGAGCCACCCACTGCCTGGTCCAGCTCTCCTGGGTAAGAAGGATGCTCACTGAAAAATAAGCATCTCCGACAGTTTATCCCAACAAAACATGTCTTTATTTTTAAATAAAGGAGGAGAGTCGGATACCTGAGGAAGGGATGCACTGGCAGTCCCTAAGGATTCACTCTCAGCAGTGGGAACCAAAGGGCGACAGCCAGAGAGCCAGGCCAGCACAGACCCCTTCAATCCCAGCCACACCATCTCTCCCGAGCTTTCCAGGCACATGGAGCTTTCAGGAACCAGCAGGGCAGATCCTGTGCTCCCTGGAGGACAACAACGACCCCCACAGAATCAGTTTACAGCCCCGGGATCTTCCAAGCCGCCATCCTGCGGGTGTTCCGCACACGGCAGGGCCAGGATCGCCCCCCACGCCGGCCCCGGCACAACCCGCGCGTGCCGGAGCCTGAGCGCAACCTGGGAGGCGGCCGGGGGCCATCCTGCAGGGAAAGGATCCAGCCAACTGCAGGCACTGCCTGGGCTTGGCAGAGCATCAAACACACCCAAATTCCCAGCCTGGCATCCCAAACTTTCCTCGCCCCGGCTGCTGCAAGCTCCTGGTGCTTGGGGAGTTTTTTTTTCCAAGCTGGGGAGAAAATCCTTGTGGGATCGCAACAACCGCCAGTGCAAGCCCAAAAAGCAGCAGGGATCAGATCTGAGCCCCCTCCAAGAAACGTTGCATGGCAGGGAGAGAGGGATACCAAGGGGGGACCAGGGATGCTGGGAGGGGGCAAGGGATGCCAAAAACCACGGAGCAGAGCAATGTCCAGAGCCAGAGCTGCAGTGCCGTGGGCCGGGGGGATGAAGAGGGTCGTGAGGGCACAGTACTGCAAAAATCAACTCCACTGGACACTGGGCATGACCCTGCAGAGATTGTGGAGCCAGCCCAGCCTGTGCACTGCTACCCACATTTATCCTATTTTAAGAGCCCTGCGAGTCACTTTAAAGGAATCTTTAAAGGAATCTTAATTGCCTCTTACTCGGAGAGGCAGTGCTGTTTCCTTTACCGTGGTATCCCAGGCACACAATAATCCAGCCAAAGATTTACGATAGGGGAAACAAGCCCTCTTTGGCACGTGAGTCTTAACAAAACATTTACTCATGACCAGGCTGCAATTTTGAAGGTGGCAACAGCAAATAAGCTCAGGTACAACAAATATTTCCACAGTGGCAGGTCCTCAGGATAAATCCAAGCTGCTTCTGCCTTCCATGGCACTGTTGGTTTTAATGTGCTCCAGAGCAATTCAGACCAGCCCTGGCTCCATCCTCTCCCTTCCCTCTATGTTTTTTTCAATACTTGCAGCAGAAAAAACAAAGGGAGGGACACAAATCCCTTCCTACAGCCCCAAAACACCAGCTATGTGGGTATCTCACTGCTCTGGGGTAACCTCGGGCCATCACAGAGCTACAGAGCTACAGTTAAAAGTGTTAGAGATTACATATTATTATTTTTATTATATGGGTTTAATCACTCTTTTGCTAAAACACTTTTTAAAACACTAAAATAAAGACCTTTTCTTGCTGTATGCAGCTCGCTACATCCTGGAGGTTATGACCGAGGTGCTGAAGAGAGCAGAGCCAGCCATGGGGTGACAAGCCCCTGCTAAGGAGATGAGAGCAGTGATAATCCTGTGGGATTTCATCCCTGATCCCCTGACATCGATCCAGACACACCCTTCTCCTACATTCCCCATCCTACCCCCCGTTGCTGCCACGCTCACCTTGGTGCCGTGTTTACTCTCCGGTATCTCCATCCTCAGGGATCACCAGGGATGCAGCAGCAACAGCAAAAGCAGCTTTGGCAACACAGCTTTGAGCCCATGTTTTGGGCTAAATCCCCCCAAAAAGCAGCAGAAAGGGGGAGGCAGTGAGCTGGGGGTGCAGGCAGGGTGCAGCCTCTCCCCACTCTCCTGGGAGCAGCAGGCAGAACACTCACCGGGAGCACCACTCCCTTACAGTTCTAGAAGGTAAAAACTAAACCATGGAGGTGCTCCAGCCCATCCCCAATCCAAACTCAAGCAATGCCCCAGCTCTTCTGGGAAAAGGGGTGGGAAATTAAGGGATATCAAGCTCCAGGGCCGAGTTATCCTGCAGGGAGCTCCTGCTCCCAATGGCTTTTGACTCTGAGGGTCCCCTTTTGGGGCTCAGAAGCTGCCTGCCATTGCCATCCCCCTTGCAAGGCTTACGTGCAACCTTGACCCCACGGTTTCTCCTCTGTTTCCTGTTTTGCATCAGATTTAGAGGAGCGGAACTGCCAAAGCAACCCACAGTCTGATTTGGCCAGACCCAAATCCCCTGGGTTCTTCTCTGCTCTTTTCCCTCATGCACAGAGCAAATAACCCGGCCCATCACTTTGCACCCCCAGCATCACCTCAGTGCTCCGTTAACCCACGCAGGGAGGAGGATTCCCATCCCAGGGAGACTTCTTCCTGCATCCCCAGCGGCAGGAGAGGCTGAAACCAGTCCCAGCAGGGCGGAGATTAGCTGGCAGCAAGTCACGGCTACTTACGGCCCGTCCTCTTGGTCCAGGCGGAGCAGGCGGGAGCTCGGCGAGGTCTACGCGGCCGTCCTCTCTTCCCCTAGGAGAGCGAGAAGGGAGAACATCCTTAGGGCTGCAGCCGCCCACAGCGGCGGGGCAGCCAGCCGCCTCCGGAGGACGCACGGATCGCTGCGCATCCCCGGACAGCGCAGCCCGCAGCGCCGGGCGGAGCCGGCCCCAGGGCGGCGGGAGGGAGCGGGCCCCGGCGAGCCGGCACAGGTCTCAGCGAAGTGTGAGCTCTCCGAAAAGCCTCCCACCTCCGAAAAGCCACCCACTTCCCACCCACCTCGGCCGGCACCGGCACCCCAGGGCCGGGCTCCCCGCCGCTCTTAAGGAGGTGGTGTGGCCAATCGGAGCGCAGACCTTTCCCCAACATCCCTTGGCCTTTCACACCGAAATCCCCTTCCGTGACTCACTCGGACTTTTAGGAAGACCCCACGAGACGGAACGGTGCCCTTTCCCAGGGAAAAGGGAACACAGCTTTCCTGCCCTCCTGCACAGAGAACGCTCCTCACTCCCGCATCTTTGGCATCTTTTCCCCCAAAACTTTCCAAACTGCACATCCTAGCCCAGCATGTAATATCCTTATGATTTGGGGGAGGAAAATCCTGCCGAGAAACCATGCCACGCACAGAAACCCTCCTGCCATGCTGCCACTCAGAGAAAGCCTCTCTGCTCTGCATCCCAAGTCATGCTCCCAGGTAGGGGAAAATGAGGCAGCCAGTGGAGCGAGCCCACTGCTATCCCAGACAGCCCCAGGGCAGCAGCTTTGCTCTTCTCCCTGCATCCCTGGGATGGATGGGGTGTGGTGGCAGCCATGGCTCTCCCCAAAAAAACACACGAGAGGCAATGTCAGCTCATTTCAGCGCAAGAAACAGTCATGCAGGTGAGGAAGACAAGCCTCTCTCCACCAGCTGCTCCTTAAGCCCTGGGAAGGGAAGGTGCTTCCAAGGAAAAGTTTTGAAGGGCCAGAGGTTTCCTCACCTCTCTCCATCTCTTCTACCTAGAAAAAGCAGAGATGAGAGAGGTGCAAGCCTTCCCCACAGCATGCTCCTCTCTTAATATCCCATTAATTTAACAAAGAGGGCTACATCCTTGTCCGAGGGGTGGGGACGGAAACCACCCAGGAGCCTGAGATGGTTTCTCATGAATATTTCTCGCCAGGGATCAGGCTTTCTGCACATATCCTGGGATGACAGGGATGGCTCCATCCCAGTGTCACACCTTCCCTCTCCGCCCAAAGAACCTTTGCTTCCTCCTTCCATGTTTGCCTTGCGGGGGCAATTAATCCCAAGGGCTCAGGGCAATCAGCAGCCAAACCAAATGCACTTGAGGCCACAAAATTCACCTTTGGCACCGGGGTCTTTCCAGAAGCCCTGAATCCACCAGAGCATCCAACATTGCTGCCTCTGATACAGAGTCTTTTCATTTAGAGCTGTGAATTATAGGATCCACTAACAAGGTTAAACTCTCCCTGGGGAGTTCCTGCTAAAGCACTTCATGGCACAGCATCAGCCCCTGCCCGTGGAAATGAGGATGAGGATGTTCAGAGCTGCCTGGGGGTTCCAGGAGGATCCTGCAACCCTGGGTGAGCAGGAGACTGTGATACCTTAAAGCACATCAGCCAGGCAGGATCCTGGTGGATCCGAGGTCTTGCCCTAAGCTGGTCTTTCCAGCTCGACTGGAAGAGCCAGGAGCTGGATTGCTGCCACTCTTCCCGGGGTTGTTTTCCAGCCGCCCGAGTGGTTTCTCTGCCATGAGCCCATGCAATCAGACGTTCCCAGCCAGGTCCAGAAAAGTCCCATCACGGTTCCAGTGCCCACCAGGTCAGGAGCCGCCGTCTCCATCACTCACCGCAGGCAGCTCAACCCATCCAGCAGCTGATCCCAGCAGGAAATGAATGTCACATATCCCAGACCCCTCAAGAAGCCCTAAACAAGCTGGATTTTGCTCCTTTCCTTCTCCAGCTGTGTTGCTGGCCTCAGTTTCCTCTCCTGCCTATCAGTTTAATCATTTAAATAATAATTTCCAAATCTGAGGGGTAAAAAGGCACCTTCTGACCATTCCCCAACATCTGCCTCTGGGATGCTCATGGCTTTGAGCAAAAAAAAACAAAAATCCAGCGGGCACATCCCTTCCTGTGCTAAAGACTAAAGCCAGCCAGAACTGGCCCTTTGAGGGGCTCAGCCCCAGTGTAGGAGCATCCCGGCAGGAATGGATATTCCAGAGGCAGGAGGGGACACACACAGGGCAGGGATGAGCCTCCAAATTCCTCCTGTCATCATCCTCCCCATCGAGGACCAAATCTCCTCAGGGCTGTTAAAATAGGGGAGGGGGAGATGGAGACGAGTCTCCCGCCAGACCTGCAGGGAGGCAGCCGTCCGTCCATCTGTCCCTCGGTGTTCCATCGCTGGCGCCAGCCTCCCTCGGTTAAAATTACCTCCCGAGGGGGGAGAGAGCAAAAACCAGGCTGGGAGGGGAATAAAATCCAGGTGAGCTCATCCTCCTCCAGAGAAAACGTCCCCAGTTGGCAGGAGCAAGGTGTTTCCAAGCCCAGCACATCCCTCACGTCACCCCAGTCGCTATGGCCCTGGGACCAGCAGCTTATTCATTCAGCAAGTATTTAATGGGAGATAATCCAGCTGCTTCCCAACCACCCTTTGGCCGAGCCAAAGTTGTAATTCCAGTGTGGGAATTACACTTTGGGAAGATGTTTCACTAATGGTCATCCCAGTGGATGCTCCCTGTCCAGGACAGCACGAAAGGGCAAGCACCAGGAGAACCCCCATCCTTCAAACCTATCTTTCTTTAATTATATTAATAATGTATTAAATTTATTAAACTATTTCATTAAAAATAAAATAATTTAATAAACCTATTTCTATCAAATCCCTGAGAATGGGAAGAAAAGCAAAGCTGCCCAGCCAAGCCGGATTATCCAAAGCAGCGACCGACCTAAAAATAAACCACTGCTATTTAAGGATGAGCCTCCCACAATAACCACCCCCCATCCCCAAAAAAATTAAAGGAAAAAATAGACATATTCCCAAGCTGGGGTGTTGAGCATCACCCACCATACCAAAAAAAAGCCTACTTTGGGTTCATTTCCTAGCACAAGTCTGCACTTCCAAGAGAACAGCATCCCCAGGCTTAGTGCTGCTGATTTCCAGACACCCCATGCAAATAAATAATTAAGATTTAAAGCTGTGTTTGCATAATACAGATAATCTGTCGATTTAACTTGTAAATGCAGGGGGGATTATGCAGCAACAGTTGTTAATTAGGCAGCAAAGGGGCTGGGGAAGCCCCAGCTCCAGGGCAGATGCCAATGGACCACCAGGAAGCTGAAGAAGCCAAATGTGAGGGGGACTCAGGGCTTTGTCAGTGGGACCTGGTCCTGGGGCAGGTGCCAAGGTGTTCATCCATATTTGAACTGAAAATCCCCCCCAGCTCCCCAGCCCTTCATCAGGAGCTGCCCATCCCTTCCCACACCGCCTGCACCACCCAAGCCCTCGAGGGCTGCCGTCACCCCACGAGAAAAAAGGCAGTGGAAAAGGAGCCCAGGGTAAGATTTCTGAGGACAAATCACATCTTTTTGTTGCATAAAAAGCCTGCTCTGACAGCCAGGCTCTTGGCCGCCCTCAGTTCCCCCACCCCAAATACCAGACTCCGCCCAGGAGCAAAACCTGTTGAGCCCGAATATGCCCAAACAGACAGCTCTTTGTGATTTTTTTTTTCCCTTGTCTATTTTTTGGTTTGGAAGCAGCACTGGTGATCGCACAGGGATGGGCCTGAGGAATTCCCAGCCCTTGGCATTGCTCCTGATGCCTTGTTCGAAGGCAGCACCACATTTAACCCCTAAAGCCCCTCTCTGCCCTTCACTTCTGACACTGTCCCACTTCCCACACCCTACTCCTGTTCAGTCCTGCATCCCCAAAGTTCATTTGCATCCCCCCTCTCTGCATTTTTCTCCCTCACTTCTCACTTTCCACCTCATTTTTCCCCTCAGTGCTTCAGTGCTCTCCTCCATTCCCAACACAGACAGGTCTGATCCACCCTTGTGTCACAAAATCTCACCCACAGACCACAAGCCAAGGGGGTCAGATGAGCCCAACAGCAACAGAGCTGCTGTGCTGGGGGTTTAATCCCCATCCAGGGGTGTTTCATGACCACGGTGGGAATGCTGGGCTGGCTGGTTGCACACAGCATCAGCAAAGCACCAGAGCAGCGTTTAAGACTCCTCAACTCTTGCTCAGCACTCTCCTGCCTCAGTTTCCTGACATTTTGGGGCTGAGGGAAGCTCTGCCCCACTGGCGATGTGGGCAGAGGGTGCAGCAAGGGATCCCAAACCCCAAACTCCACCCCAGTTCATTTACCTCCATTTTAAAAGAAATTTGAAAACCACCCGATGTCGCAAGCAGCAAACCCCGACGGAGGATCCACCCCGGGGCTCCGGCTTGTGCAACACCACGGGGTGAGTTCCAACCTCTCGCCACTGGCATCAGGCTCTGGTTAAAAAATTAAGGCTCAGCTTACTCAGCCTGGCCGGATATTGGGATGTCGAATCTGGCTGGGAAAACTTCAGCGGGCTGGGGGAGACATTTTGCAAGGGGAAGAGCCGGAACAGGAATGGCATCTGGAAGCGATTGAAGGCAAGGAGCCTCTCCCTGGCGCAGCAGGGAATTCCAACGGCGTGAGCTCAGGTTAAAGCCTCCTTCACAGACCCAGGATTAAAGAGAAGAACCAAACTTCAGCACAGATATGTATGTTTAAACCTGCAGGAAACAGGGGAAAGGGAACCAGCTTTCTGCATGGTCATCCGGACATGGTTTGGTGATTTAGGGTTGTTCTGACTTGCAATAAAAAGAAACCAAAACTCCAAAACAGTGCAGAAATCCTTCCATGGATTTGTGGATCTAACTTTTGGTGTGGTGTCAGGAGTCTTCCTTCAGCCCTACACCATCCATCCCTTGGGACCACTGCATCTCACCTCCGAGCATCCCTTGCCAGCACAGGCTGCATCCCATGATGGTCCAGGAGCATCCAAGCATCCTCAGGATGGCATGGAAGAGCCAATGGAGATCGCCAGCCTAGCTTGGACCGAGTGGTCCTCCACAAGGAGCTGACACAGCAGGGAGTCCCCAGCCCCTTCCAGTCTTCCCTGAGTCAAAGCACGGGGAGCCGCAGTTGGTCAAACCCACCTTCGCTGGACATCCCAGCAGAGCAATTTACAGCAGGGCAGATCCACGTGGGATGGGCAGACTCCAGCCCTGCTGGGCTCCTGCCCCGTCCCGCTCCCCCAGATGGCTGCTTCGGCCCCATCCCGCAGCAAGAGCCCAGGAGCAGCGCTGGCCGCAGCCCTGCCCCGCTCGCACGCACCTCCCCGGCGGGGCCGTGCCCAGCCCGGGCCCATCCGCGCCTCGGCGGGGCCGGGAGCAGCGGCCGCGGCTCGGAGGACTCCGGCAGACGGCGAAACACATCCTGGAGAGCAGCCGCAGCCTGCGGCAGCCCGAAACCGCTGCGAGCATCCGCCGGTCCGAAGGAAAACCAGGATGGAGAGCGGCTCCTTTGGTTTTTCCGTTCCCTGACAGCCAAATGCCTTTCTCCTTCCTCCAAGGAAACTTTCCAGCCCAACCCCAGTCACATGCAAGGGGTCGGCAGCTGGAAAAGCAAGAGATTAGCAAGTACTGGGTTTTTTTTCCTCTTCCCTCCCAAGAAGACACAGGGTTTTCCTAGAAAAAGCTCAATAAACACGAGGATTACAGCTGGAGGACAGAGAAGTGTGAAAGTAAAGTGACAGGCTCTTAAGAAACACCAAAAAAAAAAAAAGAGAACCAGAAGTTGCAACGAGCAGCATGAAAGCATCAAACAATTTCCTTTTCTCACTGCAAAACCAAAACCACTCATGCAAGTGTCCCTGGGGGCAGCATATGGGAGGAGGGGTCCCAGACTGGAATGAGTAGAGTGGATCCCTGAGGGATCCCAGTGAATCCAGGATGCCAACCTCTGCAGGAACAGGACCACATCCCTGCTCCTTACACAGCCATCATGCTACATCCAGAGGAAAAAAAAAATGAAAGGAGAAAATTAACATTAAATAAATTAAAAAAAAATAAAAAAAGGAAAAAAAGGAAAAAAAGGTACAATAGGGAAAGCTGTGGAGAAGCAGATTCCATGCTGCCAGCCTGCATCAGCTCTGGAATATTCGAAGCTAAAGCAATGGGACCATCACTTCATCAAGACAATAAGCAACAGAATACATGGGATTTAGAGACATTGCCAAATAATTAATTAGCAGGACTCAACCTGAGGATTGCTGCCAGCTGAAAACCCCTGAACACACGAGGAGGGCACTGGTCTCAGCATTCCCACATCCTGCAGCCTGGCATCCACCTCTGATGCTGGTTGCAAGAATGGGGATGACACAAGCTATAAAAATACAGGCTTGTAGACATGAGTACAGCTGCTCCAGAGGTCCAAATGGATGCTTTCCCTCCAGGGTGGATCCTCCAGGAGGATGCTCCAATGCCAGCTGTGGAACACACCCTACTTGCAGATCTCCATAGTGGACATTCCTTAAAATCAGTGTCCACAGACAGTTCCTCCTTTTATATTTACATTTGCAGAGGCATTATTTCTCAGAATTCGGTGCCTCGCTGGAGCAGCTGCTATTACCTCCCTGTCTGAAGCTGGATGAGCAAGCAGCCCTCTAATGAAGCAGACAATTAGGGACAGGGGTTAGGGAGAGTCCAGCAAAGCATGTTGATCCCATCCTCCAGCTTATAGCAACATAAGGAGCTCATTAAACATTGGACACATCGTTAGGAGCCAGGGTAGGAAGAGGACACCTAAACCATCAGTTCTACCACTGATCCCAGGTTCTGGCCTGCCTGGGGTGCCTGTCCCACGGACACCCACAGCAGAGACAGCTGGCAAAGCCTGGGCAATCCATCACCTGCCTCCAGGAGCATCCAGGGGGAGAGCCCAGCAGAAAAGACAAGGAAATTCAGCAGAACTTCCCAAAAAGTTCCACCACAAGACTTTATTCAGCTCATCTCACCAAGAGACGGAGATCAGACTTGCCAAGCATCAACCCACTGGGCATCACCCTACTGACCCAACAGGAGAGATGGTGTCCAAGCTGAGGAACACAGAAAAAAAAACACCCAGAGGAAGAGCTTTCCTTTGTTCTCCACTCCCCAGAACAATAAAACACCACCACTGGTTCAACCCTGCAAAGACCTGACATGAAAAGATCAATGGGGAAAGGTCCAGCCGGTCCTTTTCCTGTTGGTCTCGGGGCAAGCATCCTCATATCTCCCTGGAAACAATCCTGTCCCGTGGGAGAAGAGGGCTCCAGGCACACGGAGTGGGACGGGACAGGGTTTATCCTGCACGAACATGCCCTGCTGCCAGGGATCCTGCTGCCAGCAGCTCTGTCCACACCAGCATTGGGTGGGGGACCGGCAGGGACCCCTCCTACCCCTTTGGGATCACCAGGCTACTGCAGCATATCCACCCACCAGTCAGAGGATGCTCAGGGATGGGGAAAAAAGCCTCGGACCACTTAATAAATCCTCCTCAGCCCGTTGTTCTGCACGGGAGCGATGCCGTCCTGAGCTGCACACGGGGCACGTCCTCCCCTCCCAGGCCTCCGGGAGGATTTTCCCTTCCCTACCCCGGCTCCCGGGCATTCCAATCACCCAGACCCATCGCAAGGAGGCCACCCCGTGCTATGGGGAGATGCCAGACCCTCTCTTCCCGGGGCTCTCGGGGTGGGATCTCCTTCCCCGGGAGTGGCCACGGGCAGGAGCGATGCCAAAGGCCGTCTTTTCCCGGCGAGATGAGGGGGTTTGTTTTGCCAGGAATGGGGAGACAGCAGATGGAAGGGCACTGGGAGAGTGGAGATTTTCCTCTCACCGCTGCCCACACTCACACTTCAGGCGCTGATTAATTGCACTAATTAGAAAAATAATCATAATGATTATTTTCCAAAAACCCACAAAACGTAGAAATAAAGCCACTTTCTCCCTTTCCCATGTGCCGCGCTCGCCACGACATCGATGCCAAAGGCGTGGGATGCTCCGGTGGGGGTTCGAGCTGGGGCGAACGGGGAGCACCCCCATATCCCCAGTTCGCACCCCCCATGCCAACCCTGCCTGGGAGCTGCCAGGCGGGCAAAGCTCCTGCCCTGCCCTGCGCCCTCCCAGCGCGGGGTGCTCCCCTCCGAGCCCTCCAGCCCCCCAAAAACACGGGGGCTTTTCTTCCCAACCCTCTTCTTGTGCTCAGCACGCCCCGACTCGCAAACCCGCTCGGGACACGGGAGCCGGGGGAAGGCGAGGGGACGCGGGGGGACCCGAGGGGGCCGGGGACCCCCGGCTGCAGACTCACCATGGGGCGGCGCGGGGGGGTCGGTGCGGCGGGAGGATGCGGGGGGTGGGTGCGGGATGCGGGGCCGGCCCGGAGGGGCGGGCGGGGGGCGGACACGCTTGCGCACAGCGCGGGATGGGCGGCGGAGGGAGGAGGAGGAGGAGGAGGAGGAAGGGGAAGAGCATCCCGGGAGCTGAAGGCGCGCGGTCCCTCATCCCCGCACGGGAGAGCAACAACGCCTTCCCCGTGCCCTTCGGACCCCCAAAAATCATGGGGCTGGGGGCAGCCCCTCCCGAGGCAACCCCCCACCCAAAACCCGCTAAAATTGGCTCACAGCAAATTTTGGGGGGTGGGAAAAGCTCATCCAGCTGGAGATTTACACCGAGCCAGGGGATTTGCACTGTTCCCTCGTTGAACCCCCATGAGATTATGCTCAAACCATCATGAGATGACACACAAACGCCCTGGGGATGGCTTTGCTTAAAATCATCAACTAATATTAAGTATTTTTCTTTTTCCTGAAAATAAATTAATCCTCACCACAGGAACGCCCCGTGTCAGGCCACCTTGATCTCCCATGGGATTCCATTTCCATCCCACCCCACAATACACAAAATTAGCAGTCAACTTTTGAAGTGTTTTAATTCCTCTCAAAACTTTTTTTTTTTTTTTTTTTTTTTTTTTTTTTTTTTATTTCTGCAGCCTCAAACTCATCCCTCCTGCCCAGGGTGAGTTCTGCCAATCCCTGAGACAACATGTACAGTGCCAATATAAATTGATAAAATACCTGTCGAGCTGATGCATCTGATTTTGCCAAGAGAACTACATCAGTATTTGAAGAGAATCTTTGCCTCATTCCCCATTCTTCTTAAGCTGGGGCTTCCTTGCCATTAACAAGTGGGGTAGAGTTTTACCCGTGGTGACAGGAGAACTCGCCATAATTAGGTTTTAATTGTCACAGGCTTGTAGACAATCTGGGATAATTAGTGGGGCCACAGCTCCACAGAGATTTGCTTAAAGGATATTTTGACCCTTCAGTCTCATGGGTTCCACTGCTTGGTTTATTGCATCTGAAAATAATAAATGGCATTCAATGAAGCTCCAGCAATAATAATGCATCCCAAATGTCTATTTTTGCTGTGCTCCCAAGACAGAAAGAATATTAAAAGAGGCTGCAAAGCTTCGCTTCCCAGGACCTTCTCAGTCCCCAGCAGCTGCATCCTGCTGGTGAAGGTGGATGGGCTCATTTTGGGGTGATGGTCTCCATCTCCAGCATCCCCCCATGGCCCAGGGCAACATCAACAGGACTGGGAGCAAAATAAAAGCCCTTGCAGAGATGCAAATCCAGGATCACCCAGACCTCTGATTGCCCACACCTCTGTGCCAAGAGGTCATGGTGTGTGGCTCAAGCATCACCAAGGTTTGGGGAAGCAATGGTGATCCCATACCAAGCGTTGGACACCAGCTGTATCCATCCCACAGGAATCTCAGCACACCTGCTCACATCCATGGAGCAGTCACAAGGTACCTGTGCTGCCTTGGATGGACTCAAAAACCAGCCACGAGCTTCCTGTGGCCACCACAGCCTCAGCAGACAGCAGGAATTTTAAAGCCCACCAGAAAATGGGAATATATTTGCTGCCGTTGCAGAGTGCCAGGAGCCTTCGCTGGGTTGTTAGTCACTGTTAATGACTACACCCTGCCCTAATATTTAATTTACAAAGGATAAACTGCCACTTGAATTAATTCAGCATGATGAGCACTGAGTAATTTGGAGAAGAAAAGAGGGGGAAATTGCTGGCAGTTTGAGAAGTGAATTGGTAACAAGCTCTGCCATCACCCTTCGGAACTCACACAGACAGAAGGGTTTGGGGAACACTGCGGGACAGGACTGGCGTCCTGTCCCACCAGGGCACAGGCAGAGGCTGTGCCATCCATCACACCACAGCCAAAATGCTCCCAAAAGGGTGGCAAGGCAAAAGCAGGAGCCAGGCAAGCAGGATCTGTTCAGAAAGGAGGAAGGGAATGCCCTCAGCAGCATCTGCTCCAGAGGGACAAGAATGTGGCGATTCATGCCCAGCACAAGCCAGCTTTGTCCTGGATCACCTCAGGCTCACCCTTCCTCAAGCCACAGCCTGGGAATGCCATCTGGCTTTGCAGACCCAGCCCCAGGACCTCAGTTAATCCTTTGAAAGCTGCAGATCCACCAGAATGTTTCCCTCTGACCCCTTCTTTTGGGACCAGCAGAGGCAGCCTCCATCCCAGGCTCCATGTACCCCCCTGCTCTCCAGCGCAGTCTCCCAGGAAAACAATTCATCCAGTGGGAGCCAAACAGATGGTCTGTGGAAGATGTGCTGCTTGGTCGTCTGTCACAGCCCTCTGAGAGTATATTTTCAAGACTGAGGGTGTTTTTTCAATACCTGAGGACCAGGGAGCCTTCCTTGGAGACAGGATGGGCCTGTGTGTTGTTTAACCATCTCCATTCCTAGACTGGCCTGGGTGGAGACATAAAACTGGGATGTTCCCTCACCAAAGGAGACCAAGCTCCCCCTTGTCAGAGAAAATGCTTTGGTACGGAAAAAAGTCATCCCTGTCCCTTAGCAATTTAAAACCTAGGGAAGGGGAGAGCCATGGGACAGGCAACCCGCTGACCATGTCCAGATCCTAAAGCTCCCCAGCTCCCCAAATCAACTGGCCTGCTCTGCTCAGGAGGTGGGTAGAGCTGAAGCAAGAGGGAAAGGCTCCCACAGCAGATCACTGCAGCTTTCTTGCTGGGGATTGCACTTGTAGACTCCAAGAAGAATTTGGAAAATATCTCTAAGATCACCAACCCCAACTGTTCACCCAGGAAATGGGCATTTCTGCAGAGAAATATGGGAAGGTGGCTGCATCCAGCTGCTCTGCCTCTCCCTGCTGCTAAAAGGCATCAGAGAGATGCCTGACCTCAATATTTATAAATGGGATGAGCTGAGCAGAGCCCCAGGGCAGCTCCAGTGATGGCACTTTGCTCCAGCCAGCTCCGGGCCGCACTCCGGCACAGCCAGCAGCCTGGAAAAAATAAATCACATCTGGGTTTTCCGCCATCAGCAAAAAACCCCTCTTAGAGCTCAGGGTGTGGAGAGGAGCAAAGAACTGGGGTAGCAGCGAGATGATTCCTGCAATTACATCCCTGGTTACCAACCAGAAACCAGAGCCCTTTTTGGCACCAAGAACTCACGAAGTTTTCAGAGGTTGGTGCTCAGTGGAGAAGCGGCCAGGAAGCCAATGGCTAGGTGGCCAAGGAAGCTCCCTGCATAAGAGAAATTGGGTCTTTCACCACAATGGATCATTGAATCCAACTCCTGCCACTCTCCCTTTCCCTGCCTCCACCTTAGCAGGAGGAAGAGCACCATTATTTATTTCTGGGGGGCTTTAACCCATAATCCTTGCAAACCCTTAAGCAGCCTCTGTCAGAAAGGGGCTGCCCCTGCACACGAGGCTGTTTCAGACACAGATGACTGAGGAGCAGCAGAGGGGTGATGGTTCCCAGGCTGGGGATCAGGTAGCTCACAGCACTTGTCTCCACACAGTCAGACAGGAAGGGTGAGGACTCGGGTTAGTCACTGGAGTTCTTTGGAGCAAGGCACCCCTCCCTGCTTGAGGAAAGCACAGTCTAACTCCCAGGGGTAAATCCACAGGAAAGAAACACATGAAGCTTTCTGAGGATAGCAGGGTTTTTTGGACCTGTCCATCTACCTATTACCCTATTTGGGCTGGCATCTGGGGACAGGTGGACAAGATGGATACACACCATACACTCCCACCCAAACCCCTCTGCTCACAGCATCCCACAGGTGCCCAGTCTGAAGTAAAATCCAGCACACTCAAAGGGGTTTATTCAATTACTGTTTTAATGAACTTGAACAGAAAACACGGTTTCCATAGCAAAGGATCATCAGCCCCACCTTGTACAAAAACAGAGTTTAAAAACATGAAAGGAACACAACCTTAAAAAAAAACCCAAGAATGGGTATTTATTTTAAAAAAATTATACAAAAACACCTCTGCCTCCTCACACTTTTCCTGCCTCCTGGAACTTCTTAAACAGGGGTTCATCAGCCCGCAGGGGGAAGGTCAGAGCCCGTTTCTGGTAGTACATGGAGTCCATGGCCAGGTTGTCGATGACATCAGCCAGGAGATGGGCTCTCTCCACGGAGCTGCCCGGCGCGTCGTAGCCCAGGGCAGTGAAATGCACGTGCAGGTGGTGGTAGGAGGGCTGGTAGTGCAGGTAGATCCGCAGCTGGGAGCCGGGCACGCCAAAGCGCTTCACTATGGCTTCCTGCAGAGGGGAAACGGAGAGCTCAGCAATGGCAAAACCTTGGAATGGAAGGGAAAGAGCATCCCTGGACGGCACGAAAGGGAGTTCAGCTTCCTCACAGCAAGGGAAAGGGGGACTTTTGGAAGGACAGAACTCTTCTCCATCCTCCATTTCAGCCTCTGCGGGGACAGAGTGAGGCCTCCGGCTGCCCCACTTTTATCTCTCCATGATGGGATGTGCTATCCACCCGTATCATTTTCCCTTTCACCCTTATCACTCCAACTCATTGGAAAAGTAACAGGGATCCGTTACCAGCCAGTGTAATTAAAGCTATGAACAGCAATGGCAAACTCCGGCACGCCGGCTCTGCTCGCTGCAATCCCCTGACTAATCTCTTAATTAATCTCCCACCCTCCCTAGTGCAATTACTTTCCAAATTCTAACACAGAGAAGGAAAGAGAAGCTACTTGCACATCCATCTCCCAAACACACCCTGTGGAAAAACACATCAACCAGTGAGAACAGGCAAGGGATTGGGACAGGGTTGTTAATATGAAAAGCTCAATGCTAACGGGAAGTACAGAGCATTCCTACAGCACCTGGACGTGGCATGATCTGGGGAAGGTGCTGATGGAGAGCAGGAGCCAGGCTGTCCGGGCAGAGAGGGAAACACAGCCCTGTTTCATGACTCATTATCTCCTGAGGAGCAGTCCCCAGGCAGATGCTGTGCCAGAAAAGCCAGGGAGTGCCTTTGCAGAGGCAGCTGAGCTCTCCCTAGCCAGGACAGCAGTGTGGGACCAGCCTCACACTCACCTTGCCTTCCTGCAGGACATTCCTCAGCAGCGGGAGGTGCTCGGCCGTGAGGTCCCTCAGAGACTTGATCTCCCGGCGGTGCACGAGGGCGATCAGGTACAGGTCATCCAGCTGCAGAGACACAGGGTGGGGATGGAGGCGACAGAAAGAGCACATGGAGACAGCACTGCTTTGGACCTGACTCACCATTCACAGCTTCCCAGGCTGTTATACAGGGATCCTGGTGCCATACAGGGATACTTGTGCTGCACAGGGATATTTGTGTTACAGAGGGATATTTGTGCCTAACAGGGATTCTTGTGTCATACAGGGATATTTGTGTTACACTGAGATATTTGTGCTACACAGAAATACCTGTGTTACACAGGGATACTTGTGCCACATAGGGATTCTTGTGTCATACAGGGATATTTGTGTTACAAAGGGATTCTTGTGTCATACTGGGATACTTGTCCTCAACACTCATATGGGGCTGAATCTCACAGTATGGGATGAGCTCACCCATAATCCCACTGCACCTCAAAGCAGTATTTCTGGTGAAACTGGGTTTTGTCCAGAAATGACCAGAAGAGAACAGCCTCATCCCAGCCCATAAACAGTGGGATCACAAATACTTTCTCCACTTTACAGGCAGATGGAGTGACCAGTCCTCTCACACTGTGAGCACTGTCCTGCCCTTCCCACCTTCACATCTTCCTGAGCACCTCAAAAACGCTTTGTCTGGATGACTGGAGGCTGGACACCAGGTGCTGGCAGCCATCCAGATATCTGGAGTCACTAAGCCCTTGCCAGCACCCCCCATGCACACCCCACAGATTTCTCAGTGACAATTGAGCTGCAGCCCACTCAGATGAACCTCTACAATGAACCACTCTTGAGGCCTATGAGCCTACTGGGGGAAAAGCAACAGCAATGCCCTGGAGAGATGCACCTTAGGCTCTGGGCATTCCTCAGAGCTCAGGGTGAGGAAAGAAGCTTCCACCATGGTATTCTACAGCACTATGTTAATTTGTACCAGTTCTGTCCTCCCCATTGGCCCGTTGGCCTCCCTTTAACCCTCATGTGTTCATGTTCTAGTAAGTTCTCCCTTCTCCGTTACCCCACTGGTTTATGTAATTCTGCCCATCCATCCTAGCATTCCCTAATAGTGACTTCCCTGTGCAGCACCCCTGTGCCCTCAAGACCATTAATGCAGATGCTCTCCTCTGCCCCCTCTTTTCCCGTATTTATACCCTGGACTCTCCGTTGTCTTTGGCCCTGGACCCCTTCAGCGTGTTGGAGCTCCATGCCTGGACCCTCCCGTGCCTTCCCAGCCGAGCTGCTCTGTGTGTGTGTGTGTGTGTGCGCGCTGTGCTCTCGTAGCTCCTGCCCACTGCTCTCAGGGAAGGTTGTGTCCACCACCACTGCAGACTGCAACAAACCACAGTGGCTAAACTGAAACTGAAAACTCCCCCAGTGATAAGCTCACTACTTTTCCACTGTGCAAACAGCTAGCCACTTTTGAATCCCATCAGCTCTATAAATAACAATTTTCAAGACCTAACTGGTCACTGCACAAACCCAGGGCAGTTAGAATACGTCCCTTGAGCGGCTCTCAGACAAACTTTTGGCATCCCCTGAAGCACTCAGCACATTCAATGTTTAACACGACACAAAGTTGTGAATCATTACACTTTAAAAAAAATAAAAATCCCAGTCTCCTCCAGCTCAGTTAGTGGCTTTATAATATACACACTGGAAAGTAAAGGGTTTGGATATTTGAGATCCAGCAGATCTCTTCCAGGCTGTGAGAAACCCAATGCAGCTTTTGGAAATAGATGCTCATCTCAGAGGACGCTCTCAGGATCCTTCACAAAGCTCTTAAAGCACAGAGCTGTTCCTGTACCCAGCCAGCACAGCCATGCTCAGGGCTCCATTTGATTCCCCTGCACAGCTCCAGAAAAAGACGGTGTATCAGTTTGTGCTCTTTGGCTCCAGGCTGGCTGGTGAGAGGAAAAGCAAACAGCTCTTCTCCTCAGAACAACATCTGCATGTTGCTGTTTAAAACAAATAAGCCTGTTGTTAAAAAGGCCGGCGATGATGTCATGCCAGGCATCACTTCAGGCAACGCCTCAGGGCTCCTTGCAGATTTGAAACCAACTCAAAAGTTGTGAAAGAAAAAAATCCAGACAAAAAAAAAAAATCCAGACAAAAAAAAAAAAAAAAAAAATTAAAAAACAGCCCAAGAAACCAATTCAAACCATTATGAACGTTGGGCAGCAGCACCTAGAAGGCTGAGGACAGCAGATTTCACAGTGCTAAAGGGAATTTTCCCCCTCATCCAGTAGTCTGAAATAACGGCAGGTGAATTAATAGGATCTGTGGGCCAGGGACTAAAGGAGCGAGGCCACACTGCTGAAAGGACTTCTGAGGGATGGCTCGGAGAATCCTGCTGAGAGCTGCATCTCACCTCCCTGATTTCATTCAGCAGCCTTGCCTGTCAGGTGGGATGTGGCAGAAGGAACTGTGTTCCCTGGCCACCCCGAGGCTGTCAGGATCAGCTCTGGCTCAGTGCCACCCACAGCCAAGAAGAAATTCCTTGGCTCAAAGGCAACCTGGATGCTGTCTTGCCTGCCTGGGAAGGAGATCAGCAGTGCAAAGGGCCTGGATAGCTCCAGGGATGACTGAGGTGCAGACAGCAGCCCAGCAATTGTGGAGAAGTCCAGAAGATCCTGTTCAGCACTCCAAGAGGCAACAGGAACACAGGGAAACCTCCCCTAAGGACAAATCCTACCACTGAGGCACTCCCTGACCATGCCAGCTGGGAGATGTGGATGCAGCAGGTTTCTGGAGAAACCCAAAGCACAGATTTTAGCCCATCTATGATTTTAGCCCAATCCTGATGTGAGTTGCAAAGCTTGGTTGCAGCACACAAGGATATCCACCAAGGCTTTGCTCACAGCCAGGAAAGGGACATGCTGCATGTTTTAGGATCCCTAAATATTGCTCCACTGGTAGGGCAGTGAACAGGGCACATCCTACAAGCTGGACATGTATCCCCTGTGCTGCAAAATCTCATCAGGAAGAAGGGTGTGCCTCTGGTGACCAAGTGGAAATTCAAGCTTAGTTACCCCATCACCACTTGACAGGGGATTTTTGGAGTAACCAATGTGCAAGGAATTCACAGGGAGCAGACACTGCCCTGCAGGGACTCCCCGAGACAACTCAGCTCTGCACCACAAACAGCTGCTCCCTGCACAGACACACAGGATGGAGCTGCCCACCAGCAGGCTTGTGTTCCCATTTTTTGAGTTTTAATTTCCATTTCTAAGTCTTAATCATACAGCAACTCTCACCACATGCCCCCTGCAGAGGCATATGAGGATGAGAAACACAATGTGAACTTTTTTTGATGCCACCAACTTCAAGGGAAGGGTGTATGTATGGAGTTTCAGGTGAAATTTAAAGCATGAAAGGGAGCCAGAACTCAAGGAATAATTCTCAATTTAGAATTACAGCCTGGTCTTAAAAATCACTTTCACCAAGTGGCCACTCCCACACGGGGTACAGCAGCTGCTCATCAGCCAAGAACCGTCCATTTAACACTGGAGGAGAGTTAATTGCAGCAACCAAAGGACAACACAGCTGTCTGTTTGCACCTCAAGTCAAGGTTTGGAAAAAAAAAAAAACAACAAAAAAAAAAAAAAAAACAAACAAAAAAAAAAAACAAACAAACAAAAAAAAAAAACACCAAAAACCACAACAAAACCCAAAAACACGAAAAAACCAGACAAGTTCAGCAGAACAAATACAGAGGATTTTGGTTCAAACACATCCTGACAATATTTGGGCTGATATGGACAAGTGAAAGTGAACCTAATAAATACATCTCAGCAGCAGAAAGAACAGCCTGGGTCTGCAGCATCCCTAATGAGCTTGTGCTAAAAGGCCCTGGCAATGCCATAACTAACAACAGTGTGCACAGAAACCTACTCAGACTCTCTCAGGGTGCTCTTAGAAGTCTGAAAGTGGACATTTCCTCTGGATTACCTTCAGACAGGCAGCATTGGAGGAGCAAACCAACCTGGTTTTGATTCCACTTTAAATCTGGAACCAGAACAAAGCCATTGGAAGGATCTGGGTTTTCATGGACGATTCGATCAGCCTCAGCTTTTTTCTCCAGGATATTATACACCCACTGAAAGACAAATATGTGAGATTTATAAATCAGCAGAGAATTAAAAAAACAACACCTCAAGTGCATTTAGCCCTAGCTCATAGATTACTGCACATTCTCTGCAACTAGAATATTTAAAAAACCTGCCAATTTTATTTTAGATGACCAAATAATTTATAATTAATTAGCCATAAAACACTTCATCAACCAATAAACTCCAGAATATTATGAGCACTTCAGTAAAAATAATGGAACCCAGCTCTTGTGGGGCTCAGCACACACTTCTTGCAGCACCATGGGGCTGTTTACATCTTTTTTACCCCCCAAGCTGCAGCAAAATCTTTACAATCAGGTCTGGGAAGGGAACTTGGCTGATTTTGTTCCCTATTCAAAGAGGAAGGAGCAGAGTTGGATGTAGCTCTGGCTGCTGGCAGCTCTCTGCAAGGATACGAAAGGCCTGTGGTTTTTTTGGGCAATGCATGTCTCTTGGCTTTCTGGCTGATTAGAAAACAGCTCACCACTCTTCTTCTTCCATACTTAAGGTTCCAGCCTCCAGCCTGCCTGTAATCCCTGCTCTGGTTATCCCCCCGCACTCCTCCTGCAAGGCAAAGCACCATTCAGAGAAGAGTTATGGAAATGGAAGACACCAGGGATAAGTGACAGAGTAAGACCAGAGAAAAGCATCTTTGCTCTCCCTGGCTCCCAGCCTCAGCTCCAGCATCCTTCTTTACACTTCCAAAATTCATGTTATGCTCTAGCTTAAGCCTAGCTTAAGTACTGGACAGGCAAGAGAGTCAGTCCTCAGCCAGGTTCCTGGAAGGTGGTAACACAAGGCAGCATGAAATTGCTAAAGCTTGAAGTTGAAAATGTTTGGAAACATCCTTTTCCTCACCGAATATAGGTCTGAAATATTCTGGCTGCTTCAGGTGGGTAGGGAAGGTGCAGCCAGTTTCAGAAATACACCAAATGAGCTGGGCTGGCAGTGCTGTGCACACCAGACACTTTGGGGGAAATCCATCAAGAGTTTCATTAATGTAATAAACACTTAGGATTGCTGCAAACTGACCTGAATACATCTGGAGGGAAAAAACTACTTCTCGTCCCTTGATCTGGGATTTTTGGTGTAAATTGCTATCCTTTCTCCTTAGCATCATCTTAGAGATTAGATTCTTCAAGTGGTTCTCAAAAACACAGCACAAGCTCACTCTGTTCCATAACCCGTGAGGGAAGTTCAGAGGGAAGCTCAGCAGAAAACAGACATTTGCCTTTTGTTGAGCTTTTTAAGCCTGCTCTGATCACAAGTGCCAAGCTATTAGTGCCCTAAATAAGTTCACTGATCAGATGAATTAAAGTTTAAATACAAGGCTGCCTCGTGATGGGCAGGTCCTTGGCTGACTGCTCCTGCTGCTCCCAGCACAAGCCTAGCAAGCAGAACACATGTCCAGGGACTGGCACCACAATAAAACCATTATCCTGAAAGCCCCCACACTTTGTATCTTCCAGCAGGAAACACAGACGCCTCTGTAGTCCCCTGGTATTTCTGTCACCCCTCACATTTCCCCTTCCACTTGGCAAAACCAGTTAGATAAAGACAAGGAACAGCATTATTAAATCCCAGAGGTCAAGGACTGACCATGCTTTCTCAGCAGATGCTCCTGATGGTCACCAGGAACATGTTTCTATGCACTGAAATCAGCTCACAAGAAGCAGAGTGAGAGCTCAAGCAATTCCTGAAGGCAGCTGCTACACCAGGAAACGTAAGAGATTTGGGAGCAAAAGCACAGAGAAAATATTCCATGAAGGCTGGCCTGGAAGAAACCCACACTTGTGTTTCTCCAGCTAATAAACGCTGCAGTTTAAGGCAGCAGGAAAGATGGGGGAAGGCAGAGGGGAGAATCTAAGGCTCATGGCTAGTTTTGGGGAGTTATTTTTAATGGAGAGCCTCAGCAGCCCCAGGATTTAGTATCCCCCTTCTGCAAAGGCTGGCATGCATTGATCCCTACAGCTTTGTATTCGTTTGGTCTCTAAAGGAGAAAGACAGAGACATGAACACTCAAAAAGGATAAAGCCAAGGAAAAAGCTGGGGTTGCCTGGGGCAGGTAGCACACTAAAAGTAACAGTTTCATCACATGGAATATAGAAACATATTCCATTTATGTTGGGGCTGAATGGCAGGAGGAGTGAGTTGTGATGCAGGAATCCAAGCACAATCTGTGCCTTTCCATTCCTACAGCAACCCAGAAACTCCTAAGAAGCCCAGTGACCAACACCCAGGAAGCCAACTTTGGAAAGGAGAAAAAGACTCAGAGTTTCTCCAGAAACCTTGGGAAAGGCAACTTGAAGTCCAGCTCCAAGGCAAACATTTTTCTGCAAAGATGGAAAAGGATGTCCCAGCCAACCAAATAAGAGGGGACAGCACTATGGAGCTGACAGTGCAACCAACAGGGAGATGAGGCAGAACACTCCCAGCTCTCCAGCCTGGGCTTCAGAGAAGCCTTCTGACAGCAGCATTTTGACAGAGAAGACCAAAGACACCTGTGTCTGCAGGAGAGGGCGTGGTACACATACCTGGATGCTGAAGCTCTGGGATTGGATGAAGGGCAGGGTTATGTTCTTGTAATCCTCCCAGGTTTCACGGATGAGGTGCACTTCCTGACGGAGATATTTCTGGATGTGTTTCTCCGTGGCAGGGTACACCACTGTGGCTTTGATCTCTAGGAACAAACACAATGACTGAGTTACCAACCACATTGCTTCCTTCAGTCCCCAACAAATCTCTTTTCCCTTCCAAAAAATGCCACACTAAGACATTTTGAAGAGAGGGTGAAGGAGAATGGACATGGAAAGCAAACAAGTGCTTTAACCTCCTGCACAGCTTCTGCTTTTCTGGAGGAAGAAAAAGCCAAGGGCGCAGCCAGGGCCTGTCTTTCCAGTTCAGGTGGAGGACTCTGCTGTCTGAGTTTTTCCACACTCACTCTTTCACGCCTATTAGCAACATCGGGGCAGAGATGGGGCTCCCAGGGCAGTGTTTATGTGCAGTCAACAACCAGGACAGAAACACCACCCTGGGGACAGAGACACATCTTCTTCATACTTAAATTCAAAGCTCACAGGACGCACCCAGCAACTTCATCCAGCCACAAACCCAGATGAACTCCAAGGAGTAGCTTCTTCCCAGAGCTCAGTCAGAGAGCTTGGCCTCGAGCCCCAAGTACAGGAGGCAAAGAAGTCAAAGGCACAGGGACAGATTCAAAACAAGCAACGTGAGCTGATAAGTCAACACAGCTCAGGATGAGCCAAGGGAAGAGGGCTGAGTGACCCTCTGCCCACAAAAAGCATTTCAGTATTTACCCTGGCAAAAAGAAAACATTTTCTGTTTGTCTCAAGATTGAACTTTGCTGCGGTAATTTCTGTGGCATTGAACAGGATGCAAGTGCTCACCTTGTCAACCTGGCAGCTGTGATGTCGGTAGCAGTACATCCTACCCACAGGGCCAAAACACACAGAAAATATCCGTCTTTGGCCAAGATTGGATGTGTGATATGGAGCCTGCCACAGCTCCAAGGTGCTCCAAGGGCACAGGAGTGTCTCTGCCTTCCCAGCTGACTCAGAGCTGCTATAAACTTCAGTGCATGAAGGAGAAAAGCCCCCTGAGTCTGGGCAAATCCCAGGCAGAGTGACTGAGGCGAGTGACCAGGGCACTGTGAACACTGCAGTCTGTGCCCAGGGTCTGCCACAGAAATCCACGGGCTGCACACACAGCAGGGAAGCAAAGTTGTGCTTAAGTACATATACAGGCTAGCTAGACACTGAATATAAACACCTACTTGTTCCCAGAGCCAGGATTTAGAGTGGTTTGAGTATTTTTTAGTTTTCTGCTTTCTGTTTTTTTAAGGTCAGCACTGCACAATCTGAGAGACTCTGCCTTTTCATTCCATGCCAAACCCAGCTTAATGAAGTCCACAGGAAAATGCTGGTAACATGAAATATGAAAATGCAAACCACAAGGGCAGTCTGGTCTGATTCCCACCATACACATGTTCAAACAAGGTTGTTTTCCAGGACTCAATTAGCACTTCTAGCAGGATGATGTAATACTAAAGGAAAAAAGACAAGGCTGTAGCTCTCCTCACTTAAAAAGATCAGCAAAGCACTGGGGAGAAAACAAAAAAGGCAAAAGATAAAATACCACAGCCAGCCTCAGGCTGAAACTTTCACAATTTGATTTCATACCCCAAAAATAGAGCAACAACTACAGCAGAAGCCCCTCAGTGCTGGGTGTTGATAACCACAGTGCGTGGGGTGCAGGGGACCCATAATGGCTTCCCTGGCACCTCCCCAACTTGGGGGTGGCTGCTCATGGTGCGGAGAGAGCCCAGGGTGCTTTAAATGAGAGATCATAGAACTCCTTAATGTGCAGCTGCAGCTGAGCAGATGTTTGGAAGAGAAGGCAGAGGAAAGGCTGTGGTTCACTTATGATTATTTCCCTTCTAAAGGTCTCATCAACCCCAAAATGCCCCAGCAATGCTAATTAGCATCAATCACTGCAGCCAGAGAGGCTGTTTGATACCTGCTCAGAGCCTGACAGTCCTTAGGAGCTGCACACAGGATGCCAAGTCACAGCCGAGCCTGGGCTTGGCTGCAGGAAACCTCCACAGCGAGACCAGGCTCGCCCCGAGATCTTTCCAGTGCTGGCACACAGCCACACTCCGGTTTCCAAGTCTGCTCCTGGCAGGCTCCATGTGCACCAGAGCAGCACGTAGGCCGTGGGGCACCCAAAACCTGCCCTGGCCTGGAAACGGGGGTAGGGAACTGCTGGACACGTGATGTGGGTTTCTAAGCTGGCTGAAGCATCAGGGATTGTCTCTGCTCACATCTGAGTCACATCAGCCAGCCTGTTCCTGAACGCCGGCCCGGGGCCACCACAGAGCATCTGTGGTTTATTCTGGAAGACAGGACTGACCGTCAGCTAACTGGAGGTTATAAAAAGCCAGGAGGTTTAATTGAAGGAACCTGGATGAGCAGGAGGCAGAGAACAATTGCCCAGGCTGGTCACTTTACAACAGGCATTTGAGAGGAATCCCCACAGTGCTCAGCAACTGCCCAAGAGAAAAGGAGGTTCAGACTGACCAGGCACACAGTTCTCCCCTCTCCTGCTAAAAATAAGTGAGGAAGATAACCCAAGACAAAAGGGAAATCAGAACACCATTTGGGGAACTTAAGGGTAAAAAGGCTGGATGCAGCTGCTGTCAGGAGGAGAGGACAAAATATGAACAGAGAGAGCTCATGCAGGTAGGAAAGGGCACACCAAGCTCACTAACAATGCCTCATCCCCTTCTGTGCCACACTGTTCCCAGGCTCTGCCAAAATCCCCCTCCAGCTCGGCACATCAGTGAAGAGAGGCCTCGCACTCTCTTCTCCCACCCCACTGCAGCATTAACACCTACTGCCAGCCTGTTTTAGACAGATGTAACCCTGCCAGGGAGCCACGAGAAGCACACAGGGCAGACACAACCTATTTCTCCTTTTGGGCAGGGGTGCTTTTTCCTCTCTTCACTAACAGGAAGCAGAGCTTTCCTTTATAAGTCCCCTAATCAACCTCACCATCAGGTGCAGGAAGGTGCCAAGGCAGGGGAACAACAGGCAGGTCGACATTTGAGCTCTTGCAGATTTTTTTTCCCTCTTTCTTGCTGCACTCAGCTCTGAGCTGTCTTCTCACCATCAGATGGGAAGACAGCGCCTTGGATGCAGCCCTAAGTAAATATGTAACACATAACTTCCCCCTCTGCATGAACAATTTCTATTTGGTTTTATGATCACAACTGCAGAGGAGTCACACAGAACACCGGATCCCAACCCAGCCCCAGCCAGGCATGCCCATGGTTTGTCCCAAACAGCTGAGGCACTCTTTAGTGAATGAATTAAAGCTGCAAAGGATAAAGCCTGCAAGAGCTCACCGTTTCCAAGGCCAGCACATGCCAGGGCAAGCCAAGCATGCTGCCAGGGACTCAGCTAAGGCTGCCTGGCCCCTGGGGCTCAAGGCAGGAGGACTTGAGGAGCTCAGTGGACTTTAGCTGCAACAGGCACTGCAAAGAGGAAACTTGCAGTTTACCACCCCTGCAAAACACAGAGCAAAGCGCAATGACACCTCCCACCATCCTCCAAACCACCCCACATGCTCCCACAGCTTCAGTCTCGAGCTTTTTAAGTGTAAATGCAAGAAATTCCCTTGGCTGGGCAAATCCCAGAGGCAGCCAAAGCATGGAGACGCAGGGAGAAGAACCAGCCTTCCCACTGCAGCTCCTACAAGTTTCTCCAGCTCCTCACTGCCTGAAACCAGATGTGGATTACTTCCTGCATGACTGAAAACTTTCCTTCCACACTCTCCCATTTTTCCCACAATTTCTCCACCTCATGTTGGAGCAATGGAGCCAGAGCTTCTCCTATTGTGCTTGTTTTATTATGTTTTTATCTTAAGATAAAAAGATAAGAAGCTTCGGCCTGCAGCCAGGGAGCAAAGACTCCTTAGAGGACTGGTAAGAGCCCTTAAATCACACCAGCACAGCTTGGGAGAAAGACACTCCCACAGCAGCCAGGCACGAAGAGGCTGCTTTTTGCCACAAACATCAAGCTGTCCTTGGCAAATGGGTGTGAGGAATTAGATGTTATCAGGCAATATGCATATTGAACCATCTGGCTTTTACAATCCAACCTTTGGTACTCAGAAAATGTTTCCCTTTCTCTGAAATCAGCCCTTGCTCTCCCTGCAGGGGAGAGCCAAGGCTGGGGGTTCCTCTCACATCTAGGCTTAAGCTACTCCTTAAATCAAGGCAACATTCAGAAAGTGGCCTTAAAATAAGATGCACATGCCTGCCTTTGGTAGTAGCACAGTCACATCAGCTCTGATACACTACTCCCCACAAATTCACAAAGTCCCCTCTCCTCACTCCATGGGTTTCGGTTGCCCATCAAACTCTGACCAGTACTGGCTTGTCTGCAAATGTTATTTCCCATTTTAGCCTTGACACATGCAGTAAAATCAATCAGATGAGCTAGACTCATCTGGTGCTACCTTCACACCAGTGTGCTCCCAGACCTAAAAATCTCATAAGAGTGAAATTCATCTTCCCCAAGTGAAATGTCTCTTCTGAGGTCAGAGAGAGTCATTTGCTGAAGTAAAATGCTTTGGCCTCCCTTTCCCTGTGTCACCATACAAACAAGTCATCATTGCATGGGGCCTGTGCTGGTTTGCGTGGGCACCTGACTCTCTTCACAGAATCACCAGGTTGGAAGAAGCCCTCAAGATCATCGAGTCCAACCCATGCCCTGACACCTCAACTAAACCCTGGCACCCACCGAGTGCCACATCCAGGCTTGTTTTAAACACATCCAGAGATAGTGACTCCACCACCTCCCCGGGCAGGCCATTCCAGAACTCTTTCTGTAAAAAACTTTTTCCTAATATCAACCTAAATTTCCCTTGGTGCAGCTTAAGGCTCTGTCAGTGCTGCCTGGAGAAAGAGCCCAACCCCACCTGGCCACAGCCACCTTTCAGGAGCTGTAGGGAGTGATAAGGTCACCTCTGAGTCTCCTTTTCTCCAGGCTGAGCACCCCCAGCACCCTCAGTTGTTCCTCACAAGACTTGTATTCCAAGCCCCTCACCAGCCTCATTGCCTCCTCTGGACATGCTCAAGCATCAAAACGTCCTTCCCAAACTGAGGGGCCAGAACTGGACACAGCACTCAAGGTGCAGCCTCACCACTGCCAAGTATAGGGGAAGAATGACCTCCCTGCTCCTGCTGGCCAACACAGAGGTGGGGAAAGAGTGAAGGAAGTCTCTACTTCCAGCTGAATGAAGAGCCCCAGATACCTGGGAGCACAGTGGCAGCACTGAAAACAAGCTCTGGAGGCAGCTCCTCATGGCATCAGCACGAGTCACCCACAGTCACCACTTCCTCTGTCTCAAGGTCTATCTTACCTCAGAAGCAAGAGGCTGAGTGTGGCAGGGTTCAGCTGCCCAGAATACTGTGAAATCCCCCAGGTAAATTCCTTCATCACACAACACAGGACTGTTCCAAGAAACTGCTTAATGCCAAAGACTGGCCTTTTCTACAAAATATTTTACTGTATCTTGTACCCAAGTGTAAACTTCCAAGTACCAGGAGATAAAACCCTGTAACTCTAACCCCGCAACTAAGGAGCCAACAGACCCCGTGCAAGGGCTCCCTGGGTCTCCACATTATCACTGGACATCCCAGGTCAGTCAAACCCTGACTGCAGCTTTACAGGCAATTCTTCCTGTTTAGGTTTTTAACCCACATTCCTCATGTAAACTACGTCTTTGGGCTGTGACTCAGCTCCAAAGGGTAATTTCCTTCCCCTCCTGACACACAGGGCTGTTTCCCCAGTGCCAGCCCAGCTACCCACCAGCAGCTCATGCAATGTGCCCACCAAACAGCTACTTGCTGCTAATGGCTTCAAAAGAAGAAGCCTCCTTGCTCTGCAATCCGACTCGGGGAGCCTGAACAGCAGCTCCAGGGTCTACAGCCCCCTCCTGATCTGCTTGGGGCTGCTCAGCACCCAGAGCGAGTTGAGGAGTGCCAAGGAGAGGGGTGGGAAGCAAAGACACACCACTGGCTAATATTTCTACAAAAACTTACCTTTCAAAGACAAATTTAAAAGTCATTAAAAAGATAAAGCTGGAGAAAGCCAGAGGCTTCTTCCCCACTCAAACATGCAGGAGGGGTTTTGCACCTGGCATAAGCCTTAAACGAAATAAGGAATTCTGTTATCAGAGCAATGTGGAGTTACACAGTGCTGCAGCCAAGTGCTGTGAGGAAGGCAAAGGCTGGCAGGGCTGAGCTGGAGGCAGCCCAGGAGATTTCAGTCTTGCAATGCCACCTCGTGGGAATCACTGCAACTCCTGCTGGGCTGGAATACAGCAGGCACCCAAGCAGGAGCTTTCCCAGCTAAAAAAGAGAAGCTTTAAAGCCTTCCTACAACATGTTATGGTGTTTTCCTCAGACTGAAACTCACTGTAACAACAAAACCTTTGAGTCCTTCACAGGAGAAAAGAAGTTTTGCACTATTCAAGCTGACAAATCCAGACAGTGCTCCCTTCTACACCGTGGGAACAGAGCTAAAACAAGGGCATTTTGGAAAGGCACATCAAACATCCTGGAAGTTTAACTTGGCCCTGCAACAACATCTTACTTGAGGCACTCAGATTAATTTTGACTATTAAACCTGTTTGGCTGTTATTGTGTTTGTGAAAGCATTGACATGGAATTTATCACTGCATTTCTGGAATTTGAATATGAACCAGCATTGACATAGAATTCATTGTGGAAGGTGATTCAGCTCTGCTCAGGTGAGACCCCACCTGTAGAGCTGCCTCCAGCTCTGGCGTCCTCAGCACAGGAAGAACACAGAGCCACTGGAGCAAGTCCAGAGGAGGCCATGGAGATGCTCTGATGGGAACAGCTCTGCTCTGGAGACAGGCTGGGAGAGCTGGAGGTGTTCAGCCTGGAGAGGAAAAGGCTCTGGAGAGAGTTTAGAGCCCCTACCAGTGCCTAAAGGGGTTCCAGGAGAGCTGGAGAGAGACTGGGGACAAGGGATGGAGGGACAGGACACAGGGAATGGCTCCCACTGCCAGAGGGCAGGGAGGGATGGGATATTGGGAAGGGAGGCCCTGGCACAGGGTGCCCAGAGCAGCTGTGGCTGCCCCTGGATCCCTGGCAGTGCCCAAGGCCAGGCTGGACGGGCTTGGAGCAGCCTGGGACAGTGGAAGGTGTCCCTGCCATGGCAGAGGGTTGAAACAAAACAAACTTTAAAGTCCCTTCCAACCCAAAACAGTCTGGAATTCTGTGATAAACTGAAGTGCCCAAAGACCAGCCCAGCTTTCCAGTGGCAGCTGGAAAGCACCATCACTGCAGGACACCTTCCCACTGGGACCAGAGTGCCATCACAGGGTGAGAGCCTTCCACTGCAGCTCCCCAACCTGCCCATCAGTCCTTGTCAAATTTGGTTATCAACAGTTTTATAACACACAGATTTGTGAAATCCTCAGGAGGGTGAGGCTCATCTGCCTCACCCTGCCTCAAGGGCTAGTAACTTGAGGTTACTAGTACTTAAATCCTCCCCCAGACACAAGCTGCCTGTCCTTACCAGGTGACAAAAAAGACACCACCATGGGATGAGAAGCAGCTGCATGTGCCCTGCAGACTGTTTCAAGAGAAACATTCTGGAAGGAAACAACTCTCTCTCACCCAAGTAAGAGCATTGACAATCACCCACAGAGAGCCCTCACACCCCTGAGCCTTTCTGCACCTTCATGTACAAGGTCATCAAGCAATGGCCATTCAGTGCCTCATCAGCTGAGCCACATGTCCACAGCATGGGAAAACAGGGATGAAACAGGGCAGCATTCAAAGCCTCGGGATGAGACATTGCCTTCAGCGTGGCAACAAACCACTGACCTCCCCACCTGGGCCAGCTGTGCTGCTGTCACCAACCAGGGTGACACATCCAGGTCCAGCAGTGGCACCTGCCCATCTCACTGCATCCTCCCCTCTGGAATGGGCAGGAACCATATCCTGGCATCTCACTGCCCAACCAGGATCCCTGAGCAGGGCTGAGGGCACTCACCACTCAGCTCCGGGGGAGGGCTCAGGTAGAAGGTGCAGTAAATGTCATTGTGCATCTGCAGCTCTGCGTTCATGGGCTTCTTCAGCAGGTCTGGGATCTTCTCCTCCTGGAAAGGAGTCTTTTCCAGGATGACTACAGCATCTGTGCCCTCTCCAGAGAGGCCAATCCTCTGGAATATGAATGGATAAAGTCATCAGCAAACATAGATCCAGCACTGGGTGGACAGTCTGAGGTCAGGGATCATGGCAGACACCTCGCAGCCCCCCAGCCCTCGTGCCCAAACCCCTGCAGGCCAGACACCCATCCAAAAATAAACAGCACATGTGCCCAGAAGCACAGCAGGAATTTGCTCCCCACCAGGGAACAGTGGTGGTTTTTGGGGGAGCAGGGGATGTGGGCAATGACTCAGCCCGTCTGCACCTCCCCGGATGCACCCAGGTTTCCTGCTGACCCACAGCAAAAATTCCATCTCTGACACTTCCCAGGAAGAGGGCAAAGGCAGGCGTGGGGATTTGCATCATAGTCAGAGAGCAAGTTCTGGGGCAGGGGGCACTTACTGCTGCCCTCCTCCAAGGAACCACAGCCCCTGATCCAGAGGCCTCAGCGTGCTGGTTTTGGGAGGTGCTGGGTGTGGGACATCCCCCAGCATCATTCCTGTCTGTACCACACCCAGGTGAGGCCTCACCACACCACCTGGGGCTACCAACCCTGTCAGCTTGAGAAGGAAGATGTGTGCTAATGCCTTTACAAACAATTTGATGGGTGCTAATGCCTTTGAAATGGGTATTAATGTCTCTATTGACTTTGGGCAGTTTGGTTCCTGAAAGAGACAAGGGTCTACACAAGCCTGAACTTCTGAACTTGGAGGGGAAGATGACAGGTTCAAGGGAGGATATGGGGAGGCGGTTTGGGAAGGCTGTACCTCGCTGGTACCTCAGCCAGTGGGGAAAGGACAGGCAACATACAGCCAGGAGCTAGGATAAAAGGGAGGCTGCGCCCTCCGAAACCTCGAGAGAGAAAACCCTGCGGGTGTGCCCCAGTGGACTCTCTCCCTGCACTGGAATAAAGTTGAAAGACTCTTCTATCTCCTTTTAAACATAAACCTCTGGCGTTTGTGGCTTTTCCTGACACGCTCACAGGGCAGAGCAGATCTGTGCCCAGTTCAGTTACTGCAGCCTCCCACCGACTCGAGACCATAGAAGCAGCCTGGAACCTCCCCGTCCTCATCTCCTGCTTGGAGGCACATCTTCAGGAGACAGGTGCCGAGGCAGCTGCATGGTTCCCTCGCCACGCACAAGCCCAAGAATTACTGCAAATTTTCCTGTAATGGCTGTAGTATTTACAGTCCCAGAATCAGCACGCTGCTTGCAATCCATTGACACTTTACCTATCAAGCACGAACAACGTGCTGGAATCCAAAAGCACCAAATCATACCAACAAGAAAGAGGATTGCAATAAGGTCTCCAGCCGCCTCCTCGGCCGCCAGCTCCGCCTGGTTCGGGCAGGGCCAGGCTGGAAAAGCGGGCCGGGCCCAGGCTGGGCCGGGATGACCGGGGGTGCCCGGGGGCGGGGCCGTGCCCTCAGCGGGGAAAATGGCGGCGGCCGCAACCCCACTGCCCGGTACCTCCGCGTGCAGGAACACGATCTTGTCCCGCGCCGACTCCCGCAGGACGCGCCGCACCCGCAGGTCCGAGAGCGTGAAAGCGGCGGCGGCGCCGCCTTGAGTGGCGTCCCCGCCATTTTTCTCCTCCTCCTCCTCCCGCTTCCTCTTCGGCTGCGGGCCCTCCGCCATGGCTCGCGCCCGCCCCCGCACTGCGCACGCGCAGCGCCTCAGGGCGCGCTGACGCATCGCGCCCCCTGGCGGCTCGGAGGTTGCGCACCCCCCGGCTCCTTCTCCCACAAATGCCCGAACGGGAGATTGAGACAAAAACACGGAAAACCATCAACATTTAAAATTTCTGCATTTTCGTAGTCGCAACGATTCCGTGCAACGTCACTGCCTGCCTCATCTTGTCCTGCCCGCAGCCCAGCAGGCACCTTGTCAGCTTAGTAGGGGTCCCGTAGCCCTCAGGACAGAGAATGCCCAGCGCAAAGAGCTCTCACGACCCTGAGAACCACCCGATACCAGAGCTTAGTGTTTGTGTGACAGATGCCCTGTCCCTGCTGAGGAGATTTTGGCCACCGGGACGTGCTGGGCTCTGGTCTGCTGTCCATCATGGATGTGGAGAACTCCCTATCCTTGGTCCCAGGTGTGGTCTGAGCAGCTCAGGTTTGACCTCAAGATCCAATGGGACATGCCAACACCCAGATCCAACGGCGACAGCTCCATGATGCCCAGGGGGATGCATCTGCCTGCTCCCAGCACTACTCCATGCTTTTTGTGGAGTTCCGGCACAGTTCCTGGAGGTCTGCAGGGACAGCAGATGAGCTCCATTAGCATACAATTACTCTAAAAATCAACTTTAAATAAATGTATGGCATCTGGTCCCTTCCCGCGGTCCGCACCCCAGTGGACCGATGTTTCACCAGCATCCCACAGGATACTCACAGTGCATGACAGTGTCTCTGATCTGCCTGAAGCTCTTCTCCTTCAGCGCCATGTAGATGTAGTAGATGTTCCGCAGCTCCCTGGGATAATCCTTGCGATCCACATCCTTCAGCACAGGGATGGTGCGTCCGTTGGCCATGGGAGCCTCAGCCAAGGCCTGGTGCATCTGGTACCTGCACCAGGGGTCCTGCAGGAAGCCGGGGGTTATGAGCATGACCCAGCAGTGGCTGTTCTGCACGGCGTCACACAGCTCTGTCACCACCGCGCTTCCCACCACCGCATCCCGCAGCTGGAGGAAGCAACGGAAGCTCTCGGGTTGGCCCTCCAGGTAGGACACCAGCTCCAACACCAGCTCCACGTCCCCCTCGCTGTGGCAGATGCAGACGTCGTAGCTCTTGTCCCACCGGGGACTGTCCGAGGCGCTGATGTCCACTACTGACACAGGCGATAGGGAAATGGAGCTGGTGGCCAGGCTCGTGCCAGGAGAAGAGCTGGAGCTCTTGGCAGAGGATGATGAGGAGGAGGAAGGCGAGGATGAAGCAGAGTGGCTGGACTTGAGGCTTTCCCCTGAGCTGGGCTTGGGTTTGTGCAGGAGCCGCCTAAACCAACCTGCAGAGTGAAGTCACAGTGAGTTTTGGGGGCTCAGCACCCCCTGGACTTCCCAAGCACAGCATCATTGAATCGGCAGGACGCCCCCAGATGGCAAGGGGTGAGTGGGATCTCACCTTGATCCCCAAAACCATCCTGGTCCCTGAAACTGAGCTGCCACCAACACAGGAATGCTGTGGCATCGTGAGGAGCAGCCCATGGGCACCCTGGTGTTCTGCTGGGGAGGGCGTGGTGTGAGGGAGGGGACAGAAACAGGTTTATTCCCAGACTCACCAGCCATAGTGGGCAGCACGCTGCTCAGCCACTGACTGCCAGCAGGACACCTCTCCTGAGAGCAGAAAAGAGGAACAAAAAACTGAGAGCAAGAACTGCTTCATGGTAAGTCTCAGCCCCAGAAGCTCAGTGTGGTCTGTTCCAGGGACTGGCACCTCTGGAGTGCTCTTACAGCCCCAATATCACCCCCAGCACATCTGCCTCCCCAAAATGTGCTGGGAAGGAACGTTTACCTGTTACTGGCTCTCTCCACTGGAGATAAACACCTGCAGCAAGCGAGGCCAAGAGAGTATGGGGAGGAGAAACCCTCATTCCCATCAGTGGGAAAAGGATCCTGTGGAGGGGAGAAGTGGGAATGAGCTGGGCTCACCAGGGATGGACTGGGTGCTGGCAAACCAAAGGCAGTGTGGGTGATGCCCAGAGCTCTGCATCCTTGGTGCTGCCTGCCCTGGCATTCCTGTCTGTTCCCTGCCAGCTCACACCATCCTCGGCACTGTGCTCCCAGCATGGTTTAGGGAGCCCAGACACTCCCTGCGGACACCCAGGAACAGCAACATGGCAAACAGCTGCTGTTTTCCACTGCTGGCATCACCTCTTCCGAAATGAAACACCCCAAGTCATGCTGAAGCCTTTCCCCTACTCCAAAACCGGCCCAGGACTGTAGGAAATGCCCACAAAACCTCAGCACACCCACGGAAACCGCAGCGCCCAAGTGTCATCACTTAGTGACAGCCAAAAGCTCAAGTGTGACTGGAACAATGAGCATGGACAGTGAGCAGTGGGGGGAAGTTGGAGGGATGCTTACCTGGAATGCAGGAGTCTGGCACTGGAGCAGGGAAGAGGATGCATCAGCCCCTGGGTTTGGCAAAGAAAGATCTTCTGGGATTACCTGGGTGGGAAGGGAGAGGTAGAATGTCCACTCTGCAGTCTAATGGGATCTGCAGTGAATGGCGAGGCTGATCCATCCTTGCAGCTGCCACATCCAGGAGCGGTTCCCAGTGAAGCTGCCCTGGGCTGGAAATGACGGCAGAGGCACCCACCTGCCTCCCCAGGGACAGACTGGAGGAGCTCCCCGAACACCCAGGTGCCCCCAGCTGCCAGCAGCTCCAGCCTCTGCTGGGGAATGTGAAAGCACAGGCAGGCTAAATGGGCCAGGACTGCAGGGAGGGGAAGCCAAGCCCTGCCAAGGGCCTCCCTCCCACATCCGCCACATGCCGTCACTGCCTGGGTGTCGGAGCGCCCAGCCCTCACCAGCACTCAGATCTGTTTTCCTCTCTGGTTTCCTGACTAAATACAGACAGGTCCATGTTTGCCACTCACACTTATTTTATGAGTTAAATTTACCTAACAAGTCATTTTTCCACCCCAAAATGCCCCCTGTATTTCTCCTTCCCCAGGTCTCATTCCTGTGGTACTGCTGGTGGTGGCCAACAACTGACACTGCCTTTGTCTCCTCATCATCCTCAACCCCTCCAATGCCTGGCGGTTCCTCCTCAGTGCCCTGTGAGAGATGAGCTCCAGGTGAGTCCTGGTTCCATCCCCCAAGAACCTGGGGGGGGGGGGGTCTCCAGGGCCTGCATGCCCATCCAGCTCTCTGACTGCCTGTTCCTGGCACAGATTTCCCCATCTCTTCCCTGCCTAGGGGAAAATGCCTGGGCCTCTGATGTGGACACTAAACCCACCACCTGCAGCTGCAGTGTCACTGTGGCCAAGCTACTGGCCCAGCACAGTGTGGAGGTGATCCAGGAGCTGTCCCACACCCCATGGGACAGCAGGAGATGGGGGCCTGGGGGTCCAGCCCCAGTACAGAATGTGTCCCTCCCTCTCCCATCTGAGTCCTCACCCTGGATAACAGCAAAGCCCCCTGACCTTGGATTGCCAGAGAGCATAGCCCTGGCACTCGCATGGGAGCACCTCCAGAGTGAGCCCAGGGTGGACCAGAGCACAAAGCTGGGTCAGCATCACCCTCATTGTTAACCCTGGAGTGGTGGCCATCACACCCCCATTGAACACAGTACCACAGCTCCCACTCTGGGGTCCCCAACCTGCAGGGGCTGGCCCTGGACCCACCACGGTGGGTTCTCACCTCCACCCCAGCAGGGAGAATCACAGAACCCCAGAATACTTTGGGTTGGAAGGGCCCTTAAGATCATCTTGTCCCAAGTCCCTGCCATGGGCAAGGACACCTTCCAGTAGTCCAGGTTGCTCCAAGCACTGGCCTTTGAAGGCCTGGCCTTGGCAGACGGTCATGCTCACCTAACTCAAGGTGTTCATGGAGAGGGCAGTCTGTGCCCAGTGCCCATCACCCCAATTTCAGGACTGCTGCACCTGCCCCCAAAACACACCCCAGTGTCCCCCATCTGCTTGCAAGTTGACTGGGACAACAACCCCCACACCTCCAGGCCTGAAGGGAAGTATTTCCCTCAGGGAGAAGCCCCATGTCCTCTGACCCTCAAAAATATCCGCCCACCTCATTTAACCTCAACACCCCATGCCAGGGCTAGTCAAGACTCCCTTTCATCAATGCCACCACGAGCCAGCTGTGCCCCAGGACTGAATCCACCTCCTTGCGTGGCACACTAGTTTGCTTCCTCACCCCCAGGGACCTTGGAGTCTCCTGGGAAGGAGGACTGAAGGTCAGGAGATCCCCCAACACCCACCAGCATCTGTCAGGCTTTTGGGGACCAAATGACCACTCTACCACTGGGTCTCACAGGTCTTTGAAGAGCTCCTGTTAGACACTGAACGTTCCCTCCATGCTACCACCTGGCTGTGGCTTCCACAGGTATTTCCATGTCTACTCACCCACCACCTTCAGCAAAACAACAGACCAGGGCACAGTAGCACAAAAACATGTGAAATGGGGGGGCTCCCTGACGGCTTTGACCCCTTGCCATAAACACCTCTCCATCCCCAAGGATTTCACAAGCCAGGCCATCTATGAGCCCTGGGAGGCACCTTGGGGGTGCAGGAGCAGGCAGGATCCTCCTGCAGGGCCCCCAGCCCACCCTCAAACACTGTCGTGAGAGCCAGAGGAACCTGGACAGCCTGTGCCCAAAAATGCAATGAATTCCCTGAGAGACACCGGGCTCCTCCCCACCCCCTGCCACCACCTCGGCTGCCTTTCTCTCCACAAAGCAGGGGACACCAGCTGGCCCCTAGGTGGCCAAATCCCAAAGGAAAAAACGCGAGGCAGAGTGGTAGTGAGCCCCACAGGGACCCACAGGCTACCAGTCATGGGCCCAGCAGGACTCATCCCACTGGGACCCATTTCCCATTAGTCCCTCCCCGGCACTGCTGCCACCACCCCAAAAATCAACTCCCAGAGGAGGGCAAGTCACCTGTGTGAGTCACCCCACCTCGAAACCCCAGAGAGGGAGCCCACAAACCCCAAACCCCAACAGGCAGCGCCATCGGGATCAACCTCCTGCCTACCTCGGCAATAATATAATCATTAATAAAGGAGTAATTAAGCAGGCACAGCTGTGTTCACAGCGTGCCTTGACCCAGCCGCAGCAGCACCACACTGAAGTCCCTGCAGCAGGAGTTTCAGAACCTGTGGTTTACAGGATTGCCTCAGGAATTAAGACCAGGTGCTGCAAGGCAGGGCAAAATAAAGGTGGTTCTGTTGTCAAAATAAGGCTAATTTTGTCCCTAAATCACTACGAATGTTTCATTTACGGTGCCAGTACAGAACAGTGCGCAGCTACCCAGAAAACACAGAATTATTTTTCTCCTGGAAAGCTCCAAGTACACCAAAATTCCGCCACACATAGGCTTGAAGGCATCATAGCGGCCGTCCAGGCCCAGGCACCGCATGTACCTCATAGGGTTGGAGATGCGGTCGCACATACACGAACCCAGGCAACGGCAGCTGGCGGAGGAGAAGCCCCTGAGGGGTAGAGGGGCACGGGGACACCGCCAGGCCGGGCGCGGCCCCGGCCGGGACGGACAGACGGACAGACCCGCCCGGCACCGCCTCCCAGCCCGCCACTGCACCGCGCATGCGCCCGCGCCCTTTATAGCCTCGCAAAGCGCCGCGAGAGCATCGCCGCGTTCCCACGCCTGGCCCCGCCCCTTCCGCCGCCAGCGGGTGGCAGGGCGGGGCCGCTCGTTACGCGGGACGGGGCGGGGCCGGGCGCGCGGCGGCTGCGCGCGGCGCGGCGGCGTCTCCTCAATGGGGCCGCGCGCGCGGCGCCAGGTGCGTGCGGGGCGCGCGGGGGCGGGCGGGGCGCGGTTGCCATGGAGATGGCGGGGGGGGAGCTGTTGCCATAGCGACGGGGGCCGCCATAGCGGGGGGGGGTCCCATGGCCGCCGGCCTGAGGGGACGGCGCGGCCTGAGGGGAGCCAAGGAGACCGGCGGGGCCGGCGGTGAGCCGGGGGGCCGGGAAACCTCCGGCAGCGGCGGGCGGCCCGGCCGAGACTCGCCCCCGCCGCGCCGTCGCCCTCTTCTTCTTCGCTCGTTCTTTATTGATGTGTCCCCCTGGGAAAGGAGCCTCGGTGTCCTCCCCGCCTGCTGAATCCCCGTGTTGTTGCTTTTCCCGCAGCTTTAGCGAGGAGGGCACAACGGAGAGCACAGGTAAGGGCTCGAACAAACCCGAAGCTGTGACCTCCCTCCCTGCTTCCCTTTCCAGAGTCCGTTCTGGAAAGCGTCCGTGGGAGGCTCTGCGATACAGAGCTCAGCCAGGCTTTGCTGTGTCACTGCCTCTCCTCGCTCATGGAGCCGTTGGGAAGCACGTGGAGAGTCACAGCGCTGAATAAAAACCTCTGGTGTGTTTTGACTCACGTCCAAGGAGGCTGAATCCTGTGTTTTTGTGGCTTGGACAAGAGCAGGGCTTGTCCTCGGTCCCATTGTCCTCACAGCCTGTGTTTTTCTAGAATGGTTTTGATCCAGCTCCAGTGCAGCTTCCACGTGGAGGGGTAGGCTTGGGAATTGGCCAGGGACAGCTCAACTTAAAGCTGAAACATTGTGGCTTTTAAACTATCTTATCTCAACACCTTAAAGCCGCTGAATTGAAAAAGAAGCCGGGAATTACATCTTTGCTGGTAGCAATTCTCAGTATTTAAATAAGCTAAAAATTATGAGTGAGCAGTAGGTTTGTACTTGTTTCTTTTGGGAATTTGTGGGGGCTCTTCTGGAAGAGCCCATCTTCCAGCGTGGAGCTGTATCACTTGGCTTCAATTTTAAACATCCAGGCATAGTTTTAGTTGTGTGTTGGGTGCTGAGCATGGAAATGGACTTCTCCATGAGGTGGGGGAGAAAATGTTCCGTTAATTCCCCATTTTGGTTCTGCAGGTTGGGCTCTGTGTTGACTGTGTGGTGTGGCTGTGTTTTGCAGAGCTGTAGAGAGGTTTTTGTAAAAACACACCCTGTGTGAACCTCAGCCTTTGTTTGACACGTGTGGTGTTCAGGTGTTTGCTTTTACCTGGGATACACCTTCATATTTCCAACATTTTTGCAGCTGGATGTCTGTGTCGCATAGGGAGCTGCTGTGGTTGGGTTTCTCCGGTTTTGGTGATTTGGGCACAGTTTACAGCTGAAGTCTGGAAGGCTTTAGGATAAATTGAGGGATTTCTGTGCTGTGGAGGGAGAAAGAGAACGCAGTAAACCCACACAGGGAGTCTCTTTTAACCCTGATAAAAATGATGGGGATAAGGCTGGGACAGGGGAACGGGGCAGCTGAGCCTGGAATCCATGGAGTGTTGTGTTTACAGTCCTCAGCTCCCTGTAGTCTAAATAGCTGGAAAGTTCCCAATGTCTGAAGAAGGCTGGAGAGACACTTCTTATCTTGTAAGTGCCTGTGGCTCCCTCTCCTCCATGGCACCTGTGTTCCCAGGGGGAACCTGCAGTACCTCGTGTGTTTTTTCCCATGGCAGTGTCATACTCTGAGGTAATTCCATTTAATTTTGGCTACCTCAGCTGTGCCAGCACGATCCATCCCCCTGGGGAGCAGAGTTTCTCCCCAGGACTAAAAACCGGAGGTTTCTATTTCTTGGCTGAATCCCCATAAATTCTTTTTAAGACCTGTAATAACTTTTTTTTTGAACTAGACTGTATTTATAATGGGGATTTTGTTCCTTTATGGCTGTCTGCACTAAATAATAGACCTGAAGGTTGAAGGTCATTATATCAGAAAACCTTACAAGCTGATTATAATTCCAAAAGGTGGTTTTTTCTAAGTTTAAAATTGCTGTTGAAATGTCATTTAGAGGCACTTAAAATTGATTTGATGGCTCCATTCCTGCTGTTAATAGCATGGGAATGTGCAGGGTGTGCGAGATGGGAGCAGTGCTGAGGCAGGTGGAAGCAAACAGGGGAGCTCTAGGTGGGAGTTTACAAACAGCCTCGATATCCGAGGCTCAGCTGATGATTCACAATGCAAAGATAATTATAAGCTTAAATTATATCCAATTTAGAAAGGGAGGAAAGATTTACCTTTGGTTGTAGCTTTGCTGCTGCAGAGGGGCTGAGGGCAGACCTGGCACCAGCAGGCGCTCAAGCTTCCCTTTGAAACACTCCAGTTACCTATTGTTAGTCCCTGCCTCATCTAAAGCATCTTTGCACCACTAAATAAAATCTGGCTGGCTTTGTGAAAGCAGCTTGTCCTTCCAGAAAAATCAGCTAATCCAAAAGGAGAGATGGGACCCTCCTGGAAAGGAAAAAGAGGGGCTTTTACCTCCTTTTTCCTGGGCGTGTTTGGCTGCATTCACTTAGCAGGGATTTGGTGGTGAATCTGACAGATCCTGTGTCCAGCAGGTCCTCCTGTCTTCCTGAGAGTCCCTGCTTTGGTCTTTGGAGATGTAACCCCCCCAAAATAGTTCACCATGAGGCCTGACAGGTTGCAGGTATTCAGGGGTGATGAAGGTACAGAGGTTCATGGTCAGAACAGCACTGAGCTCCTGCTCTCAGTGTGGGTTGGAAAAATACAGGGTACAATGTTCACAAGAGGGTGTGATGGTGGAGCCCTGCCTGGCATGCACAGATGGGGGAAAACCAGGAGATTCCTCACTTGCTATAGGCCTTTAACACTTTTATCCAAAATTTGGGCCCTACAGTAAGGCCCAGTAAGATAAAAAGGTGATTATTTGGAGTACTATGAGCAGCACGTGTTCAGTAATGTTTCAGGAGGTAGGTAGTGAAAAACAGCTCTTTGAGGTGTTCTACTGTTGGTACAATGATTTATTATTGAGCAATATGGTGTGGTGGAAAGTGTCCCTGCCCATGGCACAGGGGTGGAACGACACGAGCTCTAAGGTCCTGTCCAGCCCAAACCAATCCCTAATGCCATTGTATAAAGTTTTCTGAAGGGGTCAGAAGGGAAAGGCTGCACACACAGTGTATCTGAGTGTCTGACAGTGTCACTTTGCCCTGTTCTCATCATCCAGCACCGAAAGGCGTTGCTTTCCTAGAATATTGGCTGATTTCTCACATGATCCATGCCAACACTTGTAGGTCCTACCTGAAGAGACCTGCCCATTGTCACCTGCTAGGCTGCTGGGGAACAATCACAGCATCTTGTCTCTAGAACAAACCCTCAGATCTCCCTGGGATGGCAAAACCTGCAAAAACTCTGTGATTTTGGGTCAGCAGCTCTTCCTCAGCACTTCCTCTGGCCAAAAGCCCTTGTTGTTTTTGATGGACTCTTCATTACAATTGGCAGGAAAAAAAACAGAGGAGGTTGAACAGTTCTGTTAATTTTCATTCCCTTTTCATAGACTTATTTGGGAGAAGCAGAGTGGGAGAGTACTGTGTGCTGGCAGAGCTTTTGTATTTTATGTGACGGGCTGTTGAAAGAGTTCTCAAACTGCACTTCCTTTCCATGGGCTTTAAGGTCATTTCCCAGTGCTTGCAGACTCATGACAGGCTGGGAAACCCTTCTCTCATCACCAGGGAATGAAATGCTCTCCGTGGCTTTTTGGAGCCAACAAAAATCTCTTTGTCTTCTCTTCCCTCCCAACTGTTTCCCAAGCAGCAAGTTTGCTGACAGGCTTTATCGGGAAGGGGGGAGTGCTGCTCCAAGATCCAGGTTCTCTGGGAAAATGAGCAGCTGAGGTGAAACAAACGGTCTGGCAAAGTGTGTTTTGCTGAGGCAATCACACCTGGGAGAAACAGCCAAGGATTTTATGGTAAAAGAGGTTAAGGAAGAGGATGAGACTGTGGGACAAAGTTCAGAGACAAAAACATGCAATTCTCAGCCTGGAGGTGATCGATAACAAACCTGAGATTTGTTCGCCTGTGCAAAGCTAGTTCTGTATAACCTTGTTGTCCAGGTGGTGTTGTCCATGTGCAGTGACTTTGCTTGTGGTGATTTCTCTACTACAGAAACTGGATGGCTTCTACAGTGAGCCTGGGCAAGGAATCATTATTGGAAGATGGAATGCCACCTGCAAAAAAGCCCAGGTAAATTTAATTATACCCCAGTGAATTTGTTCTAACAAGAGCCTTTTCCTTTGCCTTGCATTGTTCTTTAAGGATTGTGACTCCTGGGGACCGCAGCTGTTTTGTTTCCTGATCCAAGAACTGTGCGCTGGCTTCTGGCCGTGCCCTGGGCTTTCCTGCTGTTTGTGGAACAAATGCCTTCACGCCCAGAATGTATTTTTTTTGAGTTTTAACCCTCAGCCAGGGGATGGGTTTGCACTCAAAGCTGGATTTTGCTGTCCTGCCTCCATGGTCCTGTCCACTCGCAGTGTCGGGTCGGACGCGGTGGTTGTGCTTTGCTTGAGCTGGATGGTGGTTTCCAGGAAGACAGGGAGTTGCACAAATTAGTATGGTTGAATTGCATGTAAAGGCTAAATAATTCACACTGAGGCTCCCCGTGCTTAGAAGTAGATGGTCTTACAGTTCTGTGAGTGGGAATCTGACTTGTGGATAATTCTGTCCGTCAGAGACTGAGACCGTGGCTGCTGCATGCTCAAAAGTTGTTGTGAACAAGCAGCTAATTCAGCTGCGGGGTTGTCTCCCACTAATTTAATTTATTTGCAAGTTCTGGAGGGCCTCAGGATAGTTCTGTGTGGTGTCGAGGTTGATCGGTGACCCTGGAATGTGCAGAAGAGACACTGGGAGATGATTTTTTCCTTGCTCAGGGTATCAGGGTAGAAACAAGTGCATTAATCAGCATGGAACAGAATGCCTCTTTCAGACATGCAGGACATTAAGAATTGGGTATTTGTTATTATTTTGGATTTCAGTTCCTGTATATCCAATAGTGTTTTTATACTAGCTCATTAGCATAAATACTAATTTATTCCTCATACAAGGCTTGTGGTCCTCAAATTAAACCCTGTTTATCAGCAGTAACAGTGAAGCCCTCCTCAAGGAAAGGGTTAACAAGTCTGTTTTCATTGGCAGGGGCTGAGGGAAGGCACAGCTCCATCTGTGTGGTGTTGGTTTCCTCTCCCCTTCTCACTAAATATCACATGTTTGCTGATAAAGCACATCTCTTCCATACAAGTTGCTTTCCCAGGCTGCTTCTCCAGTCCTGCAGGTCCCTGCTGCAGAAAGCAGCTGGACACCAGGCAAATCAAGGCAAGGAGCAACACATCTGCTTAATAAATGATAAAGGTCACATTTAAAAGCTCTGTACAGGTATAAAGCCAGGAAAATAGGGAGGAGGGGAGGAGGAATAAGGAGAACACAGCCCTGCAGCTCTTTCATGTGACTCTGTATCATCTGGGATATTCCAAAAGGTTGGCCTGGAGCATCCTGCTGGCATTGCAGGCATCACAGGGAAGGGATTGCTGGTACAGCTGAGGGGGTTCCTCAGCAAACTGGGGCTGGGCCCCTCCAGGGCAGAGCTAGGAGGAAGCCTTCCCTTGCTTTTCTCTGCTGGGATAAGTGGAGCTATTGTCTCAAGGCTCCTGTTGTGCACCTTGTTTAAACCAGGTCGCATTTCCAACCTGCATGGGACCTGACGCACATTTTATCTCAGGACGTAGAACGTGTGTGTCCCATTCTCTAGTGCTCACCACACCTTTCCCATGCCCTCCAGTCTTCCAGGTAAGTTTTATTAATAGACTTTCCTTATTCCAGATTTTTAGTGGATTAGCTTTGCTGCAGATGCACCCCAGGGCATCACTGACTTCCCCAGTAACCATCCTGGTAACAGATTTGATTCCCAAAAATGTTGTAATTACGGACCTCGTATTGGGAGCATTTGTGCTGCTGATCCATGCAGCTGCCTGCTGTCCTTTAAGGACACCAAGCTGCTCCTCTTGTGCTCTATCAGAGAGCCCCAATGGATATTTGATTCAAAATTTAGGCACAGGGTTCCTCCCTCTCCCTCAGTCTGCATGCGCCACCACCCCACACACCCTTCCACTCATGGTGGTACCAGCTGTGCTCCTTTCTCCTTTTGCAGGAAGCTGTTGCCCAGCCTCAAAACCAAGAAGCCTCGGGAACTTGTTTTGGTGATTGGGACAGGAATTAGTGCTGCAGTTGCTCCCCAAGTCCCAGCGCTGAAGTCTTGGAAGGGGCTCATTCAGGCCCTCCTGGATGCTGCTATTGACTTTGATCTCCTGGAAGATGAAGAGAGCAAACGGTTCCAGAAGTGTCTTCACGAAGACAAGAACCTGGTCCATGTTGCCCACGACCTTATTCAGAAGCTGTCTCCGGTCAGTGTGCTTGTACCGGCCCTGAGCATAGGGTTTGGCTTTTGGAAATAGCCAGATTTGGTTCTCCAGCAATGGTGCCCCCATCCCAATAATTCCTCTATGTACAAGGAACCACAGGTGCACTTACTGTGCCAGGTGCCTGAGACATAACTCTGCTGTGGATGTGGGTTTTGGGTATTTCACCTGGAGCAAGATGATTAAAGGGATGGAGCACCTTCCTATGAGGAAAAGCTGAGAGAACTGGGATTGTTAAACCTGGAGAAGAAGGCTTCAGTAGTGACCTAATTGTGGCCTTCCAATACCTGAAGGGAGCTGACAAGAAAGATGGAGAGAGACTGTGGACAAGGGCCTGGACTGACAGGACAAGGAGGAATGGCTTCATACTATCAGAGGGCAGGGTTAGATGGGATATTGGGAAGAAATTCTTCGTTGTGAAGGTGGTGAGATTGCCCAGATAAGCTGTGGCTGCCCCATCCTTGGGAGTATTCCAGTCCAGGCTGGAGGGGTTTAGAGCAACCTGGAATAGTGAAAAGTGTCCCTGCCCATGGCACAGAGTGGGACGAGATGGCAGAGTGGGCTTAAGGTCCTTCCCAACCCAAACCAATCTGGGATTCTGTGATCCTATGACTATGCTGAAGGAGAGCACCCACCCTGGTGCAGCCAGGGCTCTGTGTTTGCCCTGCAAGGACCCAGAGCTTTGCAGGGTGTTGGGGAAATGTGGGTAGTTTTTCATGGGGTCATTAGGCATGAGGTGTTACAGGGCCGGGCTCTGATCTCCATCTGTCTCCCCTTCTCAGCGCACAAGCAACGTTCGCTCAACCTTTTTCAAGGACTGTTTATATGAGGTGTTTGATGACCTGGAATCCAAAATGGAAGATTCTGGAAAGCAGCTGCTTCAGTCTGTGCTTCACTTGATGGAAAACGGGGCTCTTGTGTTAACCACAAACTTTGATAACCTGCTGGAGCTGTATGCAGCACACCAGGGGAAGCACCTTGAGTCTCTTGACCTGACTGATGAAAAGAAGGTAAAGGATGATTATTTCTTTTGTCAGGGACTGTGGTGGTGCAGAATGTGCTCTTATGCTGCCTGAGGGCACTGAACTGATTGTAGTGGTTTAACTGGTGGCAGACAAGCTCCAGGCAGAGGCTCTGGCTGTCCAGGGTAGCAAGCAGAGGAATGAGGAGGAACACTCCTTTCTGGAACGCTGGTTTGCTGGCTGCCATCCAGTGCTCAGGAGGAGTCCTTAAGCCTGCTATTCCTTTGATCTCTGTCCTTGAAACTTCTGGCTTGGTCTTGCTTCCCCATAAGGCTCGGGCTGATGTTTCTAACCCATATGAGAAACTCCATGCAAGATGCAAAGCTGAACTTTTTATTTTTATAAGGTGCTGCAAAGTGCTTTTTGTCAGGGCTGCAGCCTTTGAGGCTCCCCTCTTGCCCCATGTCCTCTTCCTGCCATGGCTGGAATAGCTACTCTCTTTGTGCAAAAATCCCTCCTCCTGCCCCAGTCAGGCTGTGAAACCCTGAACTCTGGACCTGCCCACCTCATCTCTCCATCACGGGTTTTACTGGTGGGGAGCATCTCTGCCTTCTGTTTGCATGTTAAAGAGCCTCAACATCTGTGTCCTGTGCAGTCCTCACTCTCTTTTCATCCTCATTTCTGTGCTTCACGTTTCCTGCATGACCTCTTAATCTACATGGCTAGAAGTACTTAGAGTGTTACAAGTAAGCATTCTAATTATTGCAAGCTTAAACGAGCTGAGGTCTGCAGGAGTAAACCGAGAGCCTTGGAAGCAGCTGTCTGAAATGGAGGTCAGCTCAGCTGGTGACTCCCTCAGAGCCAGTAGGGGCCACAAAATAAAACTTGCTAGGCTTGAGAAACATGCTGAGTTGTAGTTTTTTCTCCTTTTTCTGGTCAATCAGGCATTTTGATTCAGTCTTCTCATCACATTCACCAGGCAGCTGAAGTGTTGACCCAAACGAGTACCACAGGCTGTGGCTGCAGGCCATGGTGTAGAGGCTGATGAAGGAGAGAAGATGAGGAAGAAGCAGCCTCTTTGGAATACTTCCCCAAAATGTTACATTTAGCAGTGCTGTGGTAGCCAACATGACACACTCACCAACGTTGCTGCGGGTTTGCGTTGTGCAGGTGCTGGAGTGGGCGCAAGAGAAGAGGAAGCTCAGTGTCCTGCACATCCACGGCGTCTACACCAACCCCAGCGGCATCGTCCTGCACCCAGCCGGATACCAGAACGTGCTGCGCAACACCGAGGTCATGGTGAGCCAGCTGGGGGCCAGGCTTGTGCAGCTACAGCTCCCACTTGGGTCAGCTGGGCATAGCTCAGCTGAGTTTAGACTGAGCGTCACAGGGGGTGGAGGAGAATTAATTAGATATGGGAAATAGCAGGGGTGAATTCCCTGGCCTGTAAGGTGCTAGATCACCTCCCACGCTTGCTGAAGGATGGCATTGCTGCAGAGCCTCCCCAGGGATAGGGCAGGTGCTGTCTCTTGTGAGGATGAAGCTCACCTTGACCAACATCTTTCCCTTTCTTAAAGCGAGAGATTCAGAAGCTGTATGAAAATAAGTCCTTCCTCTTCTTGGGCTGTGGTTGGACAGTTGATGACACCACGTTTCAGGCCCTGTTTTTAGAGGCTGTCAAGCACAAGTCAGACCTGGAGCATTTCATGCTGGTGCGGAGAGGGGATGTGGATGAGTTCAAGAAGCTCCGTGAGAACATGCTGGACAAAGGGATCAAAGTGATTTCCTATGGAGACGAATACGCTGACTTGCCCGAGTACTTTGAGCGGCTGACAAGTGAGATTGCCATGCGGGGCCGCACAGGTAGGGGGCCAGGGGCTGGGGACCCTTGGCTGTCACCATGCAGAGTAGACAGGGGTAGTAGCCCCTGTTCTCCATGCTATATAGAGATTCCTGAAGCCTTTTTTTAAAAAAAAAGCAAACATGTCTCTAAGCATAGCTGGATTTGCGGGTTACTTTTCTGAAATCGCTCTGTTTTAACAGCTTAAACAGCTGTGCTGCTTCCCATGCCTGCCTCCCAAACTTTTTCATGTGCAGCTGTTTGTTCCCTTTTTAGTCTTTTAGAAGGGACATTTAGTCTCACTGACCCTTGTGCTGCTCAGCCTGAGCCAGTGCTTTTATACAAGAGGTATCACTGATAAATCATAAAAACGGGGGAAAGTGGGTTCACTGGCTAGAGCCTTGCTGGCAGGTATTCTGAGGTTGACCCAGCCAGGAATGCCTTTGTGAAACCAGCACATGGGCAGCTGGCTCTCCACCTGACACTGATCTCTGCTCTGCCCCAGGTGTGCCCAAGGA